>NC_138294.1:42919106-43519106 GCF_965601325.2 Salmo salar
ACAAAGGAACACTCGCTTTTATACAGCTGGAGAAGGAGTCTGTAATTACAAACAGCTGTATCCCCTGACGAGAGGGCGGGGTCAGCTCCAATCTGTCATGGGGCCGACCAATCAGCTGCTTGGGGGAATCCAGGAAGCCATTTCCTGAAATGCATACACATACATACAAACCCACAACAACATAGAAACTGGGGAACGTAACAGTGTCAATAATTCTGTACAATAATTTTAGCTGAAAAGCACAAAGTCTTTCATCTTGCAGCTTTTTATATATCAACTCGTACACCCTGTAGCATGGAATCGGTACATCAAATATCTCTTCCCAACTATTTTGCAATCTGTATGGCACAGCTGTCAACATCCTGGTCCTCAAATGAAACTGGCATACTTACCTATTTATGCTATTTTTATTCCTCCTCCAGTTTGGATCCTTTAAATTGGGTAGACAGACCAGTTCCCTGCTGCCACCTGCCTCCATTTTTGGGGTAATGCTGTAATCAATTCGTTGTAATCTTGGATTGAGCAGACCTTCCAATACAATTCTGATAACTCCATGAAAGACATAACTCTACCATTCCAATTTACAATATAATTTAAAAACAAAATACCCTTTTCAAACATATTTTCCATAAATACAGGTATTTTATCAACCAGCACATTCGAGTTCAACCATAATAATTATTATATCTTTTCAGGGGGATAAAATTGTAACCAGCTCTGCAATACTTGTTTGAAAAAGATACTTTGAAAAAGGTTTCATTTTCAATTAATTGAGAATGAGACATGGCAATCTGCACAAAAGCAAAAAGGCAATTTTTAAACATTGGATGAGCTTTTCTTAGTAATCTACTTGAGAACCATTTAGGATTCAAGTAAAACTTTTGTATAAGTGAAGCTTTTAGAGAGGTTTAGTGCTTTTATATTTAATAATCTCAACACACATATAGATAGATATGCACGATGTATCTTGTCTGGTTTAGCATCCCAGATAAAGCAAAATATTTTTTGCTCATATGATTTGAAATTCAAAAGGCACTCGCACATCTATCTTTGTTGCAGGTGCATGGTAACAAATCAAATCAAAATCAAACAGTTGAATAAGATGAGAAAAAAGAAGAAACCTGCACACTGCTCTTGCTAGTATTACTGCTCTTTATTAAGCTTTATGTATCGGCCTCAAGGCCTTCGTCAGAGCTTTTGTGAGTGTTCACAACCTGCAACCCTATGTAGACACTGCTCCACCCACATCCGTTCAATGCATCCAATGGGGTTGGAGTCGAGGGAAAATAAGCAAGTGTTACCAAATATAACAATGTTCATTTCGTAAGTATTCTAAAAGTGTGTACATAATGTATCAAACAAGACTAAACCTCAATGAGGAAAGTTGAGTGAAGTTCAATCTTGTGCTTCTCTCTGTGGGCTGATATTTCTTCTGTGTGGCAGTCCTGGGGCAGCTGCAGGCAGTCTCGGAGCTACTGAGCGCCAACCCACACGCGCAGCTTAGAGGGAACATTGCTCCCTATTCTTATGTAGCAACATTTTGAAATTGTGTTTTTTACATTAGATAAAATCAAAGACTCAGAGCTTTAAAATGGTATATCATACACTTCAGTTGAGGAACAATGGGAAAGTAATTCTGCTTTTAAAGTTGATAAAGTTTTGAATGTTTTGGTACGGTAACTGGAGAGCTCTTCTTTGTCTACACCTATTCACATTGTTCACATCTACTTAAGCTGTAGCCCCACCCATCTCTTTAAGGATTCACATGAGGCCATGTACTAAACAACCAAAGATTTTAAGACTAAAGGCTGGTTTATACTACAGATGTGTTTGTAAATTTAATCAGAGTGTTTTCTGGGTGTTCGTTAACTCAAGAGGGTTCTCTGATTGTCCGTTCATAAATTCAGAGAGTTTCGCTTTCGGAGCGTTTAGAGTGCACACTGGATGCTCTGGCCGAGGACTAGGGTTGACTCGAGCATTCTGACCTAATAACAGCAGTCAAGCACCCAAGCTACCTGGCTAACATTAGCTAGCTTGCTAGCTACTTTGAGACACAAATGAGAGAACAGCTCACTCTAACCATTTTACTCACCCTAGCAGAGCTGGTTAGGCTGTTTTATGTTATCCAGAGCGTTGGTGACTGCAACTGTGCTGTTGGCAACAATTTAATTAGACTTTTTTGCCAACATTTACTGACACTGGCATTCGTAAATTTGTCAGTTATTCTGCGCTCTACGAGCTATGTCTATCGACAGTTGTCGCAGTGACATCATTACCATTCTATTGAAAGCGTTAGTTGCATAGTGAAATATTTTGTTTAGACACGTAGCTAGCTAGCTAAACAATTAACCATAATCCCAACTCATAACGTTACTACCCTATTTGAATCTGCAGGTAGCAAACCAACCAGGTTCAATGTTAGCTAGCTATGCAAATTACATACGAATAATATTACATGTAACGTTAGCTAGTGACCCAGCCAGCTAACGTTAGCTAGCTAGCTAACAGTACACTTTAACTTGAAATTAAAACAACTTTCTGACAAAATTAGAAACGTGTAATATCTGAATATGTAGCTAGCTAGACTCTCTTACCCGTATACATGGATGGACACTTCTCCCTCTCTGTCACGGATGCTATGGTTACCCTTAGTTTGAAGATGTAATCCGGAGACCGGTGTTTTATACAACAGCCGTCTGTGTTCTCTTTTCGACTCCGTCTCCATGTTTGCAATCAAACCCCAGATTTTTTCTCCATCTCCTTAGCTATAATACTCTAATTCCACTGATCTCAAAACTCGGTCCTCCAGAAAGTGGAGAGCAACACTTATGCAGTTCTACTACGTGATATCTTTTAAGAAGGCTGCATTAGAAAGGATGACCTACACATACTGACCAGCTCATGTTATAGAAAGAAGAGTGCTACATGGCAGACCAATCCGAACTCATCTCTTGGCTTGTCCAGCCCACTAATTATCTCAGCCAATCATGGCTAGAGGGAAGGTTGCTGGCTTATTCCATGGCTAAACCAACTAGGCTCTTAATTTAACAAATGGCTCTCCTGTGAAGTTTAGACCCTTTGACTTTTTCCACATTTTGTTACGTTAGAGCCTTATTCTAAAATTGATTAAATAGTTTTTCCCCTTCATCAGTCCACACACAAAACTCCATAATGACAAAGCAAAAACTGTTTTTTTGAAATTTGTGAAAATGTATTAAAAATAAATATAAATTGAATCAAATTTACATTAGTATTCAGACCCTTTACTCAGTACTTTGTTGAAGCATCTTTGGCAGCGATTCCAGCCTCGAGTCTTGGGTAGGACGCTACAAGCTTGGCACACCTGTATTTATGGAGTTTCTCCCATTCCACGCTGCAGATCCTCTCAAGCTCTGTCAAGTTGGATGAGGAGCGTCGCTGCAGAGCTATTTTCAGGTTTCTCCAGAGATGTTAGATCGGGTTCAAGTCCGGGCTCTGGCTGGGCCACTCATGGACTTTAAGAAACTTGTCCTGAAGCCACTCCTGTATTGTTTTGGCTGTGTGCTTAGGGTCGTTGTCCAATTGGAAGGTGAAGATTTTGCCCCAGTCTGAGGTCCTGAGCGCCCTAGAGCAGGTTTTCATTAAGAATCTCTCTGTACTTTGCCCCTTTCATCTTTCCCTCAATCCTGACTAGTCTCCAAGTCCCTGCCGCTGAAAAACATTCCAACATTATGATGCTGCCACCACCATGCTTCACTGTAGGGATGGTGCCAGGTTTCCTCCAGACATGACTCTTGGCATTCAGGCCAAAGAGTTCAATCTTGCTTTCATCAGACCAGAGAATCTTGTTTCTCATGGCCTTAGTCCTTTAGGTGCCTTTTGGCAAACTCCAAGCTGGCTGTCTTGTGCCTTTTACCGAGGAGTGGCTTCTGTCTGGCCACTCTACCATAAAGTCCTAATTGGTAGAGTGCTGCAGAGATGGTTGTCCTTCTGGAAGGTTATCCCATCTCCACAGAGAAACTCTGGAGCTCTGTCAGAGTGACCGTTGGGTTCTTGGTCACCTCCATGACAAAGACCCTTCTCCCACGATTGCTCAGTTTGGCCGTGGTTACAAACTTCTTCCATTTAAGAATGATAGAGGCCACTGTGTTCTTGGCGACCTTCAATGCTGCGGACATTTTTTGGTATGCTTCCCCAGATCTGTGCCTCAGCACAACCCTGTCTCGGAGCTCTACAGACAATTCCTTCAACCTCATGGCTTGGTTTTTGCTCTGACATGCGCTGACAACTGTGGGACCTTATATAGATAGGTGTGTGCCTTTCCAAATCATATCCAATCAATTGATTTTACCACAGGTGGACTCCAATCAAGTTGTAGAAACATTTCAAGGATGATCAATGGAAACAGGATGCACCTGAGCTAAATTTTGAGTCTCATAGCAAAGGGTCTCAATACTTATGTAAATAAGGTATTTCCGTTTTTTTTTATAAATGCGCAAACATTTCTAAAAACCTGTTTCCGCTTTGTCATTACGGGATATTGTGGGTAGATTGATGAGGAAAACATTTCATTTAATCAATTTTAGAATAAGGCTGTAACATAACAACATTTGAAAAAAGTCAAAGGGTCTAAATACTTTCTGAATGTACTGTATAGGTCATGCTCTCTTTGAAGTGTAAAATACCATCTTACAACAACAAAAAACACAGGGATTGGCATCTTTAACTTTACCACATGATATCAAGCAGCCAACGTGAGGCACAATGAAGAGCATTTTTAGAAGGAGCAAAGAGAGGATGGGAAGAGAGGAGTGGGATGAGAGTAATCCAGTCGATTGGTAATACTGGCTCCAGCACACACAACATCCCCTTCAGCTCTCTCTGTCTCTGGCTGTTTGATCATCCACATTACAAGAGTAATTACAGGCACACAACTCTGACAGGGACAGCTTGCCTCCACCAGCAGTGCTTTACACGCACAAAGGACATTAACGTCCCTCCCATTCTCTGCACAATCTCCCAGATCCACCATACGTGCCCAACTCATGCAGATAGCATAGGACCCATGCAATCCCCGATAGAATAATCATGATCTATATGAAGAGGCAGTTTTGTTTGAATCTTATTTTGTTTTGTAAAATGATATCTCTCGGTCCTCGAGCTCTGTATAGAAAAGCATTCCTTGACATCCGAATGCGAATGAAATTACCAACAAGGCCAACAATAACCAATATTTGGTCTTTAAAAATTATACAATTCAAGGGCTTTCCAGTTAACACATAACGTTCTGAGAACCACATGTTTCTTAGAGCTTGGTGAGAGCGTGGTTGTTCTATGGTTACTTTGAACACAACCTTCTCACAATTTTCTGTTAATGTTGCAGGATAGTTGCTTGGCTTTAAGACATTCTCAGCACATTTAAGGAACTTCACAATTATAATTTTTTCTTGGTATTTTAGTACTTTAACAGAACATTTTCTAAATGTTCAAAGATGGTTACATTTCATTTCAATTTTGGTAATGTTCTAGGAATGTTCTCCAACTGGTTTGACATTCGGGAATGTTCTCAAATAATTCAGAAAACGTTAAGAAACAACGTTCTTCTGTGGGAATTACAGTACTTCAGCATAATGTTTCCTACAGGTTTCCTAATGGTTCTATTTAAAGTCATGTTCTCAAATTGTTCCGAGAACATTAAGAAACAACGTTCTTCTTTGGGAATTTCAGCATAATGTTTCCCACAAGTTTCCTCATGGTTCTATTTAAAGTCATGTTCTCAAATTGTTCCGAGATCATTAAGAAAACTTTCCATAAAAACCACAAGAAAACTTTTGTAACATTCAGAGAAGGGCACAGCAATGGGTGGGCCTGGGAGTGCATAGGCCCACCCACGTGGGAGCCAGGCCCAGCCAATCGGAATGAGCTTTTCCCAACAAAAGGACTTTATTACAGACAGAAATACTCCTCAACACCCCCCTCCCCTCCTCTGACGATATTGCAGGTGAAGAAGCCGGATGTGGAGGTCCTGGGCTGGTGTGGTTACATGTGGTCTGAAGTTGAGAGGCCGGTTGGACGTACTGCCAAACTCTTATCATAGAGAAATTAACATTAAATTCTCTGACAACAGCTCTGTTGGACATTCCTACAGTCATCATGCCAATTGCACGCTCCTTCAAAACATTGTGTTGTGTGACAAAACTGCACATTTTAGAGTGGCTTTTTATTGTCCCTAGTACAAAATCCACCTGTGTAATGATATTGCTGTTTAATCAGCTCCTTGATATGCCACACCAGTCAGGTGGATGGATTATTTTGACAAAGGAAAAATGCTCACTAACAGGGATGTAAACAAATTTGTGCACAACATTTGAGAGAAATAAGCTTTTTGTGTGTATGGAACATTTCTTGGATCTTTCATGAAACACTTTATATGTTGAGTTCATATTTTTGTTCAGTGTACAGTCTATCTGAATCTAAATGAAATTATACAAATCTAAAAGTAACTTAATGCCATTGCCAACTATGTAAAAATAGTCTACATAAAGCCAACACAGAAAAACATTGCAGCCTGCAGGTAGAAAATATCTTTTTTTTAAATGCTGTAAATCACATTGGCTACGCATGGCCTGTCTGCAACGAACTTGAAATATTTTTAGCAACTATCAACTGGGTTGCCTGAAACTCGAGCGAGAAAACTTGAAATAAAATATATAAAGTATATAAAATATTCTGGGCCCTCAGAGTTTCCCATGCCAGTGACCTCGGGACAGACACAGCTGTAGGCTATTGTAAAAACCGACTTTGTTAACTTGCTGTTTGAGATGAAGAAAAATGACTTTGAGAAACTCCACAGCTCATTAGCGGTGGTGAGTTAAGACAATCAGAAATACTATCAGACATCCCCAAATGGGCACATTTATAGGCCTACATTAGCGAGCAGGCCATGTAGACGAGTCCTACTTCTATATGCATAATCAGGTGCGCATCCTTACTCAACATTGACAGCAGCTTTTCAAACAAAAGATGAATAAATTGACAACTCATAAATGGAAAGAAATAAACAAAAACTTGTTTCTCACCAATGTAGCATAGGTTGTGAGTTCTGCAAAACACATGTCCTCTCCAACTATGAGAACTGTAGTCCTAAATGACTATAATAGTTATACAGGGTGTAAAATGTACTGAACACGACCCTGGACTAGCCTTCCCTGTGGCTCAGTTGGTAGAGCATGGTGTTTGCAATGTCAGGGTTGTGGGTTCGATTCCCACGGGGGGTCAGTACAAAAAGAAATGTATGCATTCACTACTGTACAGTCGCTCTGGATAAGAGCGTCTGCTAAATGACTAAAATGTAAATGTAAAATGGACACCTGTGGGTAGATTTTGGCATTGGCAGGTAAAATGTCAATTTCACCAGCCACATTGGCAGGTGGTCTGGGCTCCACAGTGCGAGCACTTCACTCACATTTCTGAATAACAACGTATGATCACATTTATAGCACAGTAAATGCTGCAGTAGCTGTTTCCAAATGATTTCTGCACTTTGTTTCATAGCTGGTAAATAAATCGCACAAAGTCAAAGAACTACAAATCCTATAGCCTATCCTACCTACCTTGAGCTGTAACACTGCCTGGCTAGGGGCTGTGCACAGTGCACGTGAAGAGCTGACTGTCCACAGGCATAACAGTTGGTCTAATTTACTTGAAACAAAAGTCTACTGAAGTGAAACTTTGTCCTTGTGTTTCTTGGCTATTTGCATTGTTTTGTTCACAAGCTAAGTTGTTTTTCAATGGTTGAGTTTCAATTGCTAGAGAAGAGAAGAGAACGCAGCTATTAGTCAGACTCTCAATCTCACAGGCACATGACTTTCAAGTCACATTAACATGGTAACCTGCCGCCTTAAAGGGGCAGGTGAACATTTTTAAAGGTTCAGGTGCAGTGGCTACCCATCATTCAGGTAAGGTGGGGCAGAGCCCCACATGTTTTGAGCCCCACCTGTTTAGCTTAACAAAATCATGAATAAAGCTGCATACAAACATGGTCTCTTTTTTGCTATCTTGAGTAAGGCAGCTCCAAAATACATGTGTTTCAGCCTAGCTTAGTGCTTTCTGTGGTGGTGGTGGGGCAGCCACCACCACAGGGGTTGGTAATGTTCTCTAGTTGTGCAGTGATTGGCTCAGTGTTCTGTCACTCATTGGGACACTATGTCACTGCCAAATCTAAGGGTAGAACTAAAAAATTCAAGCCCCTTGGGTGCTGGCATAGTTACATTAGAAGTGCCCATCCAAAAAGTCTCAAGGTCATTGGTCACAGATAAAATGACTTCAAATCCCGTTATATCAGCTTTGATTGGATTGATCATGTCAACATCATACTTTCAAAATCTTAGCTAGCAAGTTAGCAGTCATCATCATGAATTAAGTCAACAATCTACTGGCAAATCCTTTTCAATCCTTGTCATGTGAAGAAATTATAGATAAAACGTATCGGTGCTCTTGGCCATTGGACATAAACATTACACCTCAAGTTGGAAATCGCAAATTCAACAATGAGTGGTTTGTAAGGAATAAGTGGCTAACTGCAAGCATTGCAAAGCAATCACTAGCCTACTATTCAGTGGAGTGGATGTATGGTCCAAGTCTGGGTTTAAGGGTCTCTTTTCCAAGCTTAAAAGGATAAACATTCAACATTGGCCATGCTGTCAATCCAGCATGACTTCTGCCGCGTTCAAAACAACTGGAAACTCGGAAGTGGGAAATCTCAGACTTCAGTGAGTTCAAAACAACTGGGAACTCGTAACTGGGAAATCTGACTTCAGTGAGTTCAAGACAACTGGGAACTCAGAAAAAAACTAGCTCCGACTGGGAAAATATGTTTTGAACGGTCATCCAACTCGGAATTCCAAGTCGGGAACTCTGGCCTCTTTCTAGAGCTCCGACCCGAAGATCACTAACGTCATGATTTGACCTTGTTTTTTTCCGAGTTCCCAGTTGTCTTGAAAGCACCATAAATCCAGAGAATGCCAGACTTTGATGATAAAGTTTCATGACAAAATCTGCCTACAAAGGACCGCCATGCCACCTTCCCGTTCAAGTGAGCGCAGAACAACAAGATGAGTCCAAAAATGTCTCATATGCTGCTGCATAAATGTAATATGCCAGGAGATATGTATACTGTAGCTAAGAAAGTAATACTAAGTTTATCTTGAGTAGTAAGCTGTTAGTAGCCCATGTGCCTCATCCTAATAATTTGGTCCCTTTTCCCCTCATAATTTAGCCGACTGTTCTGACTTGTACATATTGCCTATAGCCTGTTTTAGAGAAATGTCATCATCGAATATTATAAGAGCTTTCATTGTCTGTTTATGTGCCCCATTTAATTATCCGATGATAATATATTGAATGCATTAACAGAAATTACCGTAACCAAACAAACATTGCAGATTATAACAGTACATGTTGGCTACTGCTGGTGATATATGTAATGGGGAATTGATAGACACAGCAAACAATGCGTACAATTAAGTTATGAAACAATGAATACCTATGAAATGGCGGGAGAGAGCGCATTCTGGAGAGAGACATGCCTTGTTCATCTGAGCCACATTCCCCATTCTCTTGGATTGTATCATCCCTACGGCCTCCTCAACAGATTGGTCCACTAAGACAGGCGCAAATCAGACAGGTGTCTTGTGTGCAATAAAAAAAAATCAATGTTTTCAATAAAGACGCCTTTTGTCATACAGTATTCCATTTAAGGCACCCAGACCTTATAAAAGTTGCACAGTATACCCTTAATCTTGTAATAAATCAAATCTAGTGATACATAGCATTTCTGCCATCCATTGTGACATTGTGGGAGGATAACCAACCTTCCAATTAATGGCAATGCATTTCTTAGCCGCTATCAATGCTAGGTTACTGAGTTTCTTCTGATAACAGCCTCCAGTATCAGCTTTTCCAAGCAAACAAAAACAGGGAGAATCTGTAGACATGCTGAGATAAAAGAACATACTCTTTGCCAGAATTCAGCCAGCGTTCACAAGATCATAACATTTGCAAATATGTCCCCTTTTGTGTTTTACACCTCCAGCAGAATAATTACATTTCTGAGTGCATGATATTCAGTTTAACTGGTATATAGTTAGTTCTATGGATGGTCTTAAACTGCAGTAATTTACGTCTGAGATTATATGAATATGACTGGGTATTCAAACATATCTGTATCCATTCTTCATCATCGATAGTGTCTCCCAGGTCTTCCTAACATTTTTTCTTTGACATGTTTTGTGTCTGTCACGCCCTGATCTGTCTCACCTGTTCTCGTGATTGTCTTCACCTCCTCCACCTCCAGGTGTCGCTTATTTTCCCCAGTGTATTTATCCCTGTGTTTCCTGTCTCTCTGTGCCAGTTCGTCTTGTATGTTTTCAAGTCAATCACCGTGTTTTTTCCGTGCTCCTGTATTCTATTCTCTTTTTCTAGTCTTCCCGGTTTTGACCCTTGCCTGTTTTTTCTGGATTCCGTACCCGCCTGCCTGACCCTTCTGCCTGCCCTGACATCGAGCCTGTCTGCCACTCTGTACCTCTTGGACTCAGAATCTGGTTTTGACCTTTTGCCTGTCCACGACCATTCTCTTGCCTACTCCTTTTGGATATAAATAAACAACTAAGACTCTAACCATCTGCCTCCTGTGTCTGCATCTGGGTCTCGCCTTGTGCCCTGATAGTGTCATCAGGAAAAGCCTCTATCAACCTTTAATACAGTTTGGAAATCCACTTGAGATTTGTCAGCCTGCCTTAAAATAGTTGAAATCTTTTAAGTTTCTGGCTTGTCCAGTCTTTGCTGCACTGAGAGAATCAAGTGTTGTAGAGTATCTGCAAAGGTTCACCTCAGCGCTGTCACAGACTGGTCTTCCCTGGTTGCCTGACCCTGCTGAGACCCATGTCACCATCTGATCCTGCTCAGACGAGGCATGACAAAGAATTAACTTGGTGTACATATATACGTTATATTATCCAAGAATAGAATCAATGGTTCAATAATTGAAATTATCATTATTCCCAGATCCCAGACTGTAGCAGGTATACCCATCAACTCAAGATGGAACTTGTTATTCAGTCACTGATTGTTATAATAAACTGCAAAAATGCACCTGAGCTCTGTAGACTGGTCTTCACTGGCTGTCTTGACCCTGCTGGGACACCTTTTATCATCTGATTCTGCTAAGACATGATGAGCATAGTGTTGTGTACTGATTGTGCATCATGACAGTGTAGCCTGTAGGGCTGTTCATACCGTATCAGTGTGAAAAGTAGGGAATTACATAGGGACAGATCAATGCTATATTGACTCTAATAAAAACTCACATTGCGCTGACAAAAAATGTCAGAATATTAGTCTTCAATCGTTTGGCTGCTGGTTGTCATCGTTGATTCAGGTCTAGTGTGATTGGGGCAAAAATAATAGCTAAAGTTAGTAAGCTAGCTAGCTGATGTTAGCCAACTTTTGGCTAGCTCCAATGGTACATCAACTGACAAAAACAAACCATGTTAAATGCCTTCTGTTGAAATGAGACAAAAAGGCTACAAAACATTTCCATAGACACAACCACTGTTAGATACTGCTACTTGACAGATAGCTAGAGGCTAGAGCTGATCCGGCTGTGTTAGCTACTAGCTAGTTCATTCTCTTCAGACATAACTTCAGTCGAGAGGGGATGAAATATTACTGTAGCTAACGTTACATGTCAGTTACACTACTAGTTCAGAACTTTTTCTGTTAAGTAAAACAGAAGTTACCTTGCCAGCTACATCAGTCAAATAAAGAGTAGCCGGTTTCTGCTCTGCTTGCTTTTACAGCCTGGAGGAAAGCGCAACACACACAGAGACAGCAGCTACAGAGAGCAGCACCGTGTCTTTCAGAAGCTTTGCCTTCACACAGCCTTTCTGCGCGCTCTGTAGTTTCCGCATGGTCGGTCCTAAAGCACACCGATGCCGCTTTTATTATCACAGTACAATGATAAAACTGGTGGGGACAAAATGCACTTTTAGAATGTGGAGGGGTCATGTCCCCCCGTCTCCAGTGAACATTGTGCCCCTGGTTTTGACATATAAAATGATCAGGTGCTGTTGGTCATCATGTTTCACAGGGATTTACATTAAGGTCTGAAAAGCAAAGTAGCTATTTTCACCTACTTAGAGGGGAGGAACCAGAAAGACCAGACTGGAATTCTTAGCGTTTTTGGTTGTTATCAAGTACTTAAAGAAAGCACCTGTCCAATGGGGCAGCCACCTTTATGTCAATCCCTGAAACAGATGTCATAGTTTGTCAGTTGAGTTTAAGTTGACAGGGATGTATACAATATATTACTGTCATGATGATAATAATACATTAACTGCAAGGCTGTGAGTGTGTGTGTGTGTGTGTGTGTGTGTGTGTGTGTGTGTGTGTGTGTGTGTGTGTGTGTGTGTGTGTGTGTGTGTGTGTGTGTGACAACAAACTAATCCTTTGAGCCTCCAGGCTTCAGACATGAGATATCAAAAACGTCACCCCCACAGAACCCGTGTCTATTACCAGCCTGCTATTGTATATTACGACTTGACATGTTTATGGACTAAAAGTTAATGCCATTCTAATTAAATGTGGATTTTTAATTGATTCAATACCATGAAACTGCACGCACCCGCGTTTGTCAATTATCGTTATGTTAGCCTAGCCTTATAAAGATAACTAGAACATTGATAGCCTGTCACAGATTGTCAAAAAGTGATGTTGTATTCCTTTGACAATTAATACGATTCAAAAATCATACTAATAATAACAGGCCTATAAATATTCAATGTTTTATTTTTCACCCGTCTTTACTGCCATTATTACATTATTCCAAAGTTTAATCATGTGCATAATTCCGCAGTATCTCTCTCTCTCTCGCTCTCCTTCTCTCGATCTTTCACTCTCTCTGGCTCCCTCTCCCTTTCTCTCTCTGAAATGATACCCCTCTCCACTCCCACACTACTCTAGTAGGGAACACGGTAGGGAACACGGCCAATGCGCATCAACCAGATTAAAGTGGGAACTTCAGGCTGCCATCTGACCCTGGTTTCTTGGAGTGCCGTCGTACTCAAGGGAACCATGCATAACAAACATTAGTCTTTCCTTGCACAAATACAAACTTTAGTGTGGCCAGGAATCGCCGGCAACTTGTGCGCTTGCACTGAAAACAAAACACTGGAAGGATGTTACTTTTCCTGGTAATTTCGTCTGTGATTTCGATTGAACTGTGATGTTTCCACATGATGGGTCATCTGTACAGCGGTTAGATGAAAGTTTACTTTGATCAAACTGCGCAATTTGCGATCCTCGCCCTGTTTATCCCTGATTGGAATGCGAGAGGAGAATGGGGAGGAACAGACTTGTCTATCCAGAATGGATATAACCCCAACAACTTTTGCTGCGCCGAACTCATCAGAGGATATGAATTGCACGAGTGCCCCGAGACCTCCGCCTCACTCCCAGAGCGCGGCCGTCTTCATCGTGCTCATGGTCACTGTTATCATTCTGGTGACGATCGTGGGGAATGTACTGGTTGTGGTGGCCGTTTTCACCAGCCGTGCGCTCCGTGCGCCGCAGAATCTCTTCCTTGTCTCCTTGGCATCGGCAGATATCTTAGTGGCTACCTTGGTCATACCTTTCTCCCTCGCCAACGAGGTCATGGGTTACTGGTACTTTGGGAGCACCTGGTGTGCCTTCTACCTGGCCCTTGACGTCCTCTTCTGCACGTCCTCCATTGTGCACCTCTGCGCCATAAGCCTGGACAGGTACTGGTCTGTAACCAAAGCTGTTAGCTATAACCTGAAGAGGACGCCAAAGCGTATTAAGTGTATGATCACCGTGGTCTGGGTCATATCAGCGGTCATCTCTTTCCCACCCTTGCTTATGACCAAACACGACGAGCACGAGTGTTTGCTCAACAACGAAACATGGTATATTCTCTCGTCTTGCCTGGTCTCATTTTTCGCCCCTGGACTAATCATGATTCTGGTGTATTGTAAAATATATAGAGTGGCCAAGCAGCGCGCATCGACCGTGTTCGCGGCCAAGAACGGGATGGAGAGACAGCCTTTGGAGTCCGAAACTTGCTTTGTGCCCAGGGGGAAATTTGAGGTGGAGAGCCCCAGCAGCCCCAGTTTAGGTGGCCACCCACAGAAAGGAGAGCTGGACGATATAGACCTGGAAGAGACCTGTACCCCCGATAGAAAACCCAAGAAATGCCACTTCTCCAAGAGAGGGAAAGTGGAGGGTGCGAACACGTTCACAAAACAGAGTTGCAGCGCGCCATCGGCTTCGAACTGCAACGCACAGCTCTCTCAGGACCAAAGAACGAGACAGATGTCACTGTCAAAGACAAAACTGGCACAGATGCGTGAAAAGCGCTTTACATTTGTCCTTGCAGTGGTGATGGGGGTGTTTGTACTCTGCTGGTTCCCATTCTTTTTCACATACAGTCTGCACGCAATATGCAGAGATAGTTGCCCGATTCCGGATGCTCTCTTCAATCTGTTTTTCTGGATTGGTTACTGTAACAGCTCAGTAAACCCTATCATTTATACAATATTTAATCGCGATTTTCGGAGATCTTTTAAGAAGATCATATGCCAGACTTCACACACATAACGTTTATTCAATTTCTCCCCCCCGGTGTGTGTGTGTGTGTGTGTGTGTGTGTGTGTGTGTGTGTGTGTGTGTGTGTGTCTGTCTGTCTGTCTGTCTGTCTGTCTGTCTGTCTGAAGGAATGAATAAAATAGAGAGAGAGGGTGTGAGTGCCTGCTTACGTTCTGTTGCGTTTAATATCTGTCAATTGATTAGCCTACTTAAGAGATGTGTAACACGTGTTTGTAGAATACTGCAATACTATTTATATATATATATATATATATATAATCTAATTTTTATGTCTTGTAACATGGACTTCACATTTGAAGAAGTGAGTTTGTAACCTTCAGATGATGTTTCTGTGTACTTAAATGTATCAGGTTGAAAATCCTAATTGGCATATTTGATAACTTCAAGCAAATATGGTACCAGTATCTGATCTACATATTAGGGAAGCATGAGTCAGCCTGCACTACTATGCTTCTAGGTGTTGTTAATCACATTTCGTAGTGTGCTGTTAATAATACATTAAAGCGTGAGAAGGGCTTACCAAGAAACATTTCCAAAAGGTCTAATTCGAGGTGAAAAGGAGTTGGAGTACTCAACAAAAAAAGCGAGAGATTTATTTTATTTTTGCTCACTTTGGATGCAAGCAGGTGACTGACGTTTCGACATCAAGCTGACATCTTCCTCAGAGTGACCTGATCATTGCACTTAGCTCCTATTTATAGCCTAATGGCCTATTGAGACACAACAATGTAAAAAATAACAATGAGAATATGTTTGAAGTTAAATGGCAAATTATAACACAAAATAATATGAGAAATAGTGTGTCTCGTTAATCATAGGCCATGTCAAAATATACATAGGTGATATTTGCAATGCCTCTAGTTGTTTTTGTTTACATATGATGTCAGGCTCCCGAGTGGCACAGCCGTCTAAGGCACTGCATCTCAGTGCAGTTCCTGTGATAAATCCCAGGCTGTATCACAACCGGCCGTGATTGGGAGTCCCATAGGGCGGGGCACAATTGGCCCAGCGTCGTCCGGGTTAGGGTATGGCCGGTGTAGGACGTCATTGTAAATAAGAATCTGTTCTTAACTGACTTGCGTAGTTAAATAAAGGTTAAATAAATAAAAGAAAAAATATCTTGGTGAAAGTTGGACGTGTTCTATGGCGCAGGGAGGAAGGTGAGCCATTGTTGTATATGATATCTGTGGTGCTACAATTAATGAAGCTTTGGATTTTGTATTTACCTGTTCTCTGGTGGTAAAAACTTTAGTATTGGTTGTATTGTCACAATTAACAACAGTAGTCACACTTGTAATTGCCATTGGGCGGGCCTGGGAGCCATAACTGAATAGGCTAGATTGCGCGCACGGCGAAAACAAATGCGAGGAGGCGATGTTGTGAACTCTCAGTAGATTTGAATCACTTTTGAGGATCTTCCAGTGTTTCAATACCATGGATTTTACACAACCAGCAAATGCGCTCCACTGTACTCCCTGGAAAAACACAAAAATGGGGGCCTTTTGTTCTGGTTTCTATAGAGTACCACAATATTAGTCATAATACCCATAAAACCTAGCAGTCAAACAAGGAAATGGTTCCAATCGTTTTTCCACCATTCATTTTCCCCATTGGGCCAGTAACCGAAAGGTTTCTAGATCGAATCCCCGAGCTGACAAGGTAAACATCTGTTGTTCTGCCCCTGAACAAGGCAGTTAACCCACTGTTCCTAGGCCGTCATTGTAAATAAGAATTTGTTCTTAACTGACTTGCCTTGTTAAATAAAAAAATTAAACAGGGGATTTTAGAAACACTTAAAATAAGAGCTGTGTTCTGTGTATGCTTAACCTGGCGTGACATTTTGATAACCATGTTAATCTCTCTAGGACAAGGTGACTTTTATCAATATATTCTCCTATATTTAGCTGCTAATGTGGCTATCATAAAGGACTATAAATGCCATGATGATCTGGATGAGACTGCCGAATTGAGGCAAAGGTAAGAATCTCTGGATTAACTATCTAATGTCAGCTAAATATAGTAATGAATAAATTGTCTACATTTATTTAAATGGACAATTCTGTGAACTGTCGTGTGCAAGTTTTAAATTGACACAATATCTGTTGGCAAAGGTGTCAGCTAGAGATTACGTGCAGGAGCGGGCAGGGATATGTAGTCTTGCATGAAGTCTACTTTGATGCCAATTAGGATTTTGTAATCTGAAAGTCAATAGAGCCGAGTATATTGATAAATCACCTTGTCCGAGAGAGATTTACATTGTTATCAAAACGTCATGCCAGGGTGAGCCTACACGAAACACAAACCTTATTTTAAGTGTTTCTAAAATTCCCATTGGGAAAAATGAATGGTGGAAAAAAGCAATTGGAACCATTTCCCTGTTTGACCGCTAGGTTTTTTGGGTATTATGACACTTCCACTGTGGGGCTCTATTAGAGCCAGTGAGTAAGCTTGACTTTCAGTCTCTCTAGCATGGGTATTGATAGGCCTGTTCATTGACACTCTTATAATAACCGCGTTGCACGAACCTGGTGCGCATATCATTACGTTTGCGTTTGAAATCTAAGTCTGTACTACAGTTACATCGGAGTCTTAGGAATTGACCCACCGGTATACCGGGTGGTTGGTTACTGTCTGGGAATGAAAGTGTATTCCTACTCTGCGGCTTGCAGAAGATAGTAGATTCTCCGACTTCTCTCTGCTGTTAATTTGAAATAAATTAATATAAGAAATTAACTCTGAGACGAGAGCGTCAGTACCGTTCCATACCAGTAGGATGTCGTCTATGTACACTACATGACGAAAAGTATATGGACACCTGCTCGTCAAACATCTCATTCCAAAATCATGTGCATTGATATGGAGTTGGTCCCCCCTTTGCTGCTATAACAGACTCCACTCTGCTGGGAAGGCTTTCCATTAGACGTTGGAACAATGCTGCGGGGACTTGCTTCCATTCAGCCACAAGGCTGAGACAAAAAGGCTGAGACAAAAAGAAGACACAGTTGCTGAATAAATTAAACAGACATTTTTGGACTTCTAAACAAGTATTGATTTAGAACAACAGAGAGTTACTGCAAATCGCAAATAAAATAGGAGCTGCCTTCTCTATTCCAGCACCATTTCAACTACAACATTTCAACATTATCTAATGCTTGCTCGCTAGCCTAACTTCCTTTCATGGACAACGATGCGCCAGGCCAGCTAGTTAACATTAGCATACTGCATCTAGCTACATGTTGAACTTCCATCCTCTTAGGCCAGGGCACAATGTATCAATTTATGATTGGATCAGAATCAGTTATAATCATTGGCCAGTACGGAGAATTAAGTAAAACCACAAGTCCAAATCCCTATCTTCAGCCATGGCTGTTGGCTAATTTAGGAAAGGGACGATTTTAGCTAGTTAGCTAGCCATCGTAGGACAATGACACAACGAGATGCAACAATTCAAGTTTTTTTCTGTCAATGATGTTTGGCTTCTGATGTGTTGTGATTGGTCTGAAGCCAAATCCAAACTGGCTTTCCTTTCGTTGAATGCTACAGGCGGCAACAATGTCATGCTCTATTTGACCAGACAGCATCAGATAAATACACTACACATACTGAGACAGGGGGGCGCTGTTTTGTTTACTCGGATGCTTTCTCCGGTGAGATACATTCAGCTTCTTGCGTATTGAAGGACATTTATGAAATAGAGAGAGACGAAAGATCAATTATTTAGTTTTTTTTTTTCTTGGTACATTTTATTGTGAAGCCTGGCTTCCCTTGGCATCCACAAATACATGCCACTGATTAGTCTTTATGTCAACATTATTGTGTTTTGATGTATTTCTGCTACATTTTAAGACTTTTCTGGCAGATGTTTTTTTGAAGACACCTTTTTCCATCTGTTTATCCAGATATCGAAGCCTATACTTATGCCTAATGTTAAGATGGAAAATGTTTGAAAAAATATATCTATGCCTTCATTTCCCTTATTTGACACCCAATTTGATATGCTCCTATGAACTTCATGTTGGTGCTCATGGGTCATTTTCGATGGAAAATGCCCCTTGGCTAAAGCCATATTGGTCCAATATCATATGTTTTGTCACATCTCTTTGCGAACAAAAATCCTACCCAATAGTTGATCCACAGCTGCCTATTTATACTCTGTATCAATTGTTTGCAATTGCAAATTGAACCCACATAGGATATTTACTAGCATTAATTGCGAAAATTACTTTGCTTCACTTGCAATATTCACAGAGGCAATGTGTCTGACAGTGTTGACCTATAATCTGTTTATTATGAAGCATTCATCCATACCTTGAAATTTCTCTCTGCATCAAATGACATGAATAAATAAGATGGGCAATGTTATGTCCCTGAACCCCAATGTTTTCACATCTCCTCCATCCATACTCAGACATTCCTGCATTCTCTATTCTCTTTTGAACCAGTCAGCCGGTCAGCCCCCAAGCCAGCTAGCCAGCCTGTCAATAAGCTTTTTACTTCCTGCAATTCAAGGCAGCCGTATAGAGTAAAGCACCACACGATATCAGACAGACAGGAGAGACTGTAACCAGGTGACTTTTTAGGCTCCCAAGGTTTACATTCTGTCTGAAATAACACAGGAAGATCAAATGCTCTCATTTCATTCAATCTGGGTACAGCAATGACGTTTCTTTTGAGAAATATTAAAATGAAGCTCAGGATCAATTTTCCATCTGACATATGATTTATTTAAAAGTGTAGAATAATAAGAACTAGGTTGGTTTGTGGTATGACCCTCTGTAGTGCCCTGTGTTTTGGTTGATCATGACCTTTAATTTAAGACTTCCAGAAATGAGATTTAAAAAAAAATATATATATATTTTTTTACAGTTGTCTGAGGATGGTGCTAGCCCATCTGACATAAAAAGAAAAGGGGAAAGTGTGATGAAAAGCTTTAAATAAATGTTAAAAATCCAGGTCATGTGACATGATCAACCAAAACACAGAGCCCTAGGTATGTGAACAATTGCTCGCAAGTCTTCAAAACTGTTATTACAAAGCCCCAAAGTCTATTGACGCACTGGTGCGTCAATCTAAGTAACAGAACAAAAGTAATAAAAACGTTGCCCTTCCGCATCTGCTGTGGGAAGTGGCAGAGCTACAGCACTGTTTGTCAGACCAGGAGACATCCCGAAAATCGGTAGAAAGGGGAGACTCTCACAAAAATTATGGTGTTCTCCGTTTTGCTCTACGACCCCCACAAGCCACACGGGACTCATGGAGTAACTTTTGTCTGTAACGTCCAAACCGTTTGGGCTAAAAGTAATATGACCCCAATGTAGAAAAGTGGGACTCATGAACACAATTGTGTTCTCCGTTTTGCTCTACGCCCCCCAGAAGTGTCACTGGACTTCTCTTAATGTAATCCATACAAATGAATGGAAGTATGACTAGTTTTGTGCCAACAAAAATAAGGGGTTAAATATGTGTAACAAAATATATTTCCTGACATTTCTTATATCTCCTAGACAGACACTTCAAAGTCTTATTCCTTATGATTTACTTTTAGACTTTTTTTTGCCAATTATGAATGTGTTATTCAATGCGTTTCTATAGTCTATAGTAGTAAAGGCCAGATTCAATATTTCATAAAATAAAATACATTTTAAAAAAGTACCTAAAAGGATCCTAAAATTCTAAATGAAATAGCTAAATGATCCATGGTATGACCTTTTGAAAACAATTCCATATGTAAGTTTAGAACCCCCCCCCCCCAACTCAATTCTGGACCACTGCTTTTTTGTCATTGTTCCCCTGTCCTGTATTCACGGACTGAGTGCAATTAACTATCAGGTAGAACAGAAAACTAGCAGGCTCCGGAGCTCGTAAGGTAAGGCTTGAATACCCCTGATGTATGGTTACCAATACCATGTAGCATTTCATTTTTAGAACTCATTCTCATTAAACAATTTTAAATAATTACATTGGTTTGGATATATTCTAAAATTAGCTATGTTGTGGGTTGTTAATATAATAATTCATAATTCCCATGTCTTTAAATATCAGATAGAAATTGTTTCCCAGAATACATTAGATCAAACACTGTAGTATTGAAAGGAACAATCTAACATCTCATGACCAAGATAAATACTGTAAAATGGTATGCATATAGTATTAGTGATGTGTATTCATTCTTTGCCTTAATAAGTCGAATATCCTTTTGAGAAAAGATATATCAAATGAAAAGAGGCTTTCATGTTTCATGTCTCAGTTGAATAGTTTTGAATTGCTTTGAATTATACTGAACAAGTATATAAATGCAAAATGTATCAATTTCAAAGATTTTACTGGGTTACAGTTCATATGAGGAAATCAGTCAATTGAAATCATTTAAGTAGGCTCTAATATATGGATTTCGCATGACTGGGAATACAGATATGTATCTGTTGGTCACAGATACCTTAAAAATAATGGGCGTCACAATGTGCCTCAGGATCTCGTCACTGTATTTTTGTGCATTAAAATTGCCATCGATAAAATGTAATTGTGTTCATTGTTGTCACGTCTACTCCCGCTCTTCCCCTCCGGCATTTGACGTCGCCGGTTTACTAACCACTGGTCCTGGGAACCATCATTAAGCGCACCTGGCTTTCATCATTACGCACACCTGCGCTTCATCATTAAGCACACCTGGATTCCATTACCTTACTCATTACCTCCCCTTTATCCCCTAGGTTCCTTCCACAGGCAGTATTGCTTCTGTTGTTCATGTCTAGACGATACTCCTACGTTGTATCGTTCCATGTTATTTGTTATATTAAACTTACCACCTGCACCTGCTTCTCGACTCCCAGTGTCTATGTTGCAGTTGTCTGTAGCTTATGCCTGCCCATAGCATAACTCCACCGCCACCATGGTGCACTCTGTTCACAATGTTAACATCCGCAAACCGCTCTGCAGTTGTGAGGCCAGTTGGACGTACTGCCAAATTCTCTAAAATGACATTGGAGGCGGCTTATGGTAGAGAAATTAACATTACATTTTCTGGCAACAGCTCTGGTTGACATTCCAGCATTCCACATACCAATTGTACACTCCCTCAAAACTTGAGACATCTGTGGCATTGTGTTGTGTGACAAAACTGTGCACAAATTTTAAGAGAAAGAAGCTTTTTTTGAGTATGGATAATTTCTGGGATCTTTTATTTCAGTTCATGAAACACGGGACCCACATTTTACATGTTGTGTTTATATTTTTATTCAGTGTAAATTCTACTTCCTTCAATTCAAATTCAGTCTAAATTTGCTTCCTGTGGAACATACATATACTTCACAACTATCCAACAACTAATTCAGTGCACTCAACTCAGATACAGTAGCTATAACACTGGCACCACAAACTCTTTGAATACTATGCACCATTCGATGACAGAAAACCTTCAAGCTGTGAATCTACAGACAGTTTTTCATTGCACAGGGCCGGATAGTTCAAAGGGGTTCTACCTGGAAAAACAAAATGACCCGTACAACCGAGAACAGACAAATCTGGTCCTGTCTATGTGTTGTTCTCGTACACCAGGGAAAGGCTGCTTTTTTTTGTCTCAGCACATTCATTTTTAATTGACAGAATGTTCATCACAAAGCCAGTGTGTGCTTGTTTGTCTGTTTTTGTGAGTTGAATACCTAACCGGTGAGATACAGTACAAAGTTAGCCTTTACGCCACAGCATGCTTGATAATTGTGCAGAGACTCTGTGCTGTCCTCTGAGGATGGTAAGCTAGCTGTGATCCACAAGCCCACTCCATAACACTCCCACTGAATCATCGCTCTCACCGCTCTTAATGATAGAAATGCTTCTCTGTTTACCAGGAAGCAATGGGAGTGGGAGGCTGGCTGCCTGGCTGGGGGCACCAATCAGGTTCATCAAATAGAATTTTAGTGGAGCGAACGGGTACGCACTCTACCTTTTGAAGGTTTTGCTTGCTGGGAAAATAGACAGCATAAGAGACTGATTTCATCACCACCACCACCAGAGAGGGTAAGGGTTACACAAACTATGTTTGACTCACCTTTGAAAACACTTTTTTTTGAGAGAAGGCGAGAGAGCTGAAGATCAGCTTGTTTTTCTCATTTTATTTTCTGCTATTTGATATTATTGGCCTATTCTCTTGCAAATACATAAAAACACTACGTCTTTGTGCCTGATAAGGTTGCACTAGATAGACAAATGCTATGTAAAATCCTGCTTACTGTAGGTCCAAGTGACTCATCACTACTAACCATTATGCATTTTCATTTGGAATCATAAAATGCTTCTGAATGCTTTATGATAATATACAGTATGCCCCCAACAATAGTGTTACCTAGACTCACACTCCAATGCAGGGCATAATGATTTAGCTGTAATTGTGATTTTTTTGGGCTGACTGATGCTTAATATTTGTTAAATGTAACAGCATGTGACATGTACAGATGTTGGATCTTAATTTGGTCCAGTTTGCTACAGCAGGAAAATAATCCTGCAGAAACAGGAAATGTGAATTATGATGTGGATTATAATTAATGGACATTTGTTTATGGGTTGATACATTCTTCTAAATGGAAAATCAGTCTGCTGTTTTTAAGTGCAAATTACAAACTTCAGAAGCCTTTTTAAACCTCAAAAACAACACAAGTTTTAAATGTCCTGCATTGCAGGGAAGTTATCTTGCAACAGGGAAACATTAATATCCTACATCTGTAGAGGACCATCATGCCCATAGGGGGCACAGGGGCACGTGCCCCAACAGATTTATCCTGTTCAAAAAATACCTATATGAAGCTGTTGTTGTTGTTGTCGTTTCTCTGTAATAGTACTAGCCACCTAGAAATGCTATGAAGTTGGCTTTAGCTAGCCCAGATAGGTTCCAAATCTTCCAACCTCATAACTAGCTACCAATAAGCCATTTCAGGCTTTCAAGTTAGAGTAGCTAACTTGTCTAACTACAGCCAATTGCCAAAACAAAGGAAACATAAAGTGTCTTAAAAGGGCGTTGGGCCACTAAAAGCCAGAACAGCTTCAATGCACTTTGGCATAGATTCTACAAGTGTCTGGAACTCTATTGGAGGGATGCGACACCATTTTTCCACTAGAAATTCCATAATTTGGGGTTTTGTTTTTATCTCCCAGAAGTGTTCAATTGGGTTGAGATCTGGTGACTGAGACCACCATGGCATATGGCTTACATTGTTTTCATTCTCATCAAACCCTTTAGTGACCACTCGTATCCTGTAGATGGGGGCATCGTCATCCTATGGCGGCATAGCCACGGCAGCCAAAATAATGGCCTGGTCAACATTTTTATACATGACCCTAAGCATGATCGATTGTTAATTGCTTAATTAACTCAGGAACCATGTGTGGAAGCAGCTGCTTTGAGTATACACTGTGGGTACAAACAATAAGAACACCTTCCTACTATTGAGTTGCCTTCCTTTTGTAGCTCTTTCCTGCAGTCAATGACCAAAAGCGCCCTCTTTGGCCTCATGGGTGGAATGTTATAAAACAAAATCATAATTTCATAATTAAACGAAAATCCTGTGTTTCTATGTCAAACAGTTTTGTTATATTTCAGTGTTCTGTGATGCATATAAAGTGTAACATTGGGATGCAAACTCAAAATTGAATACATTTCAACTATCTGGTAGAGTGGTACATGTGTCTTCTTTTTTAAAGCCCATAACCATGTGTTGTAGGTGTAAAGGTGCATCCCATTATCATGTGAGTTGTTAAATTATTCCCCAATAAATAATTTTTACATAAATCATATCACGCACTCTGATCTGTGATTTAATTTCAGAGGATCAGCTGACCTTTCAGAAGCAGAAAAGTTCACTTTGGCCCAACCTGACTTAGTTAATACAGAATGGCCTGGCATATCATTGGACTATTAAATCATTAATGAGCCATGTAATGAGAGAGAGAGTGTGTGTGTGTGTAGGAAGGGAGGTCAGATGCCATTGTAACAGTGATTGGTTGGCCCATGGCAGGAAAGTGATGTAAGGTGGAGGAAGCGAGTGAGACAGAACAGGACAGGACTGTGCAGCCTTCATCCATACATAAGCTGAGCTACCAGCCTCTGATGTACGTCAGAGATGGCTCAACTTGGGCAAGAAACTGAGTTAAGCCTTCCTACATTTTAGTCATTTAGCAGACACTCTTATCCAGAGTGACTTACAGCAGCGAGTGCATACATTTTCACATACTGGTCCCTATGGGAATCAAACCCACAACCCTGGCGCTGCATGCACCATGCCCTACCAACTGAATTATACGGGACCGCACCTATGCATGCACACACTGATGTTTAGTAATGTTTGTTAATTTTACTTTGTACAGACAAAACAAAACATGATTAAAAAATGCTGTCACTTTGAATAGATTCCATTCCAACCACACCTTATGTTTTCCTATTCGTTACCCTCTCAAAAACTCTGTGAATTTACGAGACACTCTGACAGTGTACAGTATATTACACTCAGACGGAAAGCAATCTGAAACACAATCTCTCTGTTGCCACGAATTCCCTTTTGGCTGTTAGAAAAGAAAGACAGAGAAGCTGCAAATGGAGTGTGAATATAAGCTTGATTTGGTTACTAAAAGCTGTCTATACTTCCAGACTGCTATGTGAGATGGCAATGCTGTCGGGAATAGTTTGTCTTGCACTGCAGCTCTGACTGTTTCTATTGGGCACCGGACCCCAGAGAGTGTTGACTAATCCTGGATTGTTGTCTCACAGTTACCTTTCTTGTTTAGGGGATATGTTTGGTGTTGGGGTTGGATTGTGCTTCTGAGTCCAATTAGATTGTAATAATTTGTTCATGTCTAAGTGTTCTAAAAAAATTGACAAAAAATACTGACTGTTACAACCCTTTACTCACTCCCTCATGGAAAAAAACACAATATAATTTTCCTCCTTTTCTTCCCTCTATCGAACAATTAGAGAATAGAGAGATGCCCATGATATAACCTGTCTTAGATACTGTGCTTTTGAAAAGGTTACAACTGTCATCTGCACTGTTTCACAAGTCCTCTATCTGTGGATGTAACTTCAGGGGCCACCAGGCAGGAAGCCATACATACAAAGATAAATGTGAGTCACAAAAACCCATTTGTTGGAGTAACACAGGTACACAGTCCCAGTCAAAAGTTTGGACACACTTACTCATTCAAGGGTTTTTCTTTATTTGTACTAATTTCTACATTAAGTAATAATAGTGAAGACATCAAAACTATGAAATAACAAATATCATGTAGGAACCGAAAAAAGTGTTAAACAAATCAAAATATATTTTATATGTTAGATTCTTCAAAGTAGCCACCCTTTGCCTTGATGGCAGCTTTGCACACCCTTGAATGAGTAGGTGTGTCCAAACTTTTGACTGGTACTGTATAAAAACACAATCAAAGGGAGCTAGGGATGTACCTTAGGGAAGGGCTGGACAACATTCAAGGTGTCTTTCAACCTCAACAATACAAATCTGCAACCAATCTACCAAGGAGCACAAAACAAGTAGCGAGGTACCAGCAGAAAGTGTAGTCTCATCATGTTAAAGGCATGCCTATCAGTCCCTAGCTGCTCCTCAGACGAGCACATTTACACACCCAGCTGTGGAACCTAATCGCCCCCACCAATACAGAGCTAGTGTCCAGCTGGGTCTAGTACGAAATGACATGCTGTCAGAGTGGAGGGCTGCTACAGAGGCATCTGGAGGAACTGAACTTCCCTCCACCACAACTCAGACCCAGTTTAGGAGTGGAAAACTAAGAGATGCTTGAGAGGCAGTTCAAATACAACAAATGGGGGGGAGGGGGGGGGGGGCCAATGTAAATAATCCGGTGGCTATTTGGTTAACATTTCAGCAGTCTTATGGCTTGGGGGTATAAGCTGTTAAGGAGCCTTTTGGTCCTATAGCAGCAAGAAGCATAGGAAGATGTGAATAAAAAATATTTTAATAACAAATGTTGGTGTACTCAGTGTGCATATGTTGATGCATGAATTCCAAATGTCAAATACACTACCGGTCAAATGTTTAAGAACACCAACTCATTCAAGGGTTTTCTTTCTTTTTACTATTTTCTACATTGTAGAATAATAGTGAAAACATCAGACTATGAAATAACACATATCATGTGATGTAGTAACCAAAAAAGTGTTAAACATATCAAAATATATTTTACATTTGAGATTCTTCAAATAGCCACCCTTTGCCTTGATGACAGCTTTGCACACTCTTGGCATTCTCTCAACCAGCTTCACCTGGAATGCTTTTCCAGCAGTCTTGAAGGAGTTCCCACATCTGCTGAGCACTTGTTGGCTGCTTTTCCTTCACTCTGCGGTCTGACTCATCCCAAGCCATCTCAATTTGATTGATGTCGGGGGATTGTGAAGGCCAGGTCATCTGATGCATCACTCCATCACTCTCCTTCTTGGTAAAATAGCCCTTACACAGTCTGGAGGTGTGCTGGGTCATTGTCCTGTTGAAAAACAAATGATAGTCCCACTAAGCCCAAACCAGATGGGATGGCGTACCGCTGCAGAATGCTGTGGAAGCTATGCTGGTTAAGTGTGCCTTGAATTCTAAATAAATCACAGAGAGTGTCACCAGCAAAGCGCCCCACACCATAACACCTCCTCTTCCATGCTTTACGGTGGGAAATACACATGCGGAGATCATCCGTTCACCCACACCGCGTCTCACAAAAACACGGTGGTTGGAACCAAAAAGTTCAAATTTGGACTCCAGACCAAAGGACACATTTCCACCAGTCTAATGTCCATTGCTCGTGTTTCTTGGCCCAAGCAAGTCCCTTCTTCTTATCTTCTTCTTATTTGTGCCCTTAAGTAGTAGTTTCTTTGCGACAACTCAACCATGAAGGCCTGATTCACACAGTCTCCACTGAACAGTTGATGTTGAGATGTATCTGTTACTTGAACAATGTGAAGCAGTTATTTGGGCTGCAATTTCTGAGGCTGGTAACTCTAATGAACTTATTCTCTGCCCTTCCCTCAATATAATGTTTGAACCATTTACCTCTTTCTTCATTTCCCCCAGAGAATTTCACCAGATCCATAAATCTCCTCTCTGTCTCCCACGTCTGAAAACATTAACTATACAAAGAGCCTGTGCCACCGTTAATCTTAAGTCTCTCCCTCTCCCTCACCCTGTATCTTTCTCTCTCTCTCTCTCTATTCTCTCTCTCTATTTCTCTCCCTCTCTTTCTTTCTCTCTCTGCGAGCTTAGTTCTCTCAGGCCACACATGAATGCAGTTGATCTTGATATAATATTCCCTGTTATTCTGGCAATGACCCAGAATAAAAAGGCCAACAAAACAAACAGACTCTCACCTAATGATACAGTGTACATGGAAACTTGATCTGCAGTGTACCGGACAGCATTTCCTGACCTAGTTTCTGGATGATACATTTTTTGCCTGAAGCATATAGAAAATCCAACACTCAAATGTTATCAGTGAAGCAGATAAAACAACAATGCATTCACAACATGCATTCAAAATGTATTCAACTGTGCACTCATAACACATCACACAACACATGACACAACACATGACATGCACTCAGAACACATGACACATGACAAAGAATGCCCATGGTGTCTCTAAGGACTATGCTTGCAGAACGCACACATTTTCAAACAAAGCAACAACTTTTCTGACATTATGAGAATATCTAGGCTCTCTTTAAATTGGGTCTAGTCTCAGTCCCGGTCCATTTGATTTGAGTCACACGCTACTGTGCCTTACAATGTCAGTTTTAAAGGCTTCATTTCCATCTCAGTTTGATTAAATCACAGTACAGTTCCCAAAACACAAAATCTGTCCAGTTGTGCTGACATTCATAAAATGTTTGTATTAGGGTGCAGAGAGAGGATATCTATGTTCTCTATTATTTCTTCACCAATTATCTTCATATACCATACAGTTGGGATGTTTAGACTTTTATTTTCCCTATGGACTTGGTTTCAGAAATCATGTTAAATTATTGCCTGATAGATTGTGGTGAAGGGCACATAGACGTGCATACGTACTAAGACATACATAGCCATAGATAGAATCATAATGCAAGGATTTAGTGAAAAGGGAAATCGACTGGAAACATGAGGATCCTGGTGGTGCAGCAGACTAAGTAACCTACAGGGCTGGAAGATTGCAGGTTCAAATCTATGTTTGGACAATACCCTAATAAATATTGAAGATTGAAATGCCATTTATTTAAAAGTTTGTCAATTTCATATAAAATGTAAAGGTATTCGTATGTTCCAAAGAACATAAAGTATGTTACAGTGCACATTGATAATAGAAGTACATCGCAGCAATGTTTTCAGAACTACTGAAGTATGTTTTTAAAACATTTTTGGAACATCATGTCATAACATTAAGGAAAACTTTATGAGAGTGTTTCTTGTTTGAGGTTATAGGTGTTTGTAGTCATATCTCCATCAACATTAATTGAATGTCCAGGAATGTTTTCTCAGAACAACTTCAATTGATCCAACATTTTATTGCTGAGGTAGGTTCAGGGAATGTTATTGGAACAATTATGTCATAGCATCACATTATAATTATATGAGAGTCTTGCGGGAATGTTCTCAGCATGTTGTGTTGGGTGTTTTGGATGACGTCTTCACGAAAATTGGCAGAACATTCCTGAAATGTTTTCACAGAACCAATTTAATTGAATCCAGACATAATTGCCCGAAGTATGTTCAGGGAACGTTTTTGGAACATCATGTCATAACGTCACACTATAACTTTATGAGACCATGGTAGGAATATTCCCTGCTTGTTGTTATGGGTGTTTTTAATAATATAACCATCAACATTAGTAGAATATTCCTGTAATCTTTCCTCAGAACCACTTCTATGACTCCAACATTTTGTTGTGGCAGTTTGTTCTAAGAACATTACCTGAACATTGTGTAATTACATTCCCTGACAACCTTAGGAGAATCTTAGGAGAATGCTCTGCCGTTGTTGTTTTGAACAACATTTTAGTGAATGTTAGGAGAACATTCCAAGGATATTACATTTTAAACATTTTCTTATAAGAAATAGTTGGTAATCAAAAACATTTGAATGTTTGTGGGATGGTATCATCCTGATGTTAGCTCAAACCAGAATTAGAACTCAATGGGAATGTTAGCTAATATTCTGGGAATGTTCCCGGTTTGCTGGGTCCAGAGATGGGCAGTATTTCTGTTACTTCTGAGTATGTTAAATATGTATTTCAATTACTTCTGAGTATTTTGTCATTTGTATTACACTGGGCTGAACTACACTTCAATGTATTTTGTAGCAAGATACTTTCAGAGCTGTAATTAGCTTCTTTTTTTTTTAAAGAATTTTCTATACCCTTTTTTATAGCGGTTGTGCCACCATTTAAACATGCATTGGAATATTAAGTCTGAAGGCACTATGGTGTGATAAGAGCATCTGCTAAATGAACTAAATATAAATGTATGTGTAAAAAGTAGCAATTGCAAAGCATGCTGAGTATTATTCGAATGAACTCCATCCCGGAACAAGGCCAATAATAATACCGAGTGTGCTTTGCCGTTCATTTTGGCATGTTCATTTTCACATATCAAGTTTCAGGTTGTAATGTCACATGCACAAGTACAGTAAAATGCCTTTCTTGAAAACGTACATTTTGGTAATTTAGTAAACACTCTTTTCCAGAGTGACTTACATTACAGTCAGTGTATTCAACTAAGGTAAATAAACAACAACATATCACAGTCATAGGAAGTAAAACATTTCCGTGACCATTGTTGAGAATGTTGTTGCTGTTCGGACCGGCTACTTGCAAATATATTTTTGTTAAATACATTTCAAAATACACGTTTTTTGTAGTTTATTTTGATACATTGATCTTTATGGTATTTTATAATTTGGTATTTTATAATTTGCCCAGGCCTGGTTGGGTCATTACTAAGACATTATAATTAGAAAGTGAAATGTCTCATTCTGCTATCATCAATAAAAGCAAAGCCCAACAATATATACAGTGAGGGAAAAATTATTTGATCCCCTGCTGATTTTGTACGTTTGCCCACTGACAAAGAAATGATCAGTCTATAATTTTAATGGTAGGTTTATTTGAACAGTGAGAGACAGAATAACAACTAAAAAATCCAGAAAAACGCATGTCAAAAATGTTATAAAAGGATTTGCATTTTCATGAGGGAAATAAGAATTTGACCCCTCTGCAAAACATGACTTAGTACTTGGTGGCAAAACCCTTGTTGCCAATCACAGAGGTCAGACGTTTCTTGTAGTTGGCCACCAGGTTTGCACACATCTCAGGAGGGATTTTGTCCCACTCCTCTTTGCAGATCTTCTCCAAGTCATTAAGGTTTCTGTCACGTCCTGACCCTAGTAAGATGTAATTTTCTATAGTAGAGTAGGGCAGGGCGTGACAGGGGGTGTTTTGAGTTGTTCTATATTTTCTATTTCTTATGTTTAAGTTCTAGTTTGTCTATTTCTATGTTGGGATTGTTTGGGGTTGATCTCTAATTGGAGGCAGCTGATCCTCATTGCCTCTGATTAGAGATCATATTTAAGTAGGGGTTTTTCCTCATTGTTGTTTGTGGGTTATTATCTTTTGAGTAGTGTGTTTTCCTCTCTGCATCACGGTTTGTTGTTTTTTGTATATTCAAGTATTTGGTGTTTTGCAACGTTTCACAATAAATATAAGATGTGGAACTACGAACCCGCTACATTTTGGTCCGATCCTTGGAACAGCCGTGACAGAATCACCCACCACCAAGGGACCAAGCAGCGTGATATGGAGCTATGGACAATTAAGGAGATAAGGAGGAGTATATCTTGGGTTTTGGAGGAGTTAGGGGCAGGAGAGGATCGCCTTCCATGGGAACAGGTGGAGGCAGCAAGAGCAGAGCGGCGACGAGAGGAGGCACGATACCAACGAAGAGGCAAGTGCGAGAGGCAGCCCCAAACTTTTTTTGGGGGGGGGGGAACACGAGGAGTTGGGCAGAGTCAGGGTGGAGTCCTGAGCCAACTTCCCGTGCTTACTGTGGGGAGCAAGTGCCGGGGCAGGCACCGTGTTGTGTGGTGATGCGCACTGTGTCGTCAGGGCGCATTCTCAGGCCGGTGCGATCTGTGCCCGCACCCTGCAGTTGTCGAGTTGAGTTGAGTATCCAGCCAGGGCGGGTTGTGCAAGCCATACGCTCCAGACCTCCAGTGCGCATCCGCGGCCCAGTACGTCCTGTCCCTGCTCCTCGCACTCTCCCTCCAGTGCACCTACATAGCCCAGTACGTCCTGTGCCTGCTCCCCGCAATACTCCTCCAGTGTGCAGCTATAACCCGGTACAGCCAGTGCCTGCTGTGAGCACTCGGCCCTTAGTGCGTCTCCCCAGTCCGGTGAGACCGATTCCTGCTCCTCGCACTCTCCCTCCAGTGCGCCTCCATAGTCCAGTACGTCCTGTGCCTGCTCCTTGCACTCTCCATCCAGTGCGCCTCCATAGTCCAGTACGTCCTGTGCCTGCTCCTCGCACTCTCCATCCAGTGCACCTCCATAGCCCAGTACATCCTGTGCCTGCTCCCCGCACTATTCCTCCAGTGCGCAGCCATAACCGGTACAGCCAGAGTCTTCAGCGGCGGTCTGCAACCCAGAGTCTTCAGTGGCGGTCTGCAACCCAGAGTCTTCAGCAGCGGTCTGCAACCCAGAGCCTTCAGCGGTGGTCTGCAACCCAAAGCCTTCAGCGGCGGCCTTCAGCCCAGAGTCTTCAGCGGCAGTTGGTGGTCCGAAGCCTCCGGCGATGATCAATGGTCTGGTTCCTCCGGACATACAGAAGCGGGGGGATCAGCGGGCGGTGGGGGTACTATGCCCAGAACCAGAGCCGCCGCCATAGACATTAGTCACCCATCCCTTTGTGTTTTGTGGTTGTTTTTTAAATATTTTTTTTTCATTCAGATTCTGCACCTTTGGGGGGGGGGGGGGGGGGTACTGTCACGTCCTGACCCTAGTAAGATGTCATTTTCTATAGTAGAGTAGGGCAGGGCGTGACAGGGGGTGTTTTGGGTTGTTCTATGTTTTCTATGTTTAAGTTCTAGTTTGTCTATTTCTATGTTGGGATTGTTTGGGGTTGATCTCTAATTGGAGGCAGCTGATCCTCATTGCCTCTGATTAGAGATCATATTTAAGTAGGGTTTTTCTCATTGTTGTTTATGGGTCATTATCTTTTGAGTAGTGTGTTTTCCTCTCTGCGTCACGGTTTGTTGTTTTTGTATATTCAAGTATTTGGTGTTTTGCAACGTTTCACAATAAATATAAGATGTGGAACTACGAACCCGCTGCATTTTGGTCCGATCCTTGGAACAGCTGTGACAGTTTCGAGGCTGACGTTTGGCAACTCGAACCTTCAGCTCCCTCCACAGATTTTCTATGGGATTAAGGTCTGGAGACTGGCTAGGCAACTCCAGGACCTTAACGTGCTTCTTCTTGATTGATAGGCCGTGTGTTTTGGGTCATTGTCATGCTGGAATACCCATCCACGACCCATTTTCAATGCCCTGGCTGAGGGAAGGAGGTTCTCACCCAAGATTTGACGGTACATGGCCCCGTCCATCGTCCCTTTGATGCGGTGAAGTTGTCCTGTCCCCTTAGCATAAAAACACCCCCAAAGCATGTTTCCACCTCCATGTTTGACGGTGGGGATGGTGTTCTTGGGGTCATAGGCAGCATTCCTCCTCCTCCAAACACGGCGAGTTGAGTTGATGCCAAAGAGCTCCATTTTGGTCTCATCTGACCACAACACTTTCACCCAGTTGTCTTCTGAATCATTCAGATGTTCATTGGCAAACTTCAGACGGGCATGTATATGTGCTTTCTTGAGCAGGGGGACCTTGCGGGCGCTGCAGGATTTCAGTCCTTCACGGCGTAGTGTGTTACCAATTGTTTTCTTGGTGACTATGGTCCCAGCTGCCTTGAGATCATTGACAAGATCCTCCCGTGTAGTTCTGGGCTGATTCCTCACCCTTCTCATGATCATTGCAACTCCGCGAGGTGAGATCTTGCATGGAGCCTCAGGTCGAGGGAGATTGACAGTTCTTTTGTGTTTCATCCATTTGCGAATAATCGCACCAAATGTTGTCACCTTCTCACCAAGCTGCTTGGCGATGGTCTTGTAGCCCATTCCAGCCTTGTGTAGGTCTACAATCTTGTCCCTGACATCCTCGGTGAGCTCTTTGGTCTTGGCCATGGTGGAGAGTTTGGAATCTGATTGATTGCTTCTGTGGACAGGTGTCTTTTATACAGGTAACAAGCTGAGATTAGGAGCACTCCCTTTACAACCTCTCTAGGGTATGTGGGACGAAATCGTCCCACCTACTCAACAGCCAGTGGAATCCCGTGGCGCGATATTCAAATACCTTAGAAATGTTATTACTTCAATTTCTCAAACATATGACTATTTTACACCATTTTAAAGACAAGACTCTCGTTAATCTAACCACACTGTCCGATTTCAAAAGGCTTTACAACGAAAGCAAAACATTAGATTATGTCAGCAGAGTACCCAGCCAGAAATAATCAGACACCCATTTTTCAAGCTAGCATATAATGTCACATAAACCCAAACCACAGCTAAATGCAGCACTAACCTTTGATGATCTTCATCAGATGACACTCCTAGGACATTATGTTATACAATACATGCATGTTTTGTTCAATCAAGTTCATATTTATATCAAAAACCAGCTTTTTACATTAGCATGTGACGTTCAGAACTAGCATACCCACCGCAAACTTCCGGTGAATTTACTAAATTACTCACGATAAACGTTATTAATTATTTAAAGAATTATAGATACAGAACTCCTTTATGCAATCGCTATGTCCGATTTTAAAATAGCTTTTTGGCAAAAGCACATTTTGCAATATTCTGAGTAGATAGCTCGCCATCACGGGCTAGCTATTTTGACACCCACCAAGTTTGGCCCTCACCAAACTCCGATTTACTATAAGAAAAATTTGATTACCTTTGCTGTTCTTCGTCAGAATGTACTCTCAGGACTTCTACTTCAATAACAAATGTTGGTTTGGTTCAAAATAATCCATAGTTATGTTCAAATATCCTCTGTTTTGTTCGTGCGTTCAAGACACAATCCGAAGGGTGACGAAGGGTTACGCGCCCGACGCGTTTCGTGACAAATAATTTCTAAATATTCCATCACCGTACTTTGAAGCATGTCAACCGCTGTTTAAAATCAATTTTTATGCGATTTTTCTCGTAAAAAAAGCGATAATATTCTGACCGGGAAACCCTGTTTTCGTTCAAAGACGAAGAAATAAAAACATGGTGTCGGCTCGTGCACGCGCCTCCAGTCTCATTGTTCTCTGATCGACCCCTTACCAAATGCGCTACTGTTTTTCAGCCTGGGCCTGCAAAGGCATCATTCAACGTTTTGCCGCTTTCTGAGAGCCTATGGGAGCCGTAGGAAGTGTCACGTTACAGCAAAGATCCTCAGTTTTCAATAAAGAGAGTGTAGAAGGCCAAGAAATGGTCAGAGAGGGCACTTCCTGTAAGGAATCTTCTCAGGTTTTTGCCTGCCATATGAGTTCCGTTATACTCACAGACACCATTCAAACAGTTTTAGAAACTTTAGGGTGTTTTCTATCCAAATCAAACAATTATATGCATATTCTAGTTTCTGTGCAGTAGTAATAACCAGATTAAATCGGGTACGTTTTTTATCCGGCCGTGCAAATACTGCCCCCTACCCTAGAGAGGTTAAGAGTGTGCTCCTAATCTCAGCTCGTTACCTGTATAAAAGACACCTGGGAGACAGAAATCTTTCTGATTGAGAGGGGGTCAAATACTTATTTCCCTCATTAAAATGCAAATCAATTTATAACATTTTTGACATGCGTTTTTCTGGATTTTTTTGTTGTTATTCTGTCTCTCACTGTTCAAATAAACCTACCATTAAAATTATAGACTGATCATTTCTTTGTCAGTGGGCAAACATACAAACTCAGCAGGGGATCAAATACTTTTCCCCCTCTCTGTATGGGCTGACACTACACTAAAATAGATTCTCATAAGAAGGCAGGGATGAGGAGAGTGATTTGTGATGATTCTACTGATTTATATTTTTCAGTTTGGAGAGCAAAAGAGCCTATCAATCAAACCTGTAGGATGCATTTCAATGGTGTCATATTTTCTTTTCAGGCTGTAAAGCATCTCAACTGACAATTGGAGACATTTTAAGGTAACCAAAGGTGTCTCTCCTATGCCATGTCTCTGTCATTGTGTCTCTAGTCACAGAGCTAATTGTGGGGGCACCCGAGCCAATTAAAAAGAAACTCCATAAACTTCTGCTGATTGCAGCAGGTGGCATATTGCAATAATGGAGTAGGTGACAGGCCAAGAAGGTCATATGGAAATGAAATACCACTGCACACTTATAGTTCCCAGAGACACCAAACAAAACCAAACAAAACAAAAGGCAACAGCAACTCTCTTAGACACCCATATGAATATTCCATTTTGACCATTGTGCTGCTATGGATCCTGTCTCTATCTCTTTCTCTCTCTCTCTCTACACAGTATTCTTTATCGGCTACAGGGAACTGAACCTGGAGGCTGTGGACCAAAGGCATCATGGAAAAAGCAAGGCTGCACTTCTCGCACACAAACCCCAAGGGCTCCAAGTCCCTGGAGAATTGTAGAATGCTGGGGAAAGGAGGGTACATTACATAAGTACAGTTGCGGCCAAATATATTGGCAACCTTAGACTTTCCTTAAATAACCTCACTTGGGATTTGAACTCACAACCTCTCAGTTGCCAGTGACCTGAATTTCCTGCTACACCACTGGCTTTGTGGGTTTGATTAAGATTGTTAAAAGATTAGAACGAATAGACATTGTGATTTGTCCCTATGGGGGTACACTTTTGGGTGCCACGTAGAACACTTAGATACTTTTTTTTTATCCTGTAGGGGAATAATTTGGGATATACACAGAACCCTGTCATGAAAAACCCTCTGGTTACAGAGTTATGCAATTTGTCCCTGTGGGGGAACCCTTATGTGTGCCATGTAGAACCCTTTGATTTGTCCCTGTAGGGGAACCCTTTTGAGTTTTATTTAGAACCCGATCATTAAGAACCCTCTGGTTCCAGGTAGAAGTAATAACAGCTTCTATTGTTATGCTCATAGGATACTTCATATGTGCTTATGGCACACAGTTAAAAATTACCTGTAAAATGACATGTTGTTTACCTTACATGCACTGCACTTTGTTTGAAATGAAGGTGAGGGCAATGTGCTGGTGGGGGCTCATTAGCATATTTGGGGCCATGGTCTAAAATATGTTGTATTAGTGCCAACCATTAGTGGAAGTGTTGAACCACTTTAATTTTATTGTTATGTTGATGAAGGTTGAGGGCTACAGCGAGGCGCAACGGTGGTATGTACTGGGAGTTGCTGGTGCCGCTGCTGCTGCACATTTGTCCACGCCCAGTGCATACCACCATTGCTCCTCGCCTTTGCCCTCGACCTTCATCAACATAACAATATGCTGAAAGGTGCATACACTGCCACCTATGGTACTGGAACAGAACAGCTACCACTAACTGTATCGCCCTGGCCATAGAGAGGGTTTTTTTGTTCTTTATTTTGGTTAGGCCAGGGTGTTACATTGGGTGGGCGTTCCATGTTCCTTTTTCTATGTTTTTGTATTTCTTTGTTTTGGGCCGTGTGTGGCTCCCAATCAGGCACAGCTGAAACTCGTTGTTGCTGATTGGGAGTCACACATAAGGAGCATGTTTTTCCTTTGGGTTTTGTGGGTAATTGTTTCTGTTAGTGTTTGCACCGGACATGACTGTTGGCTGTCGGTTTTCTCGTTTCTTGTTTTTGTATAGTGTTCACGTTGTTCAATTAAATATTAAATGATGAACACTAACTCTGCTGCGTTTTGGTCCACTCTCTCTTCAGACAGCCCTTACACTAACATAGATTTGGTGTAGTATGATTTGATCTTTGTCCTGTATTGAAGCTTTGCCTGTTTGATGCTTCATCAGTGGGGGTAGCCAGATTTCTTATAAGCGTCCGGATTAGTATCCCACTCATTGAAAGCGGCAGCTCTAGCCTTTAGCGCAGTGCGGATATTTCCTGTAATCCACGGCTTCACTGTGGGACAACGTTGTCGATTCACTTGTTAATGAAGCCGTTGACTGATGTGGTCTATTCCTCAATGCCATCGGATGAATCCCGGAAAATGTTCAAGTCTGTGCTAGCGAAACAGTCCTGTAGCTTAGCATCCGTTTCATCAGACCTCTTCCGTATTGAGCACATCACTGTTACTTTTTGTTTGAGTTTTTGCTTGTAAGCAGGAATCAGGAGGATAGAGTTATGGTCAGATTTGCCAAATGGAGGGCGAAGAAGAGCTTTTTATGCATTTCTGTATGGAGTAAAATTGATCTAGAGTTTTTTGTCTCTAGTTGCACAGGTGTGTCGTGACTATCATTAATGTGATGACTGCAATTCATCGAATAATGACCGACTATGTTTAATTATTACTTGATTAAATGAATCATGTAACAATTAACTCATTAGGAATTTGGGGCACCACGGCAAAAGTTTATTTAATGAGTTACAGTTTCCCGAATTAACTCAAGAATATATCGATATCATGCCAGTCATCAATTAATCATTTCCTAATATCAGTCTCATTCTGAACGTCATTGACTTCATAAATCTGCATGAACCCTAACCTGAGTGATGAATCAGCGATACACAAATTGGCTTAATTATTTATTTAACTAACTAAATAATCACAAAGATATACATTAACACACACACACACACACACACACGGTACAGATTATTGATTACTAACATAATGCAATGAAAAGTCCCTAGTGGACTAACCCGATATGACGGCTTGTTACACAATGGAAAGTGGGTGGGGAAAGATAAAGAGCGGGAGAGACAAAGAAAGTGGACTTATCATACATACATTTGGAAACTACGCTCACCGTAAATATGAATATTTATCACCCTAACAACCGCTCATTCCGATTAGAAATGCAACATATATTTACGTGTAGATGTCTTTCTCTGTCATCTCACTGTTGAAACCACTCGGTCTGTATATGGGAAGTAGTTCGATGCAAGTCTCTGGTTGTCCACCAGAGATCACAATGTCCTTCTTAGTTGTAGGCTGCTTTTGTTCTGGAGTGTTCTTAGAATGGATACATCAGGTGTACCACACGGTGATGATAGGGATCTATCTTCCCTCCCGTCTTGGTATATTGTCCTAGGCTACTTTACATGCAGACCTGTAGACGGTGCATGTTTTGTTGTAGTCTTCAACTTCTTCAGTCGTCGAGAGTTTCAGAGGGTCTTACCATTTTCTGATCTTGTAGTTTTAACCATTTCAACGTGTGGACCACATCCTCACGTTCTCTGGTCTGTATTTAAATTCTCAGCGAGTCCTTATAAGCACTCTGGCCTGAAAGGCGGTTCCATCATGTAGACACAAACTCTGACCTCATTAGGGGCGTGGCTTAGTTAGTGCGCAACAGACATGAAAAAACATTATCTCATTAGAAGACTAAAATCACATTTCTATCTTTTCACAAATAGTTTCATATTTAATCATGTAACTTTTAAAACATTTAGATGTAAATCTGATATATACCGTATAAAAGCTCTTAAAGTTATAATGTTCCCGTTATAACGTCTTTCTGATCATTTCAATCACAAAATAGACATTCATTTCCCATATTCCATTTCTCATCATTATCAACATTCAGAAGATTGAATATATTGTCCCGGTGTCCATTGTTTGATGTTGAAGTTCTTGGGCGGTAAAATCTTCATAAGGCATACAGACATTCCGATCACCCAAACTAGGCCACAAAGGGAATTGTCTGCTGCCTATGGTTTACGATCAAGTGAGGTGCCATAAAACCCCTACATCCATCCCTCTCCCCCTCTGCGGGAGAGAGAGCGCTGTAGAGCTGATCCACTGTAACCTGATCATTTGGATCCTCACAGGATCCTCACAGGAGAGTCATGACAGGTGACATGCTGGTAGAAATGAGGTCAAATGGATTTCAGTTTTCCTGCGTTATAGTCACCGACCAGTAGGACCACCGACTCTGGGTGAACATGTTCTTGTTTGATTATGGCCCTATACCAGCCTTTCTTAAAGTATGGGTCGCGACCTATTAATGGTGGGTCGCGACGTGTTAGAGTAAATGTAAAATTATTTCATGAATTACTGGAATATTTTTGGCCAAGTGCAACAGCGCTCTGTGTTCAGTGCACTCTCTGCTTAGCGGTGTCAGTTTGGCAGGTGCATGAGTGGGAGGGAGATAGCCATGTGATTTGTGGTTTACCAGATCTTTTATAACGAGGAGCGAGGAGCGTCCACAATGTGTTTTGTGTGGAGAAGTGCTTAGTAATGAGTCTCTCAAAATGAACAAATGACAGTTTTTCTCAATTGCTAAAACACTAAAACCCATTGGCTGAACAAAGTTCGCAGTTGCCTGGACTCATTTAGCTAATTATGCAGTCTGTTGTCAATACCTTAAACCATTTCACATGGTAAAACACAATTTGCAGATCTCACTTAGACTTTTCAGCAAAACTCTAAACACATTCTCATTCTCAAAACACATTCTGCACTCTAATGCACATGTCATCCATACTGGTAAACACAAGTGGCAACAATCAAATACAAATAGAGAACACATGTCATTGAACACAACCACTCAAAATGTATTTAACCTGTTTCAAATGATCCGACACAACCAATATAAGCCAGTTCAGAGAGCAAACAGGTTGTTGAAGGTGGGAAGGAGAAAGTCTGAGAATGGATAGAAGAAACAATGTGAGAGGACGAGGACGAGTGCGTATGCGAGGTGGGCGACGAGGAGGAAGAGGAGGAGGAGGGCAAGAAAGAGGAAGAAGAGGATGAAGAGGAAGAGGAAGACAAAGAGTGGAAATATCTGATGAAATTCGAGCAACAGTTATAGACCATGTTCTTGTCCATGGACTGACAATAAGGGAAGCAGGACTTAGAGTGCAACCCAATTTGAGCCAATTTTCTGTGTCCACCATAGTAAGGACATTCAGAGAAGAGAACAGGTACAGTATACTACTGTATTTTTGTAATTGCAAATTTACTGTTCTACACTATATGCAGCTGTTTCAATAGACATTTGTAAAGTTAATCACTGTATGTATTGTACTGCATGAATATGATTTGTAACTGCACAACTACTTTTTGTAGAATTGCAAGGCTGCAACATGCAGGTGGAAGGACAGCTATATTCACTTGGGAGCAAGAGACCGTTATAGTTGGCATGGTCCTTCAAGATAATGCAATACAACTCTGAGAAATCCAGGAACGAGTGATACAAGCCAACACACACTTCCAGGGAATCGACAGTGAAAGCATTTCCACAATTGACCGTGTCCTCCATCGTAACAGGATGCGAATGAAACAAGTATACAGAGTACCTTTTGAGCGCAACTCACCAAGGGTGAAAGAATTGGGAGCTCAGTATGTGCAAGTAAGTGTACATTCAGAAACATTTACTGTAATCCAGATTGTCTACAGTACTAACACATACTATGTGAATTACATTACTCTTCAGTACATACAATGTATGTGAATCAGAAGTGCATACAGTAGGCCTAATTGTACTCTACAGTATAGCACTGTCTCTGTACAACTTACAAAATCCTACATACAGTATATTGTATTTCTACACACACAATATTTGAGGTGGAATCCTTGGACAGACCCCATGAGTTCATCTTTGTCGATGAAGCAGGCTTCAATCTAACAAAGAGGAGAAGGAGAGGCCGAAACATGATTGGACAGTGGGCCATTGTTGAAGTCCCTGGTCAACGAGGTGGCAATGTCACAATCTGTGCTGCTGTCAGCAACCATGGTTTTCTACATCACCATGTTACACTCGGACCATATAACACCCAGCACCTTCTAACATTTAGTGCCAATCTAAGAGATATTTTATTTGAGCAGCAGGTTCAAGAGCAGCAGGGTCAAGAGCTAAATGAGAATCCCATTCCCACCTATGTGATAGTGTGGGACAATGTCAGGTTTCCACCGAGCTGCTCAGGTAAGGGAATGGTTTAACATCAATGGGCAGTTTCTGAACTTGTACCTCCCTCCATACTCGGCTTTCCTGAATCCGATTGAGGAGTTTTTCTCCTCTTGGAGATGGAAAGTGTATGATAGACAACCCTACACCAGAGTAAATCTGCTGCAAGCCATGGATTTAGCCTGTGGTGATATAGGTGAGGAATCATGACAGGGCTGGATACGGCACACAAGAGGCTTCTTCCCCCGTTGCCTCAGGAGGGACAATATTGCTTGTGATGTCGACGAAGTGCTCTGGCCTGACCCAGCCCAAAGACAAGAAGATGCACATTGATCACATGTTTACTCCTTTGATTTTTGTCCCTTTTAGTATTGTATACTGTAGTACAGTGCATTGTAGGCTGTATACTGTACAATGGACAAATTGTATGGCCCTGAACATTGTGCATTCCATTTATTAACAGTACTGACTGCTCAATAGATTTTGACTGGTTGCAGGTTCATATCAACAAAGAACAAGAATTACAGTATCACAGAGACAAAGGACAAGTTTGAGAGATGCAGGGTACAGTACTGTATAAATAGGGGTACAAGGAGGAGGAAGAACAAAAAACAAAAGAGCAAAGCAGAGTAGTAATTTCTGATCAATTTTGAGCTACTATGATAGAACATGTTTTCGTTCATCAAAGGACGATGACGGAAAAATATGAATATTTTTTTAGATTACAAATTTACTTCTCCCTGAGATTTGTATGTTTTGAACAATGTGTTTTCTATTTTTCGGTGTATTGTTTACTGACTGCTTGAGAGTGTATATCATTTTGATCACTTTGTTTATGATTTGAGAGCAGTGTCTGAATTTGAACACAGGTAAACTGTTTTGAGGCGAATGTTTCATTTTGCGAGAGGAGTGAGAGGTTATGTAAATAGTGCTTGAAGATGAGGTTTTGTGTTTAATGTTTTCAGGAAATGGAGCAAGGTTTCAGAAATTGTGTTTTAGCAATTGAGAAAAAACTGTAAAATGACACGTCCTGACCAAACATCCACAGCATGACCAGTGTTGGCATGTTTGCGGTTTTCTCGCAAAATTGGGCACTTTGAAAACGATGTCATGGGTGAAAATTGCACCGCGCCCGTCATGGCATTTCTCTTAAAAAAACGTGATATATAATGAACTATCAGGCAGTGAGCAGGTTGTGAGTGAGTGAGTGAGTGAGTGAGTGAGTGAGTGAGTGAGTGAGTGAGTGAGTGAGTGAGTGAGTGAGTGAGTGAGTGAGTGAGTGAGTGAGTGAGTGAGTGAGTGAGTGAGTGAGTGAGTGAGTGAGTGAGTGAGTGAGTGAGTGAGTGAGTGGGGCCAGAGGGGTGTGTGCATTGAGAGCACTGGTTAAGAGAGTGCTGCAGCAGAGGCAGCTGTGTCAAGGAGTAGTAGTAGCACATCGTGACAACTTTTTACCATTTGTTGGTAGGCTATTTAGATTGGTCATTATGGAGACACCCTTTTTCCATATAACATTAACGCGCTAGAACCGATAAGGGCAACAAATCATTGGAAAATTACTTTTGGCGCACTAGAGCTCTTTAGATAAATTCGCTCTGAAATGAGATGTTGGCCTTTTCAGGGGCTGTAGGCTACCTGCATCTAGCTCAGCAAACCATGGCAAAGTTGAATTACAATTTTAAACCCAGATTTTAGTCAGTATGCCTAGCCTATGTCTACTGAAATAAGTCAATCTAGCAATGAGACAATTCATAACGGTTTGTTGTCTTAACATCGGGCACAATTACCAGAAAATAACCTAACATTCGTTTTTTGAAGTTTATCCAAGTGTTTCTTGCACAGAGATTGAGATCCTCTGTCCAACTTTTATCTATAGTTATGCACATTTATTTAAGCAATAAGGCCAGAGGAGGTGTGATATAAGGCCAATATAACCACGGCTAAGGGCTGTTCTTATGCATGACGCAACGCAGAGTTTCTGGACACAGCCCTTAGCCGTGGTCTATTGGCCATATATCACAAACCCCCGAGGTGCCTTATTGCTATTATATACTGGCTACCAACGTAATTAGAGCAGTAAAAATAAATGTTTTGTCATATCCGTGGTATACGGTCTAATATACCACAGCTGTCAGCCAATCAGCATTCAGGGCTCCACCCACCCAGTTTATAATTACAATTATAAACTGGGTGGTTTGAGACCTGAATGCTGGGAATGAGAAAAAAATCACTTTTTACTATTCTAATGACATTGTTAACCAGTTTATAATAGCAATAAGGCTCCTCAGGGTTTTGTGGTATATGGCCAATATACCATGGCTAAGGGCTGTGTCCAGGCACTCTGTGTTGGGTGGTGCATAAGAACAGCCCTTAGCCGTGGTATATTGGCCATATACCACACCTCCTTATTGTTTAATCATTGCACTTAAAACAAGTTAAATCAACATCCATTGAGAAAAAAAAAAAATCTGGAGAGTTTAAGGGCGATTTATCTTTTGTCTTGCAACATATTCTTAACCATACAATAATTATTACTTTGATGGAAAAAACTAATTTTGCTTCTTAGCCTACGTCGTTAAAAATCATCTAGATATTCGTTAATTCGCTCGATAACATTATGGAAAAAGGGTTTCATGGATAAATGTGGCAACTCCTCTCTTGCTGTGATTTTTTTGGGGGGGGGCTAGATTTCAGGCCTTGTGTGCAGCTTTTCAGAGGTCATTGGTCTAGAAATTTTAGCTGGACCTGGCAACACTGAGCATGACAGTAAACCCAGAGAGTTCTTTCAGAACAGGGCAGAATGCTTCAGGAAACAGTGCTTTGACAGTGGAAAAGTAAGTCAGCTAGAAAGGCATTGTTGTCATTTTATAGCAGGTGATGATCAGCAGAAATAAAGGAGTACTCTCTCATAGCAGTAGATGTTTCTCTTTCAAACAATCCCCTTGTACACAGATAATAGCTAGCTAGCTAGCTAAAGTTAGCCAAAGCAAGCTAGGTAACTACTGATAGTGCTGCCCTAAGTAACAGTACATATGAAGATGAAACATGATTAGGTCTACTGTACATCTTACTGTAGAAATTATTGTTGAAAACAAGTCTAGGTTGGAACTATTGCTGTTAAAATACAAGTAAAAAAATGTATTCTGAAGTGGAATAAACAGATTGAAGCGAGATGCTTTTTGAGGAAAACCCACTCACACAGTTCTGGAACTCATCTACAGCAGGAAGTGGTATCCTGCCTGACTGAGAAAGCAATAGTTGTTCTGATCCAGTTTGGCAACACATACCTATGAGTCAGGGTTCTCAACTCTGGCATACTTAAAAAACAAATACAGAAACAGACTCCGTGCTGAGCATGACCTCAGGGTTGCACTGTCAACAAATGAGCCCAGAATAGAAATGCTTGTTGAAGCTTCAACCAGCCACACACCGCTCATTAGAGCTTTGTGTGTGTTTTCTGGTTTTCATCTGTGTGATGTGATCAATCAGTTTATTTCAGTTCAGAATGAAAATTATCTATTGTATTTTAACAGTTTCAACCTAGACAGTGTTTTAATGGGGAAAAAATAAACATGAATAGCTATTTATATTTAATTTCATTGTTATTTGACTGTATTGCATTTGTTTTAGGGTGGCATAAGGGCAATTAAATGTACCAATATTTACGTGTAGTTACATGTTTTCATAAGCTTGGGTCCCAGGAAACCACAGAATTTCTATTTTGGGTCCCACGATGAAAAAGTTTAAGAACCCCTGCCCTATACAGCTCATTGAGTGCGGTCTTAGTGCCTGTATCAGTTTGTGGGGGTAAATAGACAGCTACAAAATATAGATGAATACTCTCTTTATCACATTTCAGGGAAGACCCAGATGCAGACAGTGTCGAAGTAACAAAAGGTTATTACTAGAACAGGGGTAGGCAAAATGACACATGAAAGGGTGATGTATATGGAGGGTACGGGGCAACAGAAGACGAACAGCAGAGGGGCTAATGATTTTGGAGATGGGAAAGGGCCGATAAACCGGGGGGAAAGTTTGCAGGACTCCACCCGGAGGGGCAGATCACAGGTGGCCAGCCATACCTTCTGCTCGAGATGATACTGGGGAAACAGGGTCCGGTGGCGGTCCGCTTGTCATCAATACCTGGAGGTCAGTCTTGAGAAAATCCGACCGGGCTCTCTTCCAGGTACGGCGACAGCGGCGGACAAACATCTGGGCCAAGAGTATGCCGACCTCTTCCTCTTAACCCGGAAACAGCTGGGGCTGATAACCCATGGAACACTCAAAGGGCAAGAGACACGTGGCAGAGCAGGGAAGGGTGTTGTGGCCGTTTTTGACCGACACTAGTTGCTTGCTCCAGGTGGTGAGGTTGGCGGAGACCACTGTCATGACGTTGCCCTCTTTGGGTTTTCTATGAACCATCCCCCTACCTCTGTCTCCCACACCCAGGCTGCTGTGGTCAGAAGAGGTCGTAAATTCCTATGAGAAGATCCTGCTTCATGGCCCCAGTATAGAGAGAGAGAGTGAGTTTTCATAGACCAAACAAAGGAATTCTTCTACCTCACAGAACTTGACAACTGAACAATATTCAGGTTCTGGAGAAGGTATAAAAGATCGGTGAAGAATCCAGCTACGAACTGGTCCATTTGGTACAATTTTGTGACACTCATGAGAGACAATACGGCCACATTACCATAATCATGTTTATAGAAGAGTCTCAGGTATGAGACTTACATTTAAATGGTTGTATAAAATGAATGAATAAGGATGGAACTGTTTGTGAAATTGTGTAATGTGATTTTGGACTGTTTAATGAAGGAAACTCCAATTCCCTTTGGAGTCTTAACTAAATTCGAGGACCGCCCATGAGCACAGTTATGGTCTGGCGTCATGGGACAGGCCCTTTTCTGAATAAAACCCAAATAAAACCCCCACCGAGGTTTTCTATCACCAGACCGAGCTTACCTCAATTACGAGATGGCTAAAGGTTGGAGACCAGCTTACCTCTTGCTAAACTTTTAACCATACCACGTGGTTAAACTCTTAGACTATCGATACCAACAGAATAAGAATAAGTCTTTGATATTAATTACTAATCTGCAGCTAGGAATTCGGTATCATTGAACGCGAAGACCGACAACCTCTGAAAACAGCTATTCTATAACGACATGAATGAATGTCACTCTGAACTATCCATTCTAACCACGACAGAGAGAGAGAGGGCGGACAGACTCTCCAACAGAAATAAACTTTTCAACAGAGATCCCGACAACACTGAGCGTAAATATATATATTGATTGCAGTTGTTCCCGAATGAGTGAGCGTTCATGTGCAAAGGATTAGCATTTCAATTGTTATAATTATCAACTCTGTAGTGCCTTCTCAGTTGATCCCTCTTTTGTCTAACAAGCCGCCATGCCGGTTTAGCCCACTAGGGCACATTCCTCTATCATTTCTTTGTAACGATATCTACTGTTTGTTATGCATTTCTGTGAATTACTTAGTTAGTAAATAAATGATTTTAAGACAATTGATGTATGGATGACTCATAGTGAAGACTGTGTTCGTGCAGATAACCAACAATTTACGACGTTTAGAATGAGACTGACATGAGGTAAATAATACGTCATTAATCAGAAGACTAATTGTTCAGATAGTAAAATATCTGAAAGTTATATTATGAAAATTATAACTTTGTAATCTGAATATTTTCCTTGGTGCCCCGACTTCCTAGTTAATTACAGTTACATGATTAATCAGGTTAATCGCGTAATAATAATTACAGAGAGTTATTTGATAAATATGTCTTCAGTTTTAATGATGCCAAAGACACGACACCAGACAGCAAAGAGTAGTCTCCAGGTCTTGGTTGGCTCGCTCCGACTGGCCATTGGACTGAGGGTGGAAACCGGAGGACAGGCTGGCCGACGACTCAATGAGTGTGCCTTCCAGAACTGGGACGAGAACTGAGGACCCCGGTCAGAGACCATGTCCACTGGGAGTCCATGGATCCGTAAGACATGCTGCACCATGAGCTGGTCCGTCTCTTTGGTGGAGGGTAGCTTGGGAGAGGAACGAAGTGGGCGGCTTTGGAAAACCGGTCCACAACTGTCAGGATGGCGGTGTTGCCATCAGATGGGGGAAGACCCGTGACAAAGTTCAGGAATATGTGAGACCAGGGACGGTGAGGAACAGGCAGAAGTTGGAGTAGACCAGTCGGAGCTTGCAGTGGTGTCTTGTTCTGCGCACAAATCGTGCAGGAGGTGATGAACGCGGAGACATCAGGAATCATGGTAGGCCACCAAAAGCATTGTCGCACAAAGGCCAGGGTCTGACGGGAGCCTGGGTGGCAGGCAAGCCTGGAGGAGTGCGCCCACTCCAGGACCGAGGAGTGGATAGTGTCCGGAACAAACAGCCGGTTGTTTGGGTCCCCCCCCCCCCCCCCGAGGTTCGGCTGGGAACTCTGCGCCTCCCGGACCTGCTTCCCTATTCCCCAACTGAGTGCCGTCACCAAGCACGAGGTGGGAAGGATGGTCTCGGATTCCGGGGGTGTAGCCGTGGGGCTGACAGTGCATCCGGCTTGAGTTTCTTGGATCCCGGTTGGGATGAGAGGGAGAAGTTGAACCAGGTGGAAAACAGAGCCCACCTAGCTTGCCTGGAATTGAGCCGCTTGGTGGTGCAGAGATATTCCAAGTTCTTGTGGTCTGTCCACATAATGAACTGATGTTCTGCCCCCTCCAGCCAGTGCCTCCACTCCTCCAATGCCATCTTCACAGCGAGATGCTCACAATTCCCCACATCGTAATTCCTCTCCGTGACGATTGGAGAAGAAGGCACAGGGATGTAACTTCAGGTCCAGGGCCGAAAGCTGGGACAGAACCGCCACCACTCCAACATCCAATGCATCGGCCCCCAGCACAAACTGGCGGGACGTGTCAGGATGAACTTGTTTGAGGTCCCGGAATGCCCGGTCAGCAGCTGGGTACCATGTGAAAGGAACCTTCAGAGAGGTGAGTTCAGACAGGGGGAAAGCTAGGGTGCTGGCTTCCCCCCTGCCTGGAGCGGCTCGAAGGCTGAGGAGATGATTGGTAGCGGGTAGAGGTTCTTCACTGTGATGTCATTGAGGCCCGTTAGTTGATGCCAGTGAAGCTGCCAGTATGTTACCGGCAGTTAATTGCCAATGAGTTACTAGCAGTTAATTGCCAGTGAGTTACTAGCAGTTACTGGTTATTAAGTTAGTCTGAATTATACAATAACTTACTGACAGTTGATTGGTAGTTAGGTAACCAAATTTCACAGTAACTTCCAGACAAGTTCAATTAAGTTACTGTGAAATGCACAACGAATTCTTATCAGTGCAGCTCTTTAAAATAGCATGCCCAACATAACCATCAACCACTTAAACTGATACAACACTTCCACTGATGGTTGGCACAATCATATATTATTAGATCATGCCCCTAAACATGCAAATGCACCCCACCTACATTTAAAAAGCGCAGTGACCTTATGTTTAAAATATTTGCCAAAATGTTTTACCATTATACTAGATTGTCCACACATGTGCCCTAAAAGGAACCGACCAGTACCATGTGAGTTCCTATGTGTACCTCTGAAGGTACCTTATGTGTACCTTTGAACTTTTTGTACCACGGTGAACAACACTGTACCCTAACTGTACCCTAATTTTGAGAATGTGTAGATATACACTGAGTGTATAAAACATTAGGAACAGCTGCTCTTTCCATGACATAGACTGACCAGGTGAATCCAGTTAAAAACTGTAGTCTATTATTGATGTCACTTAAATCCACTTATATTGGTGTAGATGAAGGGGATGAGACAGGTTAAAGAAGAATGTTTAAGCCTTGAGTCAATAGAGACATGGATTGTGTATGTGTGCTGTTCAGAGGGTGAATGGGTAAGACAAAATATTTAAGTGCCTTTGAACGGGGTATGGTAGTACATCTCCAGTCAAAAGTTTGGACACACCTACTCATTCAAGGGTTTCTGTATTTTACTATTTTCTACACTGTGAATTATAGTGAAGACATTAAAACTATGAAATAATACATATGAAATCATGTAGTAACCAAAGCTGTCATCAAGGCAAAGGGTGTCTACTTTCAAGAATCTCAAATATAACATCTATTTAGATGTAACAATTTTTTGGTTACAACATTATTCCATATGTTTTCTTTCATAGTTTCGATGTCTACAATGTAGAAAATAGTACAAATAAAGAAAAATCCTTTAATGAGTAAATGTGTCCAAACTTTTGACTGGTAATGTAGCTGCCAAGCTCACTGGTTTGGGTGTGTCAAGAACTGCAACACTGCTGGGTTTTTCACACTCAACAGTTTCCAGTGTGTATCAAGAATGGTCCTCCACCCAAAGGACATCGAGCCAACTTGACACAACTGTGGGAAACATTGGAGTCAACATGGTCCAGCTGTCACGCCCTGACCTTAGAGAGACGTTTATTTTCCTCTAGTTTGGTTAGGTCAGGGTGTGATGTGGGGTGGGCAATCTAGTTCGCCTATTTCTTTGTGTTGAGCCGAGTATGGTTCCTAATCAGAGGCAGCTGTCTATCGTTGTCTCTGATTAGGAATCATACTTAGGCAGCCTTTTTTTTCCACCTTTAGTTGTGGGATATTGTTTTTGTGTAGCTGCCTTTGAGGAGCCCCAGAACGTCATGGTTTCCTCCTGTTTTGTTGTTTTGGTGAGTTTTATTTTCATTAAAAAGATGTGTAATTCCATGCACGCTGCGCCTTGGTTTATTTATGATCGGGAGTTTGAAGATAGCGATCTTGACACCAGTGCCCCTGTAGAATACTTTTGACACCTTGTAGAGTCCATGCCTTGATGAATTGAGGCTGTTCTGGGGGTAAAAGGGAGTGCAACTCAATATTAGGAAGGTGTACCTAATGTTTTATACACTCTGTGTATGTTCTTGCTAATAAAGCTGTACCTAGTGGCACTACTGAAACATTAATGCACTTCTGCCCAAAATCTGACAATTATTTACTTGATTCTGGACAACTTTTAGCAAAGTGAAGAAATGTATTCGTGCCTTTAAATCTGTGGCCAATCTGTCATGCCCACAGACCTTGTGGGGTAGCAGGAAATTTAGTTAATTAGGAACCAAGAAGTTGTGAGTTCAAATCCCAAGTGAGGTATATGCTATAGTAACCAGCATTCAGCAACAAAGTCTCCTATTCAGGGCTCAAGCTGATACCAAAACAAATGTTTTTGTGAAAAAAGTTACCTGAATGTCAACAGCATGCTAATTTAAAAGATGGCCAGTCATTACTAGCCTGGTTCTGTATGGAATACAGGTACATTATGGGACATAGGTCAGGTCATATGGGACACGGGTCAGGTCATTCGTGCGACCAAATCATGTGCTGGTTCCATCAACCGAAAAGGTTGGTAGCATGAGTGGAAAAAGTTTGTCTAGAGCCCTGCTTTTAAACCAACAACACCTTAATTCAGCTAACAATGTAACATTTCATGGCAGAAAAGGAAAACCTGGTGGATCACAGCAGTAAAGAACCCTTCCTGATATGCAAAATAAAATTGTTACACACATCACCCTCACCCCTGACAAAGAAGCCCTGAATAAATAAAGAATAATTGGGGGGGGGGGGGGGGTATGCTGGTCCAGCATGGTCTTCTAGCTGGTCAAGCTGGTCTGCAAAACCACACTCATGATTATCATAGTTCCCAGCATGCTCTATACACAAAGATAAATAATCTAAAATGTTCTAAACTAATTCAAACTTATTTGGATTTATTGCACCAGCTACTAAAACGATTGTTCCTGTTTCAATGGTTTACATACAGTAGTCTCATTTATTCATCTTTCTAACTCTGGTAGTCATTCTGAATGCAGATTGTAGAATGCAGATTGTGGGTGAATAAAAGTTAAAATTGTTGGATATCTACACTCAGGCTGGATTCCAATAGGATTTTGACATCACCTTGCAAATTGGCATAATGACTTTATGTTGGTTTTGCAGGATTCAGATTAAATGATGGATTGCCTGTGTTACCACAGAAGGGGTTAATTTGTCTGTCCCATTCCCAGCTAGTTTACAAAGTGCTTTGTCGTCCGTACCTGCGACTGCTGGGTAGGGTAACCTCCATGATAATGTTTTTTATTTTTATTGCATATGGTCCCGTGCTGGGTGCCACCCGGTTGCTAGGATGCCTTTTACCACATAAACCAATTGAGGCTCGTTGTAACAACATTACCTCAAAGTGGTGCTGCCAATCGGGGTACGTCACTGATTGCCGGAGTTCTTGTACCCAGTGGGCTTTCAAACTTTTTGACCCGTGTGTAACGTTCGTCGCCTGGTGACGAGGAAGCGGACCAAAACGCAGCTGGGAGCGAACACATGTTTATTCAACACACTGGAATTAAACATGTACACAAAAATCAAGAAAAATACAGATACGTTACGTGCTCAAACAAAGAGACAACACCCCACAAACAGCGTGGGGAAAACAGCAACTTAAATGTGATCCCAATCAGAGACAATTAGCGACAGCTGTCTCTGATTGGGAATCGACAGAACCCAACATAGAAATAACCCACCTAGAGCCTACACAAGGCTAAAACGTAAACCAAACACAAACCAATGAAAAATACCTAACATGACACACCCTGACCCAATATACCCGAGTTCACCTGGTCAGGGCGTGACAGAACCCCCCCCCCCCCCCCCCCCAACGGTGCGTACTCCCGGCGCACCAAACTTAAGTCTATTAGGGGGGGGGGACCCGGGTGGGCGCCTCACCCTCGGTGGAGGCTCTGGCCCCGGGCGTGTTCTCTCCCCCGCCTTCACCTTAACCCTACCCCTCTGGCCCGGACTGGACCACTGTGGAGCGGCATGCTCAGGCTCCGGTGCGGAGCCGTCGACCGGAACAGGATTGGGGACACGCACCACTAACCTGGTGCGGGGAGCAGGGACGGGCCGGACAGGACTGGGGACACGCACCACTGACTTGGTGCGGGGAGCAGGGACGGGCCGGATAGGACTGGGGACACGCACCACTGACTTGGTGCGGGGAGCAGGAACGGGCCGGGCCGGACTGGGGACACGCACCACCAACCTGGTGCGGGGAACAGGGACGGGCCGGACAGGACTGGGGACACGCACCACTAACCTGGTGCGGGGAGCAGGGACGGGCCGGACAGGACTGGGGACACGCACCACTAACCTGATGCGGGGAGCAGGAACGGGCCGGACAGGACTGGGGACACGCACCACTAACCTGGTGCGGGGAGCAGGGACGGGCCGGACAGGACTGGGGACACGCACCACTGACTTGGTGCGGGGAGCAGGGACGGGCCGGACAGGACTGGGGACACGCACCACTAACCTGGTGCGGGGAGCAGGAACGGGCCGGACAGGACTGGGGACACGCACCACTGACTTGGTGCGGGGAGCAGGAACGGGCCGGGCCGGACTGGGGACACACACCACCAACCTGGTGCGGGGAGCAGGGACGGGCCAGACAGGACTGTGAACACGTACTGGTGACCTGAAGCGTGGAGCCGGTTTAGCCACTCGTCCTGGCTGGATGCCCATCCTAGCACGGCATGTGCTGGGCATGTCCACCGGACGCACCGGGCTGTGCGGACGCATTGGCGACACAGCGCGCAACTCCGCATACCATGGCTTGGTGCGGGGAGCAGGGACGGGCCGGGCAGGACTGTGGACACGCACCACTAGCCTGGTGCGGGGAGCAGGGACGGGCCGGACAGGACCGGGGACACGCACCACCAACCTGGTGCGGGGAGCAGGGACGGGCCAGACAGGACTGTGAACACGTACTGGTGACCTGAAGCGTGGAGCCGGTTTAGCCACTTGTCCTGGCTGAATGCCCATCCTAGCACGGCATGTGCTGGGCATGTCCACCGGACGCACCGGGCTGTGCGGGCGCACTGGCGACACAGCGCGCAACTCCGCATACCATGGCTCCTCCTCCAGATCTTCCCTCTGCAGGTCCTCAATCAACTGCCTCATCATCTTCGTCTCTTCCTCCGCCGTCATCCCCACGAGAGCAGTGGTCTGGGCTCTTCCTCTGCCCTTCCGGACCACCCCATTAGCCCCCCCCAAAAAATGTATTGGGGGTGTTTTCAGGGCCTCCTCGACCGCCGCCTGCGACTCCGTCTACCGGCTGGCTTTACCTCCTCGACCTGGGAATCCTTCCGCCAGGGTCCTTTCCCCGACATGATCTCCTCCCAGGTCCAGAACTCCTTCCCCTCGCGAGCCCATCTCTCGCGCTCCTTTTCCTCCCGCTGCTTGGTCCTGGTTCGGTGGGGTGTTCTGTAACGTTCGTCGCCTGGTGACGAGGAAGCAGACCAAAACGCTGCTGGGAGCGAACACATGTTTATTCAACACACTGGAATTAAACATGTACACAAAAATCAAGAAAAATGCAGATACGTTACGTGCTCAAACAAAGAGACAACACCCCACAAACAGCGTGGGGAAAACAGCAACTTAAATGTGATCCCAATCAGAGACAATTAGCGACAGCTGTCTCTGATTGGGAATCGACAGAACCCAACATAGAAATAACCCACCTAGAGCCTACACAAGGCTAAAACGTAAACCAAACACAAACCAATGAAAAATACCTAACATGACACACCCTGACCCAATATACCCGAGTTCACCTGGTCAGGGCGTGACACCGTGACCCCCAAAAAGGAGTGGTACAAAACCTGTGACCTCCGCTCACACACATGCACGCGCGAACATGCTCGCACAATTGCTGCACAAATGTAGCCTGTCATTACAGATATAAATGGTGATGCACTTTCAAAATGCAAGATAGTATACAGAAATAAACTGCGTTGTATACCTGCATTTGGAGCTGAAAGTCATTCATGTTAGCTGACATATCAACTAGGGTTGTATCATGTCACTTCTCTGCAGTCCAGAGCAAGCTAAATCATATGGCCTACTTGTAGAGGTGGTTGCAGGATCAGTTGGAAAGTATGTTCTGTCTGCATCGCACCGTCACTTTGGAGGGCAGCCTGCCTGCAGAGTGCTCATTGCCAGCCGGGTAGCCCTGTTCTTCCTCACAAATATCTTAATAAATTCGACAGACTATGTTACACCTTCATCCCATAATATTGAAGGCAGTGCTATGTTACAGCTGCTTATCTTTAGACGTATAGGCCTAGTTTGGATGGCTACTGGCTATCTGAAAATGATCAGGCAAAACTGGAGGAAAGGAAGTTATTTCTGGTGTAGATATGCGTGCCCACCCAATTCTGATGACTGGTCATTGGTCAACAATCAAGAATAGCACATTGTTGTTTCTGAAGCATAGATATGAAATGAACTACAACTTGAGGGCAGTTGGTTCAGAACAATAACAAATTAAAATATGTATATACACTGCTCAAAAATAAAGGGAACACTTAAACAACACAATGTAACTCCAAGTCAATCACACTTCTGTGAAATCAAACTGTCCACTTAGGAAGCAACACTGATTGACAATAAATTTCACATGCTGTTGTGCAAATGGAATAGACAACAGGTGGAAATTATAGGCAATTAGCAAAACACCCCCAATAAAGGAGTGGTTCTGCAGGTGGGGACCACAGACCACTTCTCAGTTCCTATGCTTCCTGGCTGATGTTTTGGTCACTTTTGAATGCTGGCGGTGCTTTCACTCTAGTGGTAGCATGAGACAGAGTCTACAACCCACACAAGTGGCTCAGGTAGTGCAGCTCATCCAGGATGGCACATCAATGCGAGCTGTGGCAAGAAGGTTTGCTGTGTCTGTCAGCGTAGTGTCCAGAGCATGGAGGCGCTACCAGGAGACAGGCCAGTACATCAGGAGACGTGGAGGAGGCCGTAGGAGGGCAACAACCCAGCAGCAGGACCGCTACCTCCGCCTTTGTGCAAGGAGGAGCAGGAGAAGCACTGCCAGAGCCCTGCAAAATGACCTCCAGCAGGCCACAAATGTGCATGTGTCTGCTCAAACGGTCAGAAACAGACTCCATGAGGGTGGTATGAGGGCCCGCGTCCACAGGTGGGGGTTGTGCTTACAGCCCAACACCGTGCAGGACGTTTGGCATTTGCCAGAGAACACCAAGATTGGCAAATGATCCGTATCCATAGCCAGCCCTGTGCTCTTCACAGATGAAAGCAGGTTCACACTGAGCACGTGACAGACGTGACAGAGTCTGGAGACGCCGTGGAGAACGTTCTGCTGCCTGCAACATCCTCCAGCATGACCGGTTTGGCAGTGGGTCAGTCATGGTGTGGGGTGGCATTTCTTTGGGGGGCCGCACAGCCCTCCATGTGCTCACCAGAGGTAGCCTGACTGCCATTAGGTACCGAGATGAGATCCTCAGACCCCTTGTGAGACCATATGCTGGTGCGGTTGGCCCTGGGTTCCTCCTAATGCAAGACAATGCTAGACCTCATGTGGCTGGAGTGTGTCAGCAGTTCCTGCAAGAGGAAGGCACTGATGCTATGGACTGGCCCGCCCGTTCCCCAGACCTGAATCCAATTGAGCACATCTGGGACATCATGTCTCGCATCATGTCAGAGCCCCAAGTCCAATGGGTATACCCTCTGGTGTGTTGATGTTAATGTGTTGATGTTCTCCGTATTCATAGCCAGAATGATTTTGCAGTGTATGGTGATGGAACAGGTTTCCTGTTATATTCATCAATGTGTTGGGAGGGTGAAGTCTGTGAATCCCCCAAATAGTCATTACACAGATGTTTAACAAAACATGCACACGACAGTATTCATACTTTGGTTTTAGTGGTGAATGTGAATGAACAAAAACTGAAAATGGGATTTTCATTGATGAGGTAAGGGAGGAGGATGGTTCATGTGATCTGCATTACATACCAATACCAATTGACATACCTTTGTATGCCTCCTTGTCTGTATACCTGCAGGCACAGACACAAAAGTGAGCAGTTCAGTCATCTGCACCCAATACAGCTAGCCTTCAACATATTATTATAGCATACATATTGTTCCCTCTTTGTTGATTTGATATCCATTTAATTTGTGTCCATCATTTCTTTTATTTAACCTTTATTTAACTAGGCAAGTCAGTTAAGAACAAATTCTTATTTACAATGACGGCCTACCCCGGCCAAACCCGGACGACACTGGGCCAATTGTGCGCCGCCCTATGGGACTCCCAATCACGGCCGGATGTGATACAGCCTGGATACGAACCAGGGACTGTAGTGACGCCTCTTGCACTGAGATGTCGTGCCTTAGACAGCTGCACCCCTCATAAAACAATATCAATTTAGATCATACAAGGGACAAACCTTACCTTAAATTGAGAAGATCTCTCATTTTCTTTGTTAAGTGTCTGCACCTGCTGTCCTTTCAAATTCAAATCCAAATGTTTCAGTTGGGCAGTTAGATTCCTGCATGAACCCCCAACAACTAAGTAAGTCTCTCGATGAACCCCACCTTCTATGGGGTTCTTGGAAGAACCTTTTGGGGGCAATTTTCAGTGCCAAGAACCCTTAGGTTCTTCAAAGAACTTTGTTCTTGCATAATCGCATTTGCCGTCACTTTCGAAAAAGTGTTTTCCCGCTAATTGATTGCATTTTGGAACATTCACGCTTATAGCCTACTGCCATGTGCACATTGCTGCACTTATAATGTGAAGAAATAGCCTAATAGTTTATCAACATTTTAAGCTAAACCTTATGATCTGTTGTATAAGCTTTTTTTTTTTATTGACTCTAATGTTCGTATTAATTTGGGATCTATCACATCCCACACTGTCCCAGAGTATGTTTGGAACATTTATTTATTGCACAGAAGGCCAAGTTGACAAATAGAATAGGTAAACTTTTGTACTATGGGGGATAGTAGATTGACATAGGCTAGTGCTTTTACTGTTCGTTAGGGCTAATCATTTTGTTGGCTGACGAAAGGTAAATGTGGACAGTTCTAACATCTTCAATATGCGCCTCAGAATTCGATGAGGGACGCGTAGTTGCGTCCCTGATGTGTCTGTCTTCATTCACTTGTAGCCTACTTCTTAGCTGAGATGCCTGTGAGAAGGACCCGATCACTTGACAGGTATTGGCTACGTCTGAGAGAGCCATGTGAGGAAGAGGTGCTTCGGAGCAAGGTAGCCAGGAATTATAATGATTATTTTCAGCCCAAGGGCACAAAGGCCACTTTGGCCGCAAAAGGCATTCATTTTTTTAGGGGGCATTACGGCCACACAAGGGGGATGCCACTGGGAAATTCGAGGCCTGGTGAGAATATTATCAAGTGCTTGTCAAATTGTAAATGAGAGACTGAGGAAGTGTGTGCAGCTTGCAACTTTTTTCAAATCATCATTAGAGTCTCATCATTCAGCCTTAGAATGTATTACGAATCAAAACATATTGCCCAATAATTGTATCACAACTAAAGTTGCATAAATAACTAAATTATGCATATTGGAGGACCAGTTTCATAACCGCTCAACACAGAAAAGCCACGTGTGCACTTCCTATGAAATCGTTTGGAGAAAATATCCTTTCTATTTTTAAGCTCTGTTCAATTGTATTCTTCATATTATAAAATAATATAAAAAACAATGCCACAAAATTCTAAGCAAATCTTGTCTGCTAAATGAACTAGTGTAGCCCACAGCCATATGGCATAGCCAGATCAGGACCTAACATAAGGATTACTCATTGTTCTACTCTGTTCTTCTGAAATAGACTACATTTTCTTCATATCATGCTTCTTTAGACCTGTCTAAAATAAATAATGGATATATTGTGATGCTGTAGGCTACATTAAATGGAATTATTAGACTTTTTAAAATGTAAATGTTCCAAAGGTCTGCATCAGTGGCTTGTAGGCTATGCGTGGAGGCCAGGAGATGCTAAATGTGTTTATGTTAATTAACGGTCAATTACCGTTAGACCGACAGTTATTTGCTTGACAATCACCGGTTGATTAAATGTTCTGACCGCACAACATAACAAATACTTCAGCACACAACAAGTCTGTCCATTGTGTCGCTTCAAGCACAGACAGTATAGGAGGAATAGTGAACAATTATGGGCACTAGCCTTGTGAGTGTTGGTTCCAATGACAAATCCAATGTGCCACTATATGAGGAATCTCATTAAAGTCGAGGATGCTTGAACAAATAGCACAGACCACAAAACTTACCTCAGTAATTAGAGAGTATTATGGAGTGCTGAGTAAAGTGTTCAGTTCTGTATGAAGCTATATAAGATTAATACAGTCATATTGCAGCTGTAAAACACTGCGAGATGAAGACAGCTGAGAAAGGTTCATCTAATTATGTTGACAGGGTCGTAATGAAAAGACAGCCAGCATGAGATTCTTCCAGATTGGAGGTTTGAATTCAAAGTCCACTTAAATTGATCTGTCACTGGACATTCAAAGTATGTCGAATGCAATTGAAGGGCTTTATTTTTGACTGCCTTTCAGTCAATTGAGTGTAATTACGTAATTTATGTTATGTTTTTCCATGCGCAGCAGCAGGTGAGAACGTTTAATGAGAGCTGAATCAAACCTCGAAACCAGCATCACTTCATTCATATGGGATCATCCTTTTGATAGCCTTTTGATTCTGGGGATTTGCAGCCGGAAAACGTCATGCTCTGAAACGTGTAAATGTTGCACACAAGGACGTGCTCCATCCACAAGCATTGCACATAGACTTGTGTACAGGAAATCAATAGCATTCATCTGTGACTGGGGGGGGATGAAGCCATTAGAGAGAATGTACACTGGGGAAAGCTTCTCACTTATGGGCAATTACTATACTGCTGGCTCCATAGCATTGCTCTGACTCGACTGAAGCCTCATATCATGATGGCCACTGAATTATTTTCCATTACAGGCAATGACACCAGTTGAGAGCTGTGAGAGGTACTAGCATGTGTATGGTATGCAGCATGTACAAGCGCTATCCCCTAAGGGACAACCATTGTGCCTTGACCTTCACTGCCAAATTCTCTTACAAAATGGCTTTTCCCTCATACACAAGCAAAGTCCCTTCTAAATCTCTAAAATCACAATACAAAACCAAAAGCCTTTGGCTCAGTGGTGTAGATAGTTTGAGTATATTCATTCTTGCTCAGAGATAAAACTGAAGAAATGCGGAATATTTGTGCCTGCCTATGCAAGCAAACAGTATTTCAACCACATAAAATATGCACCCAAGATAAACTGAGGTCTTATCAGAAATCGTTTTCTCAGCTTTTAATTTCCTTAAAACCGGTCAAACTGATGACATTTGGACATTTTGCACAGGACCAATCTTTCCACTGTTTTGGAGTTATTGCATAATCTCCCCAGTTCCTAAATGAAACCGACAACTTTACCGGTGTTAACTAGATTACTAATGCATTAATTCTATCAATGTAAGACATTACTCTGGTGAATACTACTTTATAGTCTTCTGGGGCAGCAAGTTATGACAGAAGAGAAGCTGCATGTATCTAACTATAGCTGACAAACAAATGCCTTACCAAATGTCGGAAATTAGAATATGGCCCACCAAATGTCGGAAATTATAAGCAGAAACGTGTCTAAATTAGGTGTGAAAGTAGCCAGTAGACTATACGGTCCAGTACGGAGTATCAGCAAAATAAATGATTATGGAATTATGCTGGATCCAATTGCGCACGTAGCCTACTTTTTGAAGTGATTTGTTTGACAATCAGATGAAAACATCATCACACAACTCCCATGATATGCGAAACTGAGCCGGCGCAATACGGCAAAATGTGAACGGGATAAGATGTTTACATGCCACAATACCCCATCTAAGATCAGCATATCCCAGGCATCATATCCAGGTTTCTCATAACCGGGATTCAAGCTTTTTCGGGTTATTGTAAACAGTATATGATGTTTATATGAGACATCTCAAAGACAGAATACTTCAGTATCCTGAATAATAGCGGGATATTGGTGTGCATGTAAACGTGGTCACTGTAACTTGTCAGCCATAGTCAGACCAGGCAGGTTTAATAAAGGCTGAATGAAAAACAATTCCCTGGTGGATCTCAATTACCATGTGCCAGCAGGACTCATTATCACACATACTGTATATCCATGAATTTACACACCCCTCGCCACGATTACTGAACCTGCTTGGCCACAAATGATATGCAAAGCCCAAAAGCCTTGACATTAAATAAGTGATTCCATTTGACCTTTTTGACAGTAAATGAGAACTCTTGTCCAAGACAGTGACATGGCCAGCTGCTTCTTTGATTCAAGTATCAGAATATTCTCTGGGTATGTCTTGAGTTCTTGTCAGCGTGAAGCAATTCCACTAGGTGGCCCTAGTATCAACCAGGTTGTGATTAAAAAGCAATTGCTAAACCTTATCATAATGACTGGAACCAGGTAAAGGTAAAGGCACTTATTTTGCAACAATTTATTTTGTTAAAATGCTTCCTTTTTTTGCTAGTATGCTAGGCTAGCTAATGCTAAAGCAGCCCACTGGATTCCACAACACTTCCGGCAGCAACTAACCCCAATGCTAGGGACACATTTTCATGTAATTCAGAAAAAAAAAAAAATCTTATACTGGTGTTGTGATATCCGTTTGATCCGTTGATATCCATTTGATCGGTAATGCAATCAAACAGGCAAAACGTTAGTATAGAGACAAAGTGGAGTCGCAATTCAACGTCTCAGACACGAGACGCATGTGGCAGGGACTACAGACAATCAGGGACGAAAAAGGGAAAACCAGCCACGTCGCGGACACTGATGTCTTGCTTCCGGGCAAGCTAAACACCTTCTTCGCCCGCTTTGAAGATAACACAGTGCCACCGACGCAACACCCTACCAAGGACTGTGGGCTGTCCTTCTCTGTGGCCGATGTGAGTAAGACATTTAAGAGGGTTAACCCTCGCAAGGCTGAAGGCCCAGACGGCATCCCTAGCCGCGTCCTCAGAGCATGCGTAGACCAGCTGGCCGGAGTGTTTACAGACATTTTCAAATATTCAATCTCTCCCTAGCCCAGTCTGCAATCCCCACATACTTCAAGATGTCCACCATTTTTCCCGTACCAAAGAAAGCAAAGGTAACTGAACTAAATTACTATCACCCGTAGCACTCACTTCTGTCATCATGAAGTGCTTTAAGAAACTAGTCAAGGATCATATCACCTCCACCTTACCTGACACCCTAGACCCACTTCAATTTGTTTACCGCCCCAATAGATCCACAGACGATGCAATCGCCATTGCACTGCACACTGCCCTATCCCATCTGGACAAGAGGAATACCTATATATGAATGCTGGTCATTGACTATAGCTCAGCATTCAATACCTTAGTACCCTCCAAGCTCACCATTAAGCTTGAGGTCCTGGGTCTGAACCCCGCCCTGTGCAACTGGGATCTAGACTTCCGACCTTCACCGAGGTGGTGAAGGTAGGAAACAACACCTCCACTTTACTGATCCTCAACACTGGGGCCCCAAAAGGATGTGTACTCAGCCCTCTCCTGTACTCCCTGTTCACCCATAACTGCGTGGCCACACACGCCTCCAACTCAATCATCAAGTTTGCAAATGACACAACATTAGTAGGCCTGATTACCTACAATGACAGCCTACAGGGAGAAGGTGAGGGTGCCAGGAAAATAGGAGCTGATCGTGGACTTCAGGTAACAGCAGAGGGAGCACGCCCCTATCCACATTGATGGTACCGCAGTGGAGCAGGTGAAAAGCTTCAAGTTCCTCACTGACGATCTGAAATGGACCACCCACACAGACAGTGTGGAGAAGAAGGAGCAACAGCGCCTCTTCAACCTCAGGTGGCTGAAGAAATTTGGCTTGGCACCTAAAACCTTCACAAACTTTTACAGGTGGACAATTGAGAGAATCCTGTCAGGCTGTATCATCGCCAGGTACAGCAACTGCACCACCCATAACCGCAGGGCTCTCCAGAAGGTGGTGCGGTCTGCCCAACTCATCAGCGGGGGCAAACTCCCTCCCCTCCCTGACACTTTCAGCACCCGATGTCACAGGAAGGCCAAAACGATCACCAAGGACCCGAGCCACTGCCTGTTCACCCTGCTATCATCCCGAAGGCGAAGTCAGTACAGGTGCATCAAAGCTGGGACCTGAGAGACTGAAAAAAAGCTTCTATCTCAAGGCCATTAGACTGCTAAACAGCAATCACTAACTCAGAGAGGCTGCTGCCAACACTGAGACCCAATCACTAGCCACTTTAATAAATAGATCACTAGTCACTTCAACTTCTTGGTGACAGGGGGCAGTATTCAGAAATTCAGATTAATAACATGCCCAAATTAAACTGCCTGCTACTCGGGCCCAGAAGGTAGGATATGCATATTATTAGTAGATTTGGATAGAAAACACTCTGAAGTTTCTAAAACTGTTTGAATGATGTCTGTGAGTATAACAGAACTCATATGGCAGGCAAACACCTGAGAAGAAATCCAACCAGGAAGTGGGTTGTAGTTTTTCAACTGATTGTCTTTACAAACTACAGTGTCTGTGGGGTCATTTTGCACTTCCTAAGGCTTCCACTAGATGTCAAGTATTTAGAACCTTGTATCATGCTTCTACTGTTACTGGGCAGAGAATAAGAGCTGTCTCAAGCCAGGGACCAGTGAGTTGTTTACTGCGCCCTCACGCAGGCGCGCCGTTCCTTCTTTTTCCTCTGTAATGAATACGCTATTGTCCGGTTGGAATATTATCGAAGATTTATGTTAAAAAGACCCTAAGGATTGATTGTAAACATCATTTGACATGTTTCTACGAACGGTAATGGAACTATTTGACTTTTCGTCTCAGGTTTTGCGCTCATGCATTATGCCTTTGCATTAGTGATCTGAACGAGCGAACAAGACGGAGGTATTTGGACATAAATATGGAGTTTATCGAACAAAACAAACATTTCTTGTGGGAGTCCTGGGAGTGCATTCCGATGAAGATCAGCAAAGGTAAGTGAAGATTTATAATACTATTTCTGAGTTTAGTTGACTCCAGAACTTGGCGGGTAACTGTATAGCTTGCTTTGATGGCTGAGCTCTGTACTCAGAATATTGAACAATGTGCTTTCGCCGTAAAGCTATTTTGAAATCTGACACAGAGGTTGCATTAAGGAGAAGTGTATCTATAATTCTTTCAATAACTGTTGTAAATTTTATCAACGTTTATGATGAGTATTTTTGTAAATTGATGTGCTCATTCACCGGGAGTTTTGGAGGCAATACATTTTCTGAACAGCACGCACCAATGTAAAATGGGGTTTATGGATATAAATAATACCTTTATCAAACAAAACATACATGTATTGTGTAACATTGAGTCCTGGGAGTGTCATCTGATGAAGATCATTAAAGGTTAGTGATTCATTTTAGCTGTATTTCTGTTTTTTGTGACGCCTTTCCTTGCTTGGAAAATGGCTGTGTGGTTTTTCTTGTTTAGGCGCTGTCGTAACATAATCTATGTTATGCTTTCGCCGTAAAGCCTTTTTGAAATCGGACAATGTGGTTGGATTAATGAGAAGATTATCTTTAAAATGGGATATAATAGTTGTATGTTTGAGAAATTTGAATTATGAGATTTTTGTTGTTTTGAATTTGCCGCCCTGCTATTTCACTGGCTGTTGAATAGTGTGTCCCGCGGGTGGGACGCTAGCGTCCCACATGTCCCAGTTAAACAATGTCACTTTAACCTCTTACATCTAGACGTTCCGCTAGCGGAACACCTGCTCCAAAATCCAATGATGGGCGTGGCGCGAAATACAAACTCTTCTAAAATCCGAAAACTTCAATTTTTCAAACATATGACTATTTTACAGCATTTTAAAGACAAGACTCTCGTTAATCTAACCACACTGTCCGATTTCAAAAAGGCTTTACAGCGAAAGCAAAACATTAGATTATGTCAGCAGAGTACCCAGCCAGAAATAATCAGACACCCATTTTTCAAGCTAGCATATAATGTCACAAAAAACAAAACCACAGCTAAATGCAGCACTAACCTTTGATGATCTTCATCAGATGACAACCCTAGGACATTATGTTATACAATGCATGCATGTTTTGTTCAATCAAGTTCATATTTATATCAAAAACCAGCTTTTTTTACATTAGCATACCCCCCGCAAACATCCGGTGAATTTACTAAATTACTCATGATAAACGTTCACAAAAAACATAACAATTATTTTAAGAATTATAGATACAGAACTCCTCTATGCACTCGATATGTCCGATTTTAAAATAGCTTTTCGGTGAAAGCACATTTTGCAATATTCTCAGTAGATAGCCCAGCCATCACGGCTAGCCATTTAGACACCGAACAAGTTTAGCCCTGACCAAACTCCGATTTACTATTACAAAAGTTTGATTACCTTTGGTGTTCTTCGTCAGAATGCACTCCCAGGACTGCTACTTCAATAACAAATGTTGGTTTGGTTCAAAATAATCCATAGTTATATCCAAACAGCGGCGTTTTGTTTGTGCGTTCAAGACACTATCCGAAGTGTAAATAAGGGTCACGAGCATGGCGCAATTCGTGACAAAAGATTTCTAAATATTCCATTACCGTACTTCGAAGCATGTCAACCGCTGTTTAAAATCATTTTTATGCCATTTTTCGCGTAAAAAAGCGATAATATTCCGACCGGGAATCTGCGTTTAGGTAAACAGACGAAAGAAAACAAAGCATTCGGTCGACGCGGGCATGAGCCTGAGTCTCACAGTACTGTAACCAGCCACTACCCAAACGCGCTACTTTTTTTCAGCCAGAGCCTGCAAAGCCACGATTCAGCTTTTTGCCGCCTTCTGAGAGCCCATGGGAGCCGTAGGAAGTGTCACGTAACAGCAGAGATCCTCTGTAATGGATAGAGATAATCAAGAAGGGCAAGAAATTGTCAGACAGGGCACTTCCTGCATGGAATCTTCTCAGGTTTTGGCCTGCCAAATGAGTTCTGTTATACTCACAGACACCATTCAAACAGTTTTAGAAACTTTGGAGTGTTTTCTATCCAAAGCTAATAATTATATGCATATTCTAGTTTCTGGGCAGGAGTAATAATCAGATTAAATCGGGTACTTTTTTTATCCGGCTGTGAAAATACTGCCCCCTAGCCATAACAGGTTAAATAATGCCACTTTAACTTGTTATGGATAGGGGGCAGTATTTTCACGGCCGGATAAAAAACGTTTGGTTTTGATCAGACTATTAAATAGCCATCTCTAGCACCTTAGAGGCTGCTGCCCTATATACATAGACTTGAAATCACTGGCCACTTTAAAAATGGAACACTATCACTTTAATAATGTTTACATATTTTGCATTAACTTCTCTAGGGCCAGTGGGACGATTTCGTCCCACCTACGTAACAGCCAGTGGAATCCCGTGGCGCGTTATTCAAATACCTTAGAAATGCTATTACTTCAATTTCTCAAACATATGACTATTTTACATCATTTTAAAGACAAGACTCTCATTAATCTAACCACACTGTCCGATTTCAAAAAGGCTTTACAACGAAAGCAAAACATTAGATTATGACAGCAGAGTACCAGGCCAGAAATAATCAGACACCCATTTTTCAAGCTAGCATATAATGTCACAAAAACCCAGAAGACAGCTAAATGCAGCACTAACCTTTGATGATCTTCATCAGATGACACACCTAGGACATTATGTTATACAATACATGCATGTTTTGTTCAATCAAGTTCATATTTATATCAAAAACCAGCTTTTTACATTAGCATGTGACGTTCAGAACTAGCATACTTCCGGTGAATTTACAAAAAATTTACTAAATTACTCACGATAAACGTTCACAAAAAGCATAACAATTATTTTAAGAATTATATATACAGAACTCCTCTATGCACTCGATATGTCCGATTTTAAAATAGCTTTTCGGTGAAAGCACATTTTGCAATATTCTAAGTAGATAGCCCGGCATCACAGGGCTAGCTATTTAGACACCCAGCAAGTTTAGCACTCACCAAAGTCAGATTTACTATAACAAAAATGTTATTACCTTTGCTGTTCTTCGTCAGAATGCACTCCCAGGACATCTACTTCAATAACAAATGTTGGTTTGGTCCCAAATAATCCATTGTTATATCCAAATAGCGGCATTTTGTTCGTGCGTTCAAGACACTATCCGAAAGGGTAAAGAAGGGTGACGAGCATGGCGCATTTCGTGACAAAAAAGGTCTAAATATTCCATTACCGTACTTCGAAGCATGTCAACCGCTGTTTAAAATCAATTTTTATGCCATTTTTCTCGTAAAAAAGCGATAATATTCCAACCGGGAATCTGCATTTAGGTAAACAGACGAAAGAAAATAAAGCATGGGGTCACGTCGGGCACGCGCCTAAGCCCATTGTCCTCTGATCGGCCACTTGCCAAAAGCGATAATGTGTTTCAGCCTGGGGCTGCCTCGATATCATTCAGCTTTTTCCCGGGCTCTGAGAGCCTATGGAGGCCGTAGGAAGTGTCACGTTACAGCAAAGATCCTCAGTCTTCAATAAAAAGAGCCAAGATGAACAACAACTTGTCAGACAGGCCACTTCCTGTTCAGAATCCTCTCAGGTTTTTGCCTGCCATATGAGTTCTGTTATACTCACAGACACCATTCAAACAGTTTTAGAAACTTTAGGGTGTTTTCTATCCAAAGCCAATAATTGTATGCATATTCTAGTTACTGGGCAGGAGTAGTAACCAGATTAAATCAGGTACGTTTTCTATCCGGCCGTGTCAATACTGCCCCCTACCCCCAACAGGTTAATCATCTCACATGTATATACTGTATTCTATTTTATTCTACTGTATCTTATTCTATGCCGCTATGACATTGTTCGTCCAAATATTTACATTTTCTTAATTACATTCCTTTACTTTAGATGTGTGTGTATTGTGTGTACTGTTGTGAAATTGTTAGATATTACTTGTTAGATATTACTGCACTGTTGGAGCTAGAAACACAAGAATTTTGCTACTCCCGCAATAACATCTGCTAAACATATCTATGTGATATTTTGGGCCATTGAAGGAGAATCAGGTACTGTCTACTAACACAAGATGGCGCCAAAAGAGAAGGTCTATATCTTATGAGATCCAACCCGACTTCGCTATTTAGTGACTTATTTTGTGCTTATCTTTACTTTTTTGTATAAAAAGTTCATACTATTTTCTCGTATGACCGCAAAGCACTTTTGGACATCAGATCATTTACTATCCTCAATTTCGACTTACTCCAGCTGTTCCCTTGTTCACACCAGACCATACTCCTTTGTTACATGGGCTACCAAAATGTTGCAGGTGTAGACGAAGTCGATGGGCTGGAGTACTGGTCTGAGACGAAGAGAAAAATCGACCGGCACTCCCCTCCATTTTATTGGCAAATGTCCAGTCACTCGAGAATAAGATGGATGAGTTTCGTTTGAACGTCTCCTTTCAACCTCTTCCCCCTCAAGAGGCTGAAAAGATTTGGCATAGGCCCTTGGATCCTGAAAAAGTTATTCAGCTGCACAATCGAGAGCATCTTGACTGGCTGCATCCCCGCTTGATATGGCAAATGCACCACCCTCAACCGCACAGCACAACAGAGGGTGGTGCGGACAGCCCAATACATCTAGGACCTCTATTTTAGGCGGTGTCAGAGGAAGGACTGAAAAATTGCAAAAGATTTCAGCCACCCAAGCCATAGACCATTCACTCTACTAGAATCTGTCAAATGGTACCCGAAAATTATATCTTGGACCAACAGGCTCAGCGACAGCTTCTACCCCCAATTCATAAGATACAGCAGGCAAGCTAGTTATTTACATGCATGATGGACAAACAAGTGTAGCCTATGGTGCAAGATGTGACTGAAATTTTTCAGGTTGGGGAGAGCAAGAGAGGGTTGAGGAGGAGGCTTGAAGTGCTGGTTATCTTGTTATGACATGCAATATATAAATTAGGTCCACAGAATTATACCTAGGAGGAGAGGATTCTATGGAGGAACTTTGAATGTCCTTTGAGCTAGCTAGCTAAAAAGCTTGTGTGTGTGCAGAGTGGCACTAGAATTAAAAACATGTCTTACCTTTTTGTAGTTAATAAATCCAACATTAAATGTGATAACTAAGCCTGTAGTATCCTTAACTAGCAATGAAAAAGTTAATCAAACATCTCAGGGCAGGTAGCCTAAACAGGCACAGACAAAGATTTTCAGCTTGCAGGCAGACACTGGAATGAGTGTCTGAGTGATAAAGTAAGGGCTTTACATAGGCGCTTTGTTGCATTTCAATGTGGGACAAAAAAGAAAATGCCTGGAACATAAAATGACGTTATTAACCGGATCCCATGCTTTTAAAATAACAGTTCTGTGGATCACTTTCATTCTAGGTTCCGTTTTTGTTCCTTGATAAATGTTTTCTGGTTCCAACCTCTGACTGGTACTGGTACTCCTTGTATATAGCTTAATTATTGTCTATTTTGTTACTATTTGAAATGTTCTTATATTTTTTTACTCTGCATCGTTGGGAAGGGCTTGTAAGTTGTCACGGTTGTTGTATGGATCAGACCAAAACGCAGCGGGAATATGTATACTCATCTTCTTTTTATTTTGAAGAAGGAGAAACAAATAAATAGGTATACAAAAAAAGAACAAAACGAAACAGTCCTGTCAGGTGCACAAACACTAAACAAGGAACAACTACCCACAAATCCCATAGAAAACACACCCCTCTTAAATAGGACCTTCAATTAGAAGCAACTAGGAGCAGCTGCTTCCAATTGAAGGTCAACCCCATAAACTAAACATACTAGATAAACATAGAAATATGCTAACATAGAACATAGCCCAACAAACCCCGAAACACTCTAAACAAACACACCCCTGCCACGTCCTGATCAAACTACAATAACAAATAACCCCTTTACTGGTCAGGACATGACAGTAAGTATGCATTTCACAAGTCTACAAACGTTGTATTCGGTGCATGTGACAAATACATTTTAATTTGATTTAATTTAATGTGGCCAGATTTTGGGGAGTAACAAATAACAAAATGTTTTTTTTTTTTTGTGAGGGACTCAGATCACAGACAACCAATAATATTCAAAAGTATATAGACAAAGAATCGAAAGATAGTATAAAATAAAAACTTGCATTCAAGACTAAACAACAAACATCACAATTTAAAAAAATTATAATCATGAATTAAGAAGTCAATAATTGTTCTGTTCATCAATTTCCCCTTTCTCTCCCCCTTCTCTGTAGGTGTGAACCATTCCTACTCCCCCACTCCCTCTATCCACCCCCTCCCTTCCTAAAATGCCTCCTTCCCTCCCTCCCTTCCTACCTGCCTGCCCCCATGGGCTGATAATGTGGACACATCATAGATAACTCATCTTATGTTTTTATATTTGTTTGTGGAACCAAGGTAAACCTGGTTCTGAAAACATAGAGAGACTGAATACACTGGACTGAGCTCATGCATTAATAACCCTCAACTCAATATGCAAATAAATTCCTCTTACCCAATACTCTTTTGTGTCTTCGTAATATATGAGAAACCAGTGGAAAGGACAAAAGGAAACCAGATCCTTCCTCGTGGGCCCTATACTGTAACGGTTAACCCAATCAATACCCACAGAGAGACAGTATAGTCTCAGGTACATGCTCTGGAGCTGGATGGACGGCTAATGAAGTGTGAAGAGATTTGGATTAATCCACACAGAAATAGTTTCAAAATGTGTGTGAAAATAACATGCAGGGAAATATACATTTATGTGGCCAAGAGTGAAAATATCTAGTTTTTTTTTTTTTCTCCCCCATCAACATAAAAGACATAATATAAAAAAATGAGACCTTAGTTGATGTAACATAGCCATGGTTTTAAACCTGGAAATATGTTTCTCTGTGGGAATGGGGAATACATAGAAAACATACAGTGCCTTCAGAAAGTATTCATATCCCTTGACTTATTCTATATTTCTTTGTGTTACAGCGTGAATTCAAAATGTATTAATATTTTTTTTTCAGGCAGTACCCCATACACATAGTACCCCATAATGACAGTGAAAACATGTTTTTAGAGATTTTTGCTAATTTATTGAAGATGAAATACTGAAATATCTCATTTACATAAATATTCACACCCCTGAGAAGATACTGTATAGAAACACCTTTGGCAGCGATTACAGCTGTGAGTCTTTTTGGGTAAGTCTCTAAGTGCTTTCCACACCTGGACTGCACATTATTCTTTTCAAAATTCTTCAATCTCTGTCAAATTGGTTGTTGATCATTGCTAGACAACCCTTTTTAGGTCTTGCCATAGATTTTCAAGTAGATTTAAGTCAAAACTGTGGCTTGGCCACTCAGGAACATTCACTGTCTTCTTGGTAAGCAACTCCAGTGTAGATTTGGCCTTGTGTTTTAGGTTATTGTCTTGCTGAAAGGTGAATTCGTCTCCCAGTGTCTGGTGGAAGGCTTACTGAACCATGTTTTCCTCTAGGATTTTGCCTCTGCTAACCACCATTCTGTTTGTTTTATCCTGAAGAACTCCCAGTCCTTAACGATTACAAGCATACCCATAACATGATGCAGCTACTACTACACTTGAAAATATGGAGAGTGCTACTCAGTGATGTGTTGTATTGGATTTGCCTCAAACATAACATTCAGGGAAAAAAATCTTGTTTTGTCACATTTTTTTGCAGTATTACTTTAGTGTCTTGTTGAAAACAGGATGCATTTTTAAAAATATTTTTTCCCTGTACTGTACTTTACTCCATCAATTAGATAAGTTTTGTTTAGTAACTACAATTTGTTGATCCATCCTCAGTTTTCTCCTATCACAGCCATTCAACTCTGTAACTGTTTTAAAGTCACCATTGGCCTCATGGTGAAATCCCTGAGCGATTTCCTTCCTCTCCATCATCTGAGTTAGGAAGGACGCCTGTATCTTTGTAGTGACTGGGTGTATTGTTACACCATTCAAAGTTTAATTAATAACTTCACCATGCTCAAAGGGATATTCAATGTCTGCTTTTTTTTACCCATCTAGCAATAGGTGCCCTTCTTCGGGAGGCATTGGAAAACCTCCCTGGTCTTTGTGGTTGAATCTGTGTTTGAAATTCACTGCTCGACTGAGCAGTTGTATGTGTGAGGTACAGAGATGAGGTAGTCATTCAAAAATTATGTTAAGAACCATTATTGCACACAGAGTTAGTGCATGCAACTTATGTGACTTGTTAAGCAAATGTTTACTCCTGAACTTATTTAGGTGTGCCATGACAAAGGAGTTGAGTACTTCGTGACTCAAGACATTTCAGCTTTTCATTTTTATTAATTTCTAAACATTTAGAAAAACATATTTGCACATTTTTGGGGCATTGCGTGTAGGTCAGTTACAAAAAAAATCTCTATTTAATCCATTTTAAATTCAGGCAGTTACACAACAAAATGTGGAGAAAGTCAAGGGGTGTGAATACTTTCTGAAGGCACTGTAGGTATAGCAGAAAAAAAGAAAAGGAAATTGGGGGTGGGGAAGTAATACTCTATTAGGAAACTATTATAATGGGGAAATTACATAAATACTGCACATTTTTCTAATGTAATTCAAAACGTCCAGAATTCATAGCTCGCATGCCTGCATGAATGGCTAATGAACAGTTTAAGGTGAATTAATTCATTTAAAAACATTTTTATACACAGACGGAATAGACGATTTGCATGTCAAACTGAAAGTTCTAAGGTCAATTTCATTTTCAAAACCTGGGGGCATTTTGTAACTTTCTAATGGAATTCATTTAATATATGCTATGGAGGAGTTTGGGAATAAGTTGCAGCGGATTTCTTTCCACACACCTCTTCTGACCCCAGTGAATATTGTTGTGTGGGAGAGGATGACTACCTTCAGCTCTCCTCATAAATACTGTATTCTACACCATTTAGTACTCCAGTAGGGGACTCCTAAATAAGTGAGATGTAGATTAGTTGTGATTTAAGGCGCTAAGTGTATTCAGTGCCAGGAAAAACCAACTTGGAATGTTTTTGTCATAAATTCAGTAGATTTGGAAACAACATCTACATATTTACAGAGGTTGATGCCTTATGGCGATAAGGAAAAGGTTCTGAAATATTTAAGTATATTTACAAATAGCCACGCTCTCACATGACTGCCACACAAATCTCACTGTGTCATACTCACATTAATCAAATAAAAATGAAGATAACACTTTATATTAAGGTCCCTCATTAATCCATTTAGTAACCATTTGTAAAGAGTTTACTTACCATTTATAAATCATTGTTCCTAAATGTCAATAAACAATCTTTAAATAGTGTTTATAAATGAGCAAAGGACTATTTTTTATGATTTATTAATGATTTGTAAGGTAATTAAAAAGGTGTTTGATCATAGTATATTCACCATTTGTAAATTGTTAATGTACTACTAATATACTTATAAACTACATATAAAGGAGTTATTGTCAACTCAAATTATTATTTATAAGGCATTTGTTAATGGTTCGGTAAATGCTTTGTCTCACAATTGACATACATATTTATAAATGTATTTAAATATGTCATGAATGGGATATTTATTAATTGTTAATGAGTGCATTTGTAAATGTGAGTACATGCACTTAATAATACATCAGTTGATAATTAATGTACATCCTTATTCATTTACTAATTATTAATAAACTATTTTGCAGCCCCTAATCTAAAATGTGCACTATATATACTTTAGATATGTTTATAAATGACTTGTTACTCGTCGGACATCTTTGCACGTGCGATAGAACAGCAGAGTATGTACTATTCTTTTTTTTACCACGACACTGGAGCTCATATTCTCCGGCGTTGTTTCCCCTAATGCAGATCTCAGCTTTTAAGAAACATTTTTATCAAGAAAATATCATTCAGAATAACAGATTAGCATATTTTGAGTTTAATTACGTTACTGTGCTTAGTTAGCCGAAGTTCGACTTGAAGTTCAGTCTGCCTTCAAGTCGAATATGCCAATATGTTTTCACCGTGGTGACGGGTGAGGGATATGGCTTGAGAACATATCTCAATCCTGGGATGGAAGGAGTCGCTGTATTCCTAATTATCCAAGCCGCAAAATCGAGAAGATTGAAATACTGCTCGTTTTTTATTAAACTGCCTTTTTTCATCAGCATGCTAGGCTAGCTAATGCTAAACCAGCCCATTGGATTCCACAACACTTCTGGCAGCAACTCACCCGAAACGCTAGGCATCACATATTTCATGGAACCCCCACAACTTCTTTGTGTTGTGTACTTCTTTTACCATTGCATTTTTTAGGTACTTTTTTTGCCATTTGGTGGAGAATCAGGTATTTTTTTTTTAAATAAAGGAGAGCCGCACACCCTAGGAGCTCAGAAGCAAAAATGTAATGTCCAATGTTTCGACAGACAAGCTGCCTTCATCAGGGTATAATGACAAACACTGCGGGGTGACTCGTTTATATAGTGTCAAAAGACACACACAGGTGTCTGTAATCATGGCCGGGTGTGGCCTGATATCATTGGTTAATTCTCATATATTAAAATAGCATACAAAAAACATAAATGGATAGCGTACGATCATAGATACAATTTGGCTACATAGGCCGACAAACATTTACAATAGCAAAATCACAATAATCACAAGAATGGCTTCAAATCAAAGTCTACGTTGAGACCGAAGGGAGCAAGGGTCTTTAAATTCTCTCGGAGAATCAGGTATTGTCTACTGTGGTCAGCTTTTGGGAAGTAACAAATCATTTATAAAGTATATATAGTGCACACTTTAGATTAGGGGGATGCAAAATTGTTTATTAATAATTAGTAAATTGTTTATAAGGAGCTATATTAACCATCAACTGATGTATTAGTAAGTGCATACACTCACATCTACAAAAGCTTTTAATTAATAAATTTATGAAACTATTTACAATGAATAAATATCCTATTCATGACAAAATATAAATCCATGTAGAAATATGTATATAAATGGTCAAACCATTAATCAATCATTAAGAAATAACTTAGAAAGAACTGGTTTATAAGTACATTAGTAGTACATTATACATACTATGATCAAGCACCTTATTACTTATCATATAAAAATTGTTCATAATTTAAAAAATTATAAACAACAAACAGGTTTCCAATCCACATATCAACACTATCAGATGTATCTAGTGGTTCAAGGTGTCCTAAATACATCCCCTATCCTGCTCCCTTCAGGAGAAGGGCTTGTTGTTTCTGTCTGAGTGTAGGTGGCTGGAGTTTAGACACTTCATGCTGGAGAGTGTGTGGGAGGAGCTCAGCAACAGCAAGCCCACTGATCTCACCAAGTTAAAAAGGCTTAAAAGATAACATTTGACTCTGTTAAAATAGCAATATAGAGTCAGAGTGTCTGAAAGAGAAATTGAATGCAAATGGCTAGCCAAAGAGGAAATGTAATTATGGCTGTTTTGTTTGACATGTTTAAATCCACAGCCTGTTTTTGGGGAATGGCACAATGTGTGATTTTGAAATGGGTAGAAGCTCAAGGTACTTGGACATAACACAGGAGGAATGGTGGAAAACTACAAGTGTGGTATCTCAATTTGATCACTCTGTTGTCAATGAGAATTTCAAATGAGTGTTGTGATTTACATAAATTCACTGAAAACCTGCAGTTCTATTTCTCTCTCGCTGGTTCAAACGCTAATGCAACAGACATAATACATGTCATACTACTGTAGGTCCTACTACTGCGACATTCAAATGTACAACAACCTTTGTTTTATATAGCTTAATAACACAAGATAGATATTGGTCTCCACTATGACACACAAGTGTATCCGAAATGCAGCCGTAGGTCACACCTAAACAAAGCAGACGGTAGCCTATGAAAACTAATTTCCTGTAAAAAATGATTACCTTTTTGAAAATAATCTAATTCTTCTTCTGCAGGATTATTTTACTCCTGAAATGAAACTGGATCCGATATCTGTACACTGTGTTGTTTTTGTCTCATGTTTGAACATGAGCAGTCTAAAACTGCTACAGTGTGCTGCATATGACATGGAAACCTATGACTATTGACATATTTCAACTAATCCAAGCTGACTGCATTGACTCTAGGTCCCGTCTTCTCCTCTGCTGTGATGGTAGGATGGGAGCGTCATGGGGATGTCATCCAGACAGGACAGGTAAGCATCCCTGGGCTGATGAGGAGAGGAGGCGGGCATTTTGATTTCTCACTCTGCAGCACGCTATAATTCAACGCTTCACATGCTAATCCTTCAGCCGTGCCTTTTTCAGCTTCAAGACTGATACAGCTTCTGGCTTCAAGACATGCCCCTTGACAAGGGATATGTGACAGTTTGAGGTTATATTTGGTTTACTGTATACTCCCTCCCTCAGCATACTCCTATACTGATGTGAATAATACATGGTGAAATTAACAAATGTACAGCTCTCCTGCTATCTCTCTCAGAATGACCTTCTCGATCCAAATCAGTCAGGTTTCAAGGCTGGTCATTCAACTGAGACTGCTCTTCTCTGTTTCACGGAGGCTCTCCGCACTGCTAAAGCTACCTCTCTCTCCTCTGCTCTCATCCTTCTAGACCTATCTGCTGCCTTTGATATTGTGAACCATCAGATCCTCCTCTCCACCCTCTCCGAGTTGGGTATCTCCAGCGCGGCTCACTCTTGGATTGCGTCCTACCTGACAGGGCACTCCTACCAGGTGGCGTGGCGTGAATCCGTCTCTGCACCACGTGCTCTCACCACTGGTGTCCCCCAGGGCTCAGTTCTAGGCCCTCTCCTATTCTCGCTATACACCAAGTCACTTGGCTCTGTCATATCCTCACATGGTCTCTCCTATCATTGCTACGCAGACGACACACAATTAATCTTCTCCTTTCCCCCTTCTGATAACCAGGTGGCGAATCGCATCTCTGCATGTCTGGCAGACATATCAGTGTGGATGACGGATCACCACCTCAAGCTGAACCTCGGCAAGACGGATCTGCTCTTCCTCCCGGGGAAGGACTGCCCGTTCCATGATCTCGCCATCACGGTTGACAACTCCATTGTGTCCTCCTCCCAGAGTGCTAAGAGCCTTGGCGTGACCCTGGACAACACCCTGTCGTTCTCCGCTAACATCAAGGCGGTGACCCGATCCTGTAGGTTCATGCTATACAACATTCGCAGAGTACGACTCTGCCTTACACAGGAAGCGGCGCAGGTCCTAATCCAGTCATCTCCCGTCTGGATTACTGCAACTCCCTGTTGGCGGGGCTCCCTGCCTGTGCCATTAAACCCCTACAACTCATCCAGAACGCCGCAGCCCGTCTGTGTTCAACCTTCCCAAGTTCTCTCACGTCACCCCGCTCCTCCGCACACTCCACTGGCTTCCAGTTGAAGCTCGCATCTGCTACAAGACCATGGTGCTTGCCTACGGTACTGTGAGGGGAACGGCACCTCCGTACCTTCAGGCTCTGATCAGGCCCTACACCCAAACAAGGGCACTGCGTTCATCCACCTCTGGCCTGCTGGCCCCCCTACCTCTGCGGAAGCACAGTTCCCGCTCAGCCCAGTCAAAACTGTTCGCTGCCCTGGCACCCCAATGGTGGAACAAGCTCCCTCACGACGCCAGGACAGCGGAGTCAATCACCACCTTCCGTAGACACCTGAAACCCCACCTCTTTAAGGAATACCTGGGACAGGATATAGTAATCCTTCTAACCCCCCCCCCAAAAAAAGATAGATGTACTATTGTAAAGTGGTTGTTCCACTGGATATCATAAGGTGAATGCACCAATTTGTAAGTCGCTCTGGATAAGAGTGTCTGCTAAATGACGTAAATGTAAATGTAAATGTATACACCTGGGCAAGTGATGACAAAAATCATCCATGCGATATAGATGGTGGAACTGGAATGCTGACACCACTCCACTGATATCCAGGACAACCACAGACATAGCCTGATAAACATCAGAATTCAATTAAGCAAAAATAATCAACAAAGTCAGTCCTTGAGGTCATTCCTTAATTCAATGCTATGTTACTACCACAATTAAGACACATACAGTGGGGGAAAAAAGTATTTGATCCCCTGCTGATTTTGTATGTTTGCCCACTGACAAAGAAATGATCAGTCTATAATTTTAATGTTAGGTTTATATGAACAGTGAGAGACAGAATAACAACAAAAATATCGAGAAAAACGCATGTCAAAAATGTTATAAATTGATTTGCATTTTAATGAGGGAAATAAGTATTTGACCCCCTCTCAATCAGAAAGATTTCTGGCTCCCAGGTGTCTTTTATACAGGTAACGAGCTGAGATTAGGAGCACACTCTTAAAGGGAGTGCTCCTAACCGCAGCTTGTTACCTGTAAAAAAGACACCTGTCCACAGAAGCAATCAATCAATCAGATTCCAAACTCTCCACCATGACCAAGACCAAAGAGCTCTCCAAGGATGTCAGGGACAAGATTGTAGACCTACACAAGGCTGGAATTGGCTACAAGACCATCGCCAAGCAGCTTGGTGAGAAGGTGACAACATTTGGTGCGATTATTCGCAAATGGAAGAAACACAAAAGAACTGTCAATATCCCTCGGCCTGGGGCTCCATGCAAGATCTCACCTCGTGGAGTTGCAATGATCATGAGAACGGTGAGGAATCAGCCCAGAACTACACGGGAGGATCTTGTCAATGATCTCAAGGCAGCTGGGACCATAGTCACCAAGAAAACAATTGGTAACACACTACGCAGTGAAGGACTGAAATCCTGCAGCGCCCGCAAGGTCCCACTGCTCAAGAAAGCACATATACATGCCCGTCTGAAGTTTGCCAATGAACATCTGAATGATTCAGAGGACAACTGGTGAAAGTGTTGTGGTCAGATGAGACCAATATGGAGCTCTTTGGCATCAACTCAACTCACCGTGTTTGGAGGAGGAGGAATGCTGCCTATGACCCCAAGAACACCATCTCCACCGTCAAACATGGAGGTGGAAACATTATGCTTTGGGGGTGTTTTTCTGCTAGGGGGACAGGACAACTTCACCACATCATTTGACGGGGCCATGTACTGTCAAATCTTGGGTGAGAACCTCCTTCCCTCAACCAGGGCATTGAAAATGTGTCGTGGATGGGTATTCCAGCATGACAATGACCCAAAACACACGGCCAAGGCAACAAAGGAGTGGCTCAAGAAGAAGCACATTAAGGTCCTGGAGTGGCCTAGCCAGTCTCCAGACCTTAATCCCATAGAATATCTGTGGAGGGAGCTGAAGGTTCAAGTTGCCAAACGTCAGCCTTGAAACCTTAATGACTTGGAGAAGATCTGCAAAGAGGAGTGGGACAAAATCCCTCCTGAGATGTGTGCAAACCTGGTGGCCAACTACAAGAAACGTCTGACCTCTGTGATTGCCAACAAGGGTTTTGCTACCAAGTACTAAGTCATGTTTTGCAGAGGGGTCAAATACTTATTTCCCTCATTAAAATGCAAATTTATAACATTTTTGACATGCATTTTTCTGGATTTTTTTGTTGTTATTCTGCCTCTCACTGTTCATATAAACCTACCATTAAAATTATAGACTGATCATTTCTTTGTAAGTGGGCAAACGTACAAAAACTTTTTTCCCCCACTGTACCTAATTAAAGCACAGAATTAAGGCACACTTAAGGCAAAGAACAAATGTGGGTTAAATACCACATCTTAAAGGCTACTCATGTAAAATTCATTTAAAGTGAGTTTTTTGCTTCTTCTGTTTCCCTTTAGATTTAGTCTGTCTAGTTTTCTTCTGGGGAGGAAATGCGGGGAATACGCCTATATTTTGGGAAGAAACTTGATTTCACTGAAAGAACTTTGGTGTACTTTGCCTCAAGCTAAACTGGCAAAATGATCTACATTTTTAAGAGTAGAGAGCAAAGACTGGTATCCTCTTCAACTTTGCACAACTGCTCACGTAAGCTGTACTGTCGGGCTCTGTCGGGAAAAAGGTTGCCTACGCTAAAATAAGTCTGCCTCATCAACTTCTTATCATCTTATGCAAGAAAACATATCATCCCATGGCTGCTCTTATCTACACTGAACAAAAATATAAACGCAACATGCAACATTTTACTGGGTTACAGTTCATATGAGGAAACCAATCAATTGAAATTAATTCATTAGGCACTAATCTATGGATTTCCCATGACTGGGAATACAGATATGCATCTGTTTGTCACAGATACCTTTAATAAAAAGTAGGGGCGTGGATAAGAAAACCAGTCAGTATCTGGTGTGGCAACGATTTATTTGCCTCATGCAGCATGACACATCTCCTTCGCATAGAGTTGATCAGGCTGTTGACTGTGGCCTGTGGAATGTTGTTCCACTCCTCTTCAATAGCTGTGTGAAGTTGCTGGATATGAGTGAGTTTGCAGCCCATGGAAGAACTGGGATATTTTCAGCTTACAGGAATTGTGTACAGATCCTTGCAACATGGGGCCATTCATTGGGCTCCCGAGTGGCGCTGCTGTCTAAGGCACTGCATCTCAGTGCTAGAGGCATCACTACAGACCCTGGTTCGATTCCAGGCTGTTCCAGGCGGATGAATGGCACGACAATGGAACTCAAGATCTTATCGGGGTACCTCTGTGCATTCAAATTGCCATAGATAAAATGCAATTCTGTCCATAGCTTATGGCTGCCCATACCCCACTGCCACCATGGAGCACTCTGTTAACAACGTTGGCATCAGCAAACCGCTCGCCCATACAACGCCATACACAATGTCTGCCATTTGCCTAGTACAGTTTAAATCGAGATTCATCCATGAAGAGCACACTTCTCCAGCATGCCAGTGGCCATCGAAGGTGAGAATTTGCCCACTGAAGTTGGTCACGACGCCAAACTGCAGTCAGGTCAAGACCCTAGTGAGAATGACAAGCACGCAGATGAGCTTCCCTGAGACAGTTTGTGCAGAAATGTTTGGTTGTGCAAACCCACAACTGTTCGGATGGTTGGTCTCAGACAATCCCGCAGGTGAAGAAGCCAGATGTGAAGGTCCTAGACTGGTGTGGTTACATGCGGTCTGCGGTTGTGAGGCAGGTTGGGCGTACTGCCAAATTCTCTAGAATGACGTTGGAGTCGGCTCATGGTAGAGAAACGAACATTCATTTATTGACCCCAGCACAAGGTGCACGTGTGTAATGATCATGCTGTTTAATCAGTTTCTTGATATTCCACACCTGTCAAATTGATGGATTATCTTGGAAAGGAGAAATGCTCACTAACAGGGATGTAACCAATTTGTGTACAACATTTGAGAGAAAGTTGCTTTTTGTATGTAAAAATTCAGGGATATTTATTTCAGCTCATGAAACATGGGACCAACACTTTACATATTGCGTTTATATTTTTTTCAGTGAATAATCTTTGTCTATCATGGATTATATCAAACACCCTCCCTGACACTGGCAACTCTTGTCTGAACCCTTGGTTGGAAAAACTACTACTGGTTTGATCTGGTGAAAAGCCATTTGCCCTGCTCTATTGTGTCTTGAAATAGGAAGGACAGATTCATATTTTACGTTGTTACACGCAGTTGACTTGACACATTTAGCCTCATGATTGCTTCCCATCTTGTACCAAATATGAAACTCCTGCTCTTTCCATGACATAGACTAAGCAGGTGAATCCAGGTGAAAGCTATGATCCCTTATTAATGTAACCTGTTAAATCCATCTCAAACAGTGTAGATGAAGGGGAGGAGACAGGTTAAAGAGGGAATTTTAAGCCTTGAGACAATTGAGACATGGATTGTGTATGTTTGCCATTCAGACGGTGAATGGAGAAGACAAAAGATTTAAGTGCCTTTGCATCGGGTGTTGCAGTAGGTGCCAGGCTCACCGGTTTGAGTGTGTCAAGAACTGCAACACTGCTGGGTTTTTCACTCTCAACAGTTTCCAGTGTGTATCAAGAATGGTCCACCACCTGAAGGACATTCAGACAACTTGACACAACTGTGGGAAGTATTGCAGTCAACATGAGCCAGCATCCCTGTGGAACGCTTTGACACCATGTAGAGTCCATGCCCCGACGAGTTGAAGCTGTTCTTAGGGCAAAAGGGGTGCAACTCAATATTAGAAAGGTGTTCCTTATGTTTAGTACACTCAGTGTATATACGATAATTGGGATTTTTAGCAAATTACAAAATCATCACATTTTTACTGTCTAGAATTGGCATGTGGTTGGGGCTGATATTTAAAAGTTCCAATTGTTCACTGAGAAACGAGGAGACGTAACGTCTAAAATGTATTGAAACTGTGGAAATCACTTGCCGTAATGTCACCAAATGGATTTAATAACTATTCAAACCCCCGTTGCTATATAATTAGCGAGTGGCTGTGCCCATTGCCTCCTGAATAGCATGAATCAATTAGTCAGTCATTTATATGCATAACTTGTATGATTTTTCAAGGCCTTCTACTTGGCTGAGTGAGTTTTTTTGGTTCTATTCAATCAGACATCCTGCATTCTCAGCAAAGAGACACACATTTACTGCCGCTAATGAGGACTGATAGCAAACTTTTAACATACTTTTGATATCTGCACTGTTTTTCAGAGGAAGAAAGTTTGGGAACCCCTGGTGTAAAGTAACTAAGTAAAAATGCTTTGAGGTGCTTTAGTAGTAGGTTTTCTGGGTATATGTACATTACTATTTTTAATGGTCCAATTCACGCACTTATCAAGAGAACATGTAGTCATCCCTACTGCCTCTGATCTGGTTCACTCACGAAACACAAATGCTTCGTTTGTAAATGATGCGTGAGTGTTGGAATGTGCCACTGGCTATCTATAAATAAATGAAAAACAAGAAAATCGTGCCATCTGGTTCGCTTAATATTCGTATTTTTAAATGATTTATAGCATTTACTTTTCTTTTTGATATTTAAGTACAGTTTGGCAACTACATTTACCTTTGATACGTAAGTATATGTCACGTCCTGACCAGCAGATGGAGCTATTGTATTAGTTTTGGGGTCAGGACGTGGCAGTTTTTGTGTATGTGAATGATTGTGTTGTTGATTGGGACTTCCAATTGAAGGCAGGTGTGTTGAGTTGCCTTTGATTGGAAGTCCTATATAGGTGTGTGTGTTTTTCTTTGGGGTTGTGGGTGGTTGTTTTTGCACTGCGTTTAATAGCCCGAAGAACTGTTGCTGTTGTCACCTTTATTGTTTTGTCAAGTGGATGCTTTACTCCTTTTTTAAAATTAAATATGAGTATTCACATACCTGCTGTGCCTTGGTCTTCTCTCCATGACAACTTCTGTTACAGTATATTTACAACCAAATACTTTTAAACTTTTACTCAAGCAATATTTTCCTGGGTGACTTTCACTTTTTCTCGAGTCTTTTTCTATTAAAGGGCAACTCCACCATTTATCATTTTCGTTATCGCCAGCACAATACCATTGTCTACATATGTGAAAATGGCATATTTCTAGGTTTTGTAGGGGGGAATATAATTAAAAAGTTATACCCTATGACAGATTTGCGCATAGCTGCAGGAAGTAGGGGTGCTGAGGGTGCTGAAGCACCCTCTGATAAATCACAATACATTTTAAAAAATCATGTAAAGAATTTATTAAATAATAGAACAAATTTTTTTTGCATTAGGCTTTTATTACTGTTGACAAAAAAAAATAGACCTCAGCAAAGCACCCCACCCCTCACCCACCAAAATAATACTGCAAAAATGTGTTTAAGAAGAAAACATTTTGGCCTGATTACAAATCATTATGTTTGGGGCAAATCAAACACAACACATCACTGAGGCTCCCTCTTCGTATTTTCAAGCATGGGGGTGGCTGCCACTCATGTTATGAGTAGGTTTGGTATCGGCAAGGACCAGGGAGTATTTTTTTGAATTAAAAGAAACGGAATAGAGCTAAGCACAGGCAAAATCTTACAGGGAATCTTGTTTCAGTCTGGTTTCCAGCAGGCACTGAGAGAAAAATGCGTCTTTCAGCAGGACAATTAGCTAAAACACAAAGCCAAATATACACTGGAGTTGCTTACGACATTGAATGTTCCTGAGTGTCCTAGTTACAGTTTTGACTTAAATCAACTTGAAAATCTATGACAATACTTGAAAATGGTTGTCTAGCAATGATCAACAACCAACTTGACAGAGCTTGAATGTTTTAAAGAATAATGTTCAAATATTGTACAATCCAGGTGTGGAAAGCTCATAGAGACTTAACCAGAAAGACTCACAGCTGTAATCGCTGCTAATGCTAATGACGATTCTAACATGTACTCAGGGGGTTGAATACTTAAATAGATTAGTGTTTTATTTTCCATTAACCTCTTATGGCTAGGGGGCAGTATTTTCACGGCTGGATAAAAAACGTACCCGATTTAATCTGGTTACTAATCCTACCCAGTAACTAGAATATGCATATACTTATTATATATGGATAGAAAACACCCGAAAGTTTCTAAAACTGTTTGAATGGTGTCTGTGAGTATAACAGAACTCAAATGGCAGGTCAAAACCTGAGAGATTCCTTTACAGGAAGTGGCCTGTCTGACCATTTCTGGAACTTCTTTGCCATCTCTATCTTTTACTAAGGATCTCTGCTCTAACGTGACACTTCCTACGTCGTCCATAGGCGCTCAGAGCCCGGGAAAAACCTGAACGTCGTCATCCCAGCCCCAGGCTGAAACACATTATCGCCTTTCTCAAGTGGCCGATCAAGGTACTCTGGGCTTAGGCGCGTGACCTGGTCGCCCCCGTCTTTGTGATTTTTTCCTCTGTTTGCCGAAAAGGAGATTCCCGGTCGGAATATTATCGCTTTTCTACGAGAAAAATGGCATAAAAATAGATTTTAAACAGCGGTTGACATGCTTCGAAGTACGGTAATGGAATATTTAGAATTTTTTTGTCACGAATTGCGCCATGCGCCCGACCCTTCTTTACCATTTCGGATAGTGTCTGGAACGCACGAACAAAACGCCGCTATTCGGATATAACGATGGATTATTTTGGACCAAACCAACATTTGTTATTGAAGTAGCAGTCCTGGGAGTGCATTCTGATGAAGACAACAAAGGTAATGAAACTTTTGTAATAGTAAATCGGAGTTTGATCAGGGCTAAACTTGCCGGGTGTCTAAATGGCTAGGCGTGATGGCTGGGCTATCTACTGAGAATATTGCAAAATGTGCTTTCACCGAAAAGCTATTTTAAAATCGGACATATCGAGTGCATAGAGGAGTTCTGTATCTATAATACTTAAAATAATTGTTATGTTTTTTGTGAACGTTTATCGTGAGTAATTTAGTAAATTCACCGGATGTTTGCGGGGGGTATGCTAGTTCTGAACGTCACATGCTAATGTAAAAAGCTGGTTTTTGATATAAATATGAACTTGATTGAACAAAACATGCATGCATTGTATAACATAATGTCCTAGGGTTGTCATCTGATGAAGATCATCAAAGGTTAGTGCTGCATTTAGCTGTGGTTTTGTTTTTTGTGACATTATATGCTACCTTGAAAAATGGGTGTCTGATTATTTCTGGCTTGGTACTCTGCTGACATAATCTAATGTTTTGCTTTCGTTGTAAAGCCTTTTGGAAATCGGACAATGTGGTTAGATAAAGGAGAGTCTTGTCTTTAAAATGCTGTGAAATAGTCATATGTTTGAAAAATGGAAGTTTTCGGATTTTAGAGGAGTTTGTATTTCGCGCCACGCCCATCATTGGATATTGGAGCAGGTGTTCCGCTAGCGGAACGTCTAGATGTAAGAGGTTTTAATTAAAAAATAAATGTTCGAATTTTTACTTCCACTTTGACATTACAAAGTATTTTGTGTAGATCGTTGACAAAAAATTACAATGAAATCCATTTAATCCCACTTTGTAGCACAACAAAATGTGGAAAGTCAAGGGATGTGAATACTTTCTGAAGGCACTGTAGACACTGGTATGGTGCTGTTGATAATGAATATGATGTTGAAACGTGCCAGAAATGTCCTCTCTTAGATATTAAGCAGTTCTGGATGGGTTTCGACTAACATTTTGGTGTACAAAGCAATCTGTGAATGCTGTAGGGTCCCGTGCCGTATAGTGCCAAAAAGCCCCATCTGTCTGCCATGAAGGTCGGTAGTGTATGAGTTTATTCTTATTCAACAAAAGTGGTGCAAAATTGGTTTGGAAATTAATCAAATGCTTTCTAAATGTAGTAACAATCCCATTTTAAACAACTTACTATAAGATTTCAAATGTCTTATAACTGTAAAATAAATATGATCATACTTGGTGACAGTACCATATTGGCACTGTTTCATATTACTGAAGGACAGAGAAATTTCTCCTAAATGTCCACTGAGCGGTGCAGAGACACCCTTTAATGAAATGTGTGCAGACACTTTAGGGCAGCACAGGGTCACCTTCACCTTGGTGATGAGTGTATCCAGAGGTTGAAGGGAATGCATCCAGACAGGCAGGAAGTCCCAGCTCCACAGACTCACTGGCAGACAGCCTGCCCTGTGTATCTGCAGCATGTTCGCCACAGACACCAAGTGGAGGGTCACCTTGAAGGGCACTCCCACCCCTGCCATCACCTGCCAGGGTGAAACAGAGAGGGCAAAGATGAGTGAGGGCAGGAGCAGGTAGAGCACAGCGAACCAGCGGTACATGGTCATGCACTGCCCTAAAGTCCTGGCCATATGGGTGGGCAGGCGGGTGATGGGCGCAGGGTACCACAGCAAAATACCCAATATGTTGAAAAATAAATGACACAAGGCAACCTCTAGAACAGACCAGTGTAATATGAGAGCTATGACGAGATAATACTGGGACAGAAGACCCTGTAAACACACAAAGCCAGTAAAAAAAAGAATACAAAAACAACAGCTACGTGAAGGATTAGTTTTATGTACCTGGAAAACTGCAGCCAGCATGCCAATGCAGCCAGCTTGCCAATGCTGCCAGGATAGCTGTGGGGGTTGTCCCAATGTTTGACCCCAGTGTCAAAGAGTATGCACGCTCAATGCTGATAACACCACTACCTGAGAGCACAAGAAATCACAGTACAATGTCTTGTCATCACAGAGCCATCTAATGGGACTGAAACTCTATAGAGTAGATATTTGTTTAGTATAGAAATCAGATGGTAAATTATCTAGTTCTAGTTAGGGAATTGCATTGGCTCCCGCTGTGAAACAACTGTCAATTCTGAGATGAGATTCTTAGTGATTTGCTGTCTGAGAAAGACCTGCACAGCGGATCCCAAACTCCAGTGGATTAACCAGCCCAGTAATTGGGATTCCATGGAGCCACAGCTCCCTACCATGCTCCACTGGAGAGTCCAGCAACTGTGCAGTTATTATTGCTGATCTCAGAACGCTGAGGCAGATGTGTCCCCCAGAGAGTGTCGGATTAGAAAAAAAGCATGACTAAAAGCATGAAATGGATCCTCCACTCTCTGAAGTCACCAGACGCACATTATTAATTCATATTAATATGACCGCTTGTTTCTCCTGTAAGCATTTCATCACCAGAATATTCTTATAAACAAAAAGAGCCAAACAAGAACTGCATTTTTCAATTGGGTGAATGTCCCACTGACTTTGAGAGGTCTGAGAAAGCTTTGCCATGCCAAAGCTTGAAGATTAAGTACTGCCACACTTCTTCAGGAACTCAAATGTGTGTCACCACCTCAGAGGAATTAGTTATTTAGTAATAGAATACCATAGTAGCTTTGAAGATTCCAGGGCACATATTATTAAAGCATCTCAGAGTAGGAGTGCTGATCTAGGATCAGTTTTGTATTTTAGATCATAATGAATAAGATCTGTGAGTCAGTATGTTAGTGTGTCAGTATTTGTAGCTCTCACCTATGAGAGGAGTGATGGCAGAGGAGAACACTGAACTCCTCTGGACCATGAAGGTCATGCCAGCCCCCACCAGGATGGCCGGGTAACCTGCCCGCCAGCCAAACGGGTAGGGGGAGTCTGGAGAGGGGGAGAGAAGGGGATTCATATTACTTTCTGTATGTGAAGTTTCTGTAATGAACTTTCAGGGGAAATATGTGGGATGCTGGTGTTGTTGTTATTTTGTATCCTGTATAATCTAGCTCTGTGTTTACAGATTTATTTAAGCTTTGCTTATACTTAAGAGATTTCCCCATACAACTTAAATGTAGCTATGCTTACTAAATTAGTATGTCAGCTATATTGTAGTGCTTATGTAAAAGCTCTGCAGAGCCTCAAATAAGCTTTGCAGAGCCAATCAACGCCACCTCAAATCGGCACCATGTCAAATAGATATTCACTGCAATCATACAGCACAGTGATTCCAAAAAAAAGGCAATGCTTCAGTGCCTTCGGGAAGCATTCATATCCCTTGACTTATTCCACATTTTGTTGTGTTACAGGCTGAATTAAAAATGGACTGAATAGATTTTTTTCCTCACCCATCTACACCAGTGGCGGTCGGTGACGTTTAAGATGAGGGAAGATGATTATTTATTTTTTATGAGCATTGCCTTCTTTCTATTACAGCATGTTGGATGACTGTCATTCATATTCCATTCACCCAGCTCAATGGAACATGTTTCCCTATTTTTATTTTTATGAAATTCAATGAGGAGTATGGTCCTCCCGTTCCTCCTCTGAGGAACCTCCACTGATTGACACACAATACCCCATAATGACAAAATTAATACATGTTTTTCGAAATTTTAGCAAATGTATTGAAAATGAAATTTACATAAGTATTTACACGCCTGAGTCAATACTTTGTAAAAGCACAGTTGGCAGTGATTATAGCTGTGAGTCTTTCTGGGTAAGTCTCTAAGAGCTTTCCACACCTGGATTGTGAAATATTAATTAGAGCTCTGTCAAATTGGTTGTTGATCCTTGCTAGGCAACCAATTTCAGGTCTTGCCATAGATTTTCAAGTAGATTTAAGTCACAACTGTTACGCGACCACTCAGGAACATTCACTCTCTTCTTGGTAAGCAACTCCAGTGTAGATTTGGCCTTGTGTTATAGGTTATTGTTCTGCTGAAAGGTGAATTCCTCCCAGTGTCTGGTTTTCCTCTAGGATTTTGCCTGTGCTGAGCACCATTTTTATACTGGAAAATTCCCCAGTCTTTAAAGCATACCCATAACATGATGCAGCCACCACTATGCTTGAAAATATGGAGAGTGGTACTCAGTAATGTGTTTTATTAGATTTGCCCCAAATCTTATACTTTGTACTCAATTCAAAAGTGAATTGCTTTGCCTCATTTTTTGCAAACAGGACGCATGTTTTTGATTTTTGTTCATTCTGTACAGGCTTCCTTCTTTTCACTCTGTCAATTAGGTTAGTATTGTGGAATAACTACAATGTTGTTGATCCATCCTCAGTTTTTTTCTATTACAGCCTTTAAACTCTGCAATTGTTTTAAAGCCAACATTGGCCTCATGGTGAAATCCCTGTGCGGTTTCCTTACTCTCTGGCAACTGTTAGGAAGGACGCCTGTATCTTTGTAGTGACTGGGTGTATTGATACACCATCCAAATTGTAATTAATAACTTCACCATGCTCAAAGTGATATTCAATGTCTGCTTTTTCAATAGGTGCCGTTCTTTGCAAGGCATTGGAAAACCTCACTGGTCTTTGTGGTTGAATCTGTGTTTGAAATTCACTGCTTGACGGAGGGACCTTACAGACGATTGTATGTATGGGGTACAGAGATGAGGTAGTCATTCAAAAACCATGTTAAGGGATCGGTGTCCCTAAACAGGGACGGTTGTTGCTAACGTGCGCTAATGTGACTAGAATTACGTTGTAAGTAACAGCCAACTTTCCAGGACATAGACATGTCTTATATGGGCAGAAAGCTGAAATTCTTGTTAATCTAACTGTAGTGTCCAATTAACAGTAGCTATTACAGGAGAAAAATACCATGCTATTGTTTGAGGACAGTGCACAACAACAAAACACGGCAACTGGTTTGATATATTCACCTCTGAAGGTAAATAATGTACTTACATTCAGTAATCTTGCTCTGATTTGTCATCCTGAGGGTCCCAGAGATAAAATGTAACAGTGTTGTTTGATAAAATACATTTTTATATTCAAATGTAGGAACTGGGTTCTACAGTTTGAACCCTTGCTGTCTCTGAGACAGGGGACTGGAACTGACAGGTTTGATCAGGGATATGTGGAAGGTAGGGTGGCTCTTGAGAGAGGCTGGGAGTGTCAGGCGCACAGCAGAGGGGTTCATGATACTCTCAATTTCAAAGGGACCAATGAATCGGGGGAAAAGTTCTTAGAAGTCCCCTTCAATGGCATGTCCTTTGATGAGAGCCATATATTTTGGCCTGGAGTGTAAACTGGCACTGAGGCATGGCGACAGTTGGCTTTGGACTGGGTCCTGGTGGAGGCACTAAGAAGGGCAGCCCGGGCCTTCCTCCAGGTGCGATGACAACAGCATGTATGGTCATGGACTGAGGGAACCGCCACCTCGATCTCTTGGGCGGGGAATAAGGGGGTTATCCGGTGGAGGATAGGGGGCAGTATTTTCACGGCCCAAATTAAACTGCCTACTACTCGGGCCCAGAAACTAGAATATGCATATTATTAGTAGATTTGGATAGAAAGCACTCTGAAGTTTCTAAAACTGTTTGAATGATGTCTGTGAGTATAACAGAACCCATATGGCAGGCACAAACCTGAGAAAAATCCAACCAGGAAGTGGGAAATTTGAGAATTGTAGTTCTTCTTTTGAATCCCTATCGAAACTACAGTGTCTGTGGGTTCACGTTGCACTTCTTAAGGCTTCCATTGGCTGTCAACGGCCTTTAGAAAGTTTTTTTCATCCTTCTCCTGTTACTGGGCAGAGAATAGTAGCTCAGTCAATGAGTGGACTGCCTGAGGACAAAGGGCTTGGTTATGCGCGAGCCTGCGAGCGCGCCGTTCCTTCTTTTTCTCCTGGAATGAATACGCTATTGTCCGGTTGGAATATTATCGCATTTTTACATTAAAAATACCCTAAAGATTGATTGTAAACAACGTTTGTCATGTTTCTACGAACGGTATTGGAACATTTTGACTTTTCGTGTCTTGAATTACGCTCGCGCATTATGCCTTTCGATAGTGATCTAAACGCACGAACAAAACGGAGGTATTTGGACATAAATATGGAGTATTTCGAACAAAAATAACATTTCTTGTGGAAGTAGGAGTCCTTGGAGTGCATTCCGCCGAAGATCAGCAAAGGTAAGGAATGATTTATAACACTAATTCAGAGTTTTGTTGATGCCAGAACTTGTCGGGTAGCTGTATAGCTTGCATTGATGGTTGAGCTATGTACTCAGAATATTGAACAATGTGCTTTCTCCGTAAAGCTATTTTAAAATCTGACACAGCGGTTGCATCAAGGAGTAGTGTATCTATAATTCTTTAAGTAATTGTTATATATTTTGTCAACGTTTATGATGAGTATTTTTGTAAATTGATGTGCTCATTCACCGGGAGTTTTGGTGGGAATACATTTTTTTAACATCACGCGCCAATGTAAAATGCTGTTTTTGGATATAAATATGAACTTGATCGAACAAAACATACATGTATTGTGTAACATGATGTCCCAGGAGTGTCATCTGATGAAGATCGTCAAAGGTTAGTGCTTCATTTTAGCTGTATTTTGGGTTTCTGTGACACATCTCCTTGCTTGGAAAATGGCTGTGTGGTTATTGTTTGTCTATGTACTGTCCTAACATAATCTAATGTTTTGCTTTCGCTGTAAAGCCTTTTTGAAATCGGACAACGTGGTTACATTAAGGAGAAGTGTATCTTTAAAATGGTGTAAAATAGTCGTATGTTTGAGAAATTGAAATTATTCGATTTTTGATGTTTTGTATTTCGCACCCTGCTGTTCCAATGGATGTTGGCTAGGCGTTCCGCTAGCGGAACGTCTGTCCTCAACAGGATAACCCAGAGCACACTCGAAGGGTGACATACCTGACGAGGCATTGGTGAGGGTGTGGGCATATTCCACCCAGGGTAGCTGAGCACTACAGGAGGAAGGGTTAGTCGAGGTTGTGCAGCTAAGGGCAGTCTCCATCTCCTGGTTGGCCTGTTCGGTCTGGCCGTTGATCTGGGGATGATATGCAGATGAAAGACTGACATTGATACCCAGTGCTGAACAGAAGGGGTCCCCTGTCAGAAATGATGTCAGTAGGAATGCCATGCAGACAAAACACATGGGACAGCAGCAGGTCTGCAGTCTCCCTAGAGGACGGAAGCTTGGAGAGGGGAATGAAGTGAGTCGCTTTGGAAAATCTGTCAATTATGGTGAGGATGACTAAGTTACCGTTGGATGGGGGAAGGCCAGGGACGAAGTCCAGAGCTGTGTGACCAAAGCTGTTTCTCGTATACTAGTGAAAAGGCCCTGCAAGCTCCGAGGTTGCCATTGTAACGCTCGGGGGTCAGAACAAACAGCTCACGGGGCAGAGGAGAGGGACTCGGGGCTGGTTGCAAGCTCTGGGCGAAGGTTCGACCCTGCAGGTCCGAAAGGCTCTGTGAAAACTCCTTGATGTGCTCCAGAAGGGTTTTCAGGGCTTGGTCATGTTGCTTGAGCTGGGTGCCTTGGCTGGCGAGGGTTTGGTGGAGAGGATCTGTGTCTGTTGGGTTCATATCTAGGCCAGATCGTACTGTCACGCGGAGCAGAACATGTGAACCCAAGAGCAGACTCAGACGAGGAGACTGGGATGAGGTAACCAAGGTATTTATTGAAACGGGGAAGATGGGGTGCAGACCAGGGCAAGCTCGGGCAGGTTGCAGGAAGCCAGGTGTGAAGGCTGAGGCTGGAGTGAGGGGAGTATGGACTGAGTAAGCAGGTCCGGAGAGGTCCGGAGTTCCGGAGAGGAATCCAAGGACGCAGTGGAGTGGGGGGTCCAGGACAAAGTAGCAGGACTGACGAGACATGGGACTGGAGACGGGCCAAAGTCAGAGCGAGCAGAATGAGCAGAGATTACGTTCTGGCAGCATGGAAGTGGCAGGGCTGAGTATTTGTAGAGGTCTTGATTATGGAACAGATTGCAGCTGGTTGGGATCTTCTCTGCCTCCAGCAAACCTGTTGCCGCCCATACAATCACACACACACCGAGAGGAAGAGGGAGAGAGCACTGGGGGAGTGGCAGGATGAGAAGTAGAGGGCATGGCAGGAGCAGATATAACAATCTGGTTGTATGGCCTTTCTCTTGCATTACGAAGATGATGGCAACATTTTATTTTTGAAAAAATATGTTTTTTTGTTTATATTATCTTTTACCAGATCTATTGTGTTAAAGTCTCCTACATTAATTTCACATTTCCACAAACTTCAAAGTGTTTCCTTTCAAATGGTGCTGTATCAAGAATATGCATATACTTGCTTCAGGTCCTGAGCTACAGGCAGATTGATTTGGGTATGTCATTTTAGGCGGAAATTGAAAAAAAGGGTCTGATCCTTAAGAGGTTATTAACACTATTATTGCACATAAAGTGAGTCCATGCAACTTATGTGACTTATGTGCAAAAATATACTCCTGAACTTTGGTTTAGGTTTGAAATAACAAATGGGTTGAATACTTATTGACTCAAGACATTTCAGCTTTTCATTTTTTATTAATTTGTAACAATTTCAAAAAACATACGTAATTCCACTATGACATTATGGTGTATTGTATGTAGGACAGTGACCAAAAATCTCAATTTAAATTCAGGCAGTAAAACTACAAAGTGTGGATAAAATCAAGGGGTGTGAATAATTTCTGAAGGCAATGTATGTTTTCTAAGATCAATCTTCCAGTCACACTTGATCATCTGGAAGACATTGGCACCTGGCCTTGGAGCAGAGAGTTGAGTAGCTTGACCAACAGCACCAGACAGGTACACAGGAGCAGCAGAGAGCAGGCCAGCAGAAAGAGGCCTACTGCCAGTTCTGACAACGGCGATTCCACTAACGCAGGTATTCCTAAACTGGGGTATGGGCAATGCCGTCAGGGATACGCCAAATAAAAATGTGATTCACATAAAAAATAAAAAATAATTAATTTAAAAAAAATATTAAAAATACAATTCTTGATGTTTTCAAACAGTCCGTTTATATTTTCCAACGGGGCTATACATTTTGGTGAGGTTTTTTCCTCGCCTAGCCTCGTTTCACTGCCCAATTTTTTTTTTTAACAATCTAGTGTTCAGCGAAATAACAACACAATGTCAAATAGAGGTAGCCTATTCAAATAATTAACATCCAATCACATTAACAGTTGGTTTAATTTAATTTTTACTCTAGACCTTGATTTGATGAACATGTCAAGACTGTTTCAAGGACAGGTTTTTTTCCATCTACGTGACATTGCAAAAATCAGAAACTTTCTGTCCAAAAATGATGAGGAAAAATGTATCCATGCTTTTGTCACTTCTAGGTTAGACTACTGCAATGCTCTAAAGCACTAAATAAACTTCAGTTAGTGCTAAAAACGACTGCTAGAATCTTGACTAGATCCAAAACATTTGATCATATTACTCCAGTGCTAGCCTCTCTACACTGGCTTCCTGTTAAGGCTAGGGCTGATTTCAAGGTGTTACTGCTAACCTACAAAGCATTACATGGGCTTGCTCCTACCTATATTTCTGATTTGGTCCTGCCGTACATATCTACACGTATGGTACAAGACGCAGGCCTCCTTACTGTCCCTATAATTTCTAAGAAAACAGCTGGAGGCAGGTCTTTCTCCAAAAGAGCTCAATTTTTATGGTATGGTCTGCCTATCCATGTGAGAGACGCAGACTCAGTCTTGACCTTTAAGTCTTTATTGAAGACTCGTCTCTTCAGTAGGTCCTATGATTGAGTGTAGTCTGGCCCAGGAGTGTGAAGGGGAACGGAAAGGCACTGGAGCAACGAACTGCCCTTGCTGTCTCTGCCTGGCCGGTTCCCCACTCTCCACTGGGATTCTCTGCCTCAAACCCTATTACAGGGGCTGAGTCACTGGCTTACTGGTGCTCTTCCATGCCGTCCCTAGGAGGGGTGCGTCACTTGAGTGAGTTGAGTCAGTGACGTGATCTTGCTTTCCAGGTTGGCACCCACGAAGATCTCCACCACGGCACGAACTCGAGGGGGTCGGGTTCGTGCCGTGGTGGAGATCTTCGTGGGCTATACACGGCCTTGTCTCAGGATAGTAAGTTGGTGGTTGAAGGTATCCCTTTAGTGGTGTGGGGGCTGTGCTTTGGCAAAGTGGGTGGGGTTATATCCTGCCTGTTTGGCCCTGTCCGGGGGTATCGTCGAACGGGGCCACAGTGTCTCCCGAACCCTCCTGTCTCAGCCTCCAGTAATTATGTTGCAATATGTATGTCGGGTGGCTAGGGGGGCTAGGGTCAGTCTGTTATATTCGGTGTCTTGTGTGAATTTAACCTCCCTGGGCAAGGTGGGACGCAAGTCAACAGCCAGTGGAATTGCGTGGCGCGAAATACAAATACCTCATAAATGCTATTACTTCAATTTCTCAAACATATGACTATTTTACACCATTTTAAAGACAAGACTCTCGTTAATCTAACCACACTGTCCGATTTCAAAAAGGCTTTACAGCGAAAGCAAAACATTAGATTATGTCAGGAGAGTACCCTGCCAAAAATAATCACACAGCCATTTTCAAAGCAAGCCTATATGTCACAAAAACCAAAACCACAGCTAAATGCAGCACTAACCTTTGATGATCTTCATCAGATGACACTCCTAGGACATTATGTTAAACAATACATGCATGTTTTGTTCAATCAAGTTCATATTTATATCAAAAAACTGCTTTTTTTACATTAGCATGTGATGTTCAGAACTAGCATACCCACCGCAAACTTCCGGTGAATTTACTTAATTACTCACGATTAACGTTCACAAAATACATAACAATTATTTTAAGAATTATAGATACAGAACTGCTTTATGCAATCGCGGTATCAGATTTTAAAATAGCTTTTCGGCGAAAGCACATTTTGCAACATTCTGTGTAGATAGCCCGGCCATCACGGCTAGCTAATTTGACACCCACCAAGTTTGGCCCTCACCAAACTCAGATTTACTATAAGAAAAATTGGATTACCTTTGCTGTTCTTCGTCAGAATGCACTCCCAGGACTTCTACTTCAACAACAAATGTTGTTTTGGTTCCAAATAATCCATAGTTATATTGAAATAGCTCCGTTTTGTTCGTGCGTTCAGGTAACTATCCGAAGGGTGACGCGCGAGCGCATTTCGTGACAAAAAAAAAATCAAAATATTTATTACCATAATTCGAAGCATGTCAAACGCTGTTTAAAATCAATTTTTATGCGATTTTTCTCGTAAAATAGCGATAATATTCCAACTGGGCGACATTGTATTCATTCAAAGAGAGAAAGAAAAACATGGAGAATTCACATGAATGCACATCTCCAGTGTCCATGTTCTCAGCCGGACCACTCACAAAAACCCCTGCTGTTTTTCGCCCAGAGACTGGAGAGACGTCATTCCACTTTCTGGCGCCTTCTGAGAGCCAATGGAAGCCTTAGAAAATGTTATGTAACAGCAGAGATGCTGTATTTTTGATAGAGATACCAATAAAGGAGAACAAATTGTCAGACAGGGCACTTCCTGTATGGAATCTTCTCAGGTTTTGGCCTGCCATATGAGTTCTGTTATACTCACAGACACCATTCAAACAGTTTTAGAAACTTTAGAGTGTTTTCTATCCAAATCTACTAATTATATGCATATTCTCGTTTCTGGGCAAGAGTAGTAACCAGTTTAAATCGGGTACGTTTTTTATCCGGCCGTGGAAATACTGCCCCCTAGCCCCAACAGGTTTTAAGTATGCTCTCTCTAACTATCTCTCTCTCTTTTTCTCTCTTTCTCTTTCTCTCTCTCTTTCTCTCTCTTTCTCTCGGAGGACCTGATCCCTAGGACCATGCCTCAGGACTACCTGGCCTGATGACTCCTTGCTGTCCCCAGTCCACCTGGTTGTGCTGCTGCTCCAGTTTCAACTGTTCTGCCTGTGGCTATGGAGCCCTGACCTGTTCACCGGACATGCTACCTTGTCCCAGACCTGCTGTTTTCAACTCTCTAGAGACAACTCTCTAAAGCCAACTGACATTTACTCCTGAGGTGCTGCCCTGTTGCACCATCTACAACCACTGTGATTATTATTATTTGACCCTGCTGGTCATCTATGAACATTTGAACATCTTGGCCATGTTCTGTTATAATCTCCACCCGGCACAGCCAGAAGAGGACTGTTCACCCCTCATAGACTGCTTCCTCTCTAGGTTTCTTCCTAGGTTCTTGCCTTTCTAGGGAGTGTTTCCCAGCCACTGTGCTTCTACACATGCATTGCTTGCTGTTTGGGGTTTTAGGCTGGGTTTCTGTACAGCACTTTGTGACATCAGCTGATGTAAGAAGGACTTTATAAATATTTTATTTTATTTTATTTGATACTCCTCGCGGGAATTCCACTAGCGGTCCGTATGTAGCCAAACGTAGCTGCTGCTCATTTCGTTTGCTAGAAAATTGATAAATGCAAAAAAAAAAAAAGTAAGGCCCACGTCCATAGAGACACATACCAGCTGTCACGCTTGTGTGTAGGAACAGACCAAGGCGCAGCGTGAGTATCGTTCCACATCTTTTATTTGAATGTGAAACTTTGGAAGACAAACAATAAACTAGAAACAAAACACAAACCGTGACGACAGAGGTGTAACATGCGCTAACTCAAAAATAATCTCCCACAAACACAGGTGGGGAAAAAAACTACTTAAATATGATCCCCAATTAGAGACAACGATGACCAGCTGCCTCTAATTGGGAATCATACAAACCCTCAACATAGAAAAAAGAAACTAGAACACAACATAGAAAAAATAAACTAGATAAACCCCCCAGGCACGCCCTGACCTACTCCACCATAGAAAATAAGAGCACTCTATGGTCAGGCTGTGACAACTGCTACTACCTGTCTACGACACAAGTTGTTCTGCTTCCACGAGCACAGCCAATGCTAGCATAAGTAATTCTACATTTGTTGTTAGCCCAGCTGGCATGGACACTGACAGTTGTGAATCTGATGCAGCCGAAGAGCTACTGCCCCGTTACCAAGGAAAGCACCAAACAACAGACAGGGACGTTACACGACGGAAGAGGCGCAATTATGATGAGAACTACATTGATTTGGGCTTCTCTTATATTGGGAGTAGTGCCTTTCCTCAGCCACGGTGTGTTATGTGTAAAAGTACTACCTCACAACTCGATGAAACCTTCACTCTTACGCAGACATTTAGAAACAAAACATGCAAATTTGAAAAATAAGCAACAGGAGTTTTTTGAGCAGAATTAAGACGATTTTTGAGTAGTAAGACATGTATAAAAGCAACAGATACCATTAATAAGAAGGGGCTAGAAGCATATTATATGGTGAGCTATCGAGTGGCTAGGACAGGCAAGCCCCATACTATTGTGGAGGACTTAATTCTTCCTGCTGCCGCACACATGGCTGGGACAATGCTGGGGGAAAAAGGCAAAAAAAACTATACAGACAATGCAGTTATCAAACAACACTGTTTCATGACGCATCAGTGACATGGCAGGAGATGTTTTGAAACAATTACTGCTTCGCATACAAGCCAGTGAATTCTATGCATTACAGCTGGATGAGTCAACAGACATGGCGGGCCTGGCACAGCTCCTGATATATGTCCGTTACGTTTATGGGGGGTCAATTAAGGAGGACATCCTCTTCTGCAAACCACTGGAAAACAGGACAAGAGGAGAGGGTATTTTTTAAGTACTGGACAGCTTTGTGACATCAAATGGACTTTGGTGGTCAAGATGTATTGGTATCTGTACTGATGGCGCAAAAGCCATGACAGGGAGACATAGTGGAGTGGTAACGTGCGTGCAAGCAGTTGCTCCCGACGCCACTAGGTACACTGCAGCATCCACAGTGAGGCTCTTGCTGCCAAGAGAATGCCTGACAGCTTGAAAGATGTTTTTGACACTCCAGTGAAATGGTTAACTTTGTTAAAGCAAGGCCCCTAAACTCTAATTTATTTTCTGCATTATGCAATGATATGGGCAGCAACCATGTAACGCTTTTACAACATACAGAAGTGCGCTGGTTATCAAGGGGCAAAGTATTGACACGTTTTTTTAATTGAGAGGCGAGCTTAAAGTTTTCTTTACTGACCATCATTTTCACTTGTCTGACCGCCTGCACGATGACGAGTTTTTCACACGACTGGCCTATCTGGGAGATGTTTTTTCTCGCCTGAATGATCAGAATCTAGGATTACAGAGACTCCACAACAATGTTCAATATGCGGGACAAAATTGAGGCTATGATTAAGAAGTTGGAGCTCTTCTCTGTCTGCATTAACAAGGACAACACACAGGTCTTTCCATCATTGTATGAGTTTTTGTGTGCAAATGAACTCAAGCTTACGGATAATGTCAAATGTGATATAGCAAAGCACCTGAGTGAGTTGGGTGCGCAATTACGCAGGTACTTTCCCAAAATGTATGACACAAACATCTGGATTCGTTTAAATAAAGAGCAAAATTATTATATTATTATTTGTGCCCTGGTCCTATAAGAGCTCTTTGTCACTTCCCATGAGCCGGGTTGTGACAAAAACTCACACTCATTCTTATGTTTAATACATTTATCGTACAGTGTGTCTGAATGGCTCTTGCGGAGCAGAAAGCACACAGCTTGAAATAATACTTTTTAAATGTTTGTTCATGTTTTGAAAATAACTTTTTAGTTATCAGATTTGATTTTTACAATGATGGCAAAAAACAACATTTAAGAGTGCACTGACCCTGATGCTAGAGGGGGTACGCAGCTGGAGGTTGAATGTTTGAAGGGGTATGGGACTATAAAATGTTTGGGAACCACTACACTAACAGATGCCTGCCTTGGGGCATCAGCAGAGCAGAGAACTGGGTCAGTCATTCTATTCTGCTACTTTCTTCTGTAAAGACCGTCACTAGGGCCCCCAGCCCCAGGACTGTACTGGAATCAGCATGACTTTCACATATTTCCATGTGATAGTACTTTGACACTCGATCAATTCTAAGAATTAAATTGCATTGACCTGCATTTTCCTATATTTACAAGTAGTCACTTTCTGTGTTGCCCAGGTTGCTGCATTGCTTTGTATTGATGTACAGTTGAGGGATTAAGGAGGAGAGAAACATCTGTCTTTGAAACCAGCTGGTGACTTCAAGTATATTACACATCAACAGAGGCCATTGGCTAACCGTAAGGATGTGGTTCTTAGACCGCACCCTCACCAGACTCATGCCCTCGTCTCCCGTGGCGATGCCTGTGATGACAAACTTATCCAACTGCAAGGAAGAATAGGAATAAAACATATTGCAAAGTGATCAAAGGATGCAGGAGTGATTCACAGCCAAGCTCATTACTCAAGTCATTACTCAAGTCTAGTTTCCTGGACATTTGAGCAAAGTACAGACTGTTTGGCCCACACATTAACCCCTGCAATACCTGGATGATGAGTTTGCTGAGTGGTTCAGTGATGACCTTGAACAGCTCCTGGGACTCCTCTCCAGAGCTGATGTGGAAGGTGTCCACCATGGCCTGAGACAGTCTCCTCAGCAGGCCTGTGGCTGCCTCTAGTGGCAGTAGGACCAAAACTTTTAAACAGCCATGCAAATGCCCTGCAATGAGCAGACCATGTTACTGCACATCATGCATGATGCCAAACTGTAGAGGTACTTGATTCAGGGTTTTTCTAAGGCAGGGCTCGCCAATCCTGTTCCCGGAGAGCTACCGTCCTGTGGGTTTTTGCTCCAAATCTAATCTAACATTTTGATGAGCTGAATCAGGTTAGCCACAACTGGGGTTGAAGTCAAAACCTACAGGAGGGTAGCACTCCAGGAACAGATCTAACACCTAAGGCATTATGGGACAGGAGGATACACAACCATTTCCGGTGGTGGAAAAAGTACCCAATTGTCATACTTGAGTAAAAGTAAAAATATCTTAATCAGTTGCGATTTTAGCATGTCAATTTTGGTGGGGCAAAACAAATCTTTGGGGGCGATGCATGCCAGCAAAGCCACAACACAACACAACACTAAGCAATACATTAGTTGCATTGTAATGGTGACAAAACAGTGCCCACAAACTGTTAGGGCCTACATAAAGCTGTCCCAACAGCAGAGCTTTTTTTTCAGCACCACGGAGTGAATCCTTACCACTGCTACACCTGGCAATCAGCGGAGCCTTGTTTGGCAGAAAAACTGTTCATTCAGCCTCATTTACTGCCTTTTTTAAAAACATAGCTGATATGGCTGACTTGCTTAAACAAATGGGGTTTCTATTGACAGTTGAGATTTACAAACTATGGCATAAGGGAACGATGACCGGATAAGAGGCAATCCATTTTGATTAAACATTAATGAGCGAGCTAAGAAGGACGTAGCCAATATGCATGCTCTTCAACCGATCGCTGCCCGCACCCGCCCGCCCGACTAGCATCACTACTCTGGACGGTTCTGACTTGTGGACAACTATAAATACCTAGGTGTCTGGCTAGACCCTAAACTCTCCTTCCAGACTCACATTAAGCATCTCCAATCCAAAGTTAAATCTGCCATCCGTTTTGTCACCAAAGCCCCATATACTACCCACCACTGCAACCTTTATGCTCTCGTTGGCTGGTCCTCGCTACACATTCGTCGCCAAACCCACTGGCTCCAGGTCATCTATAAGTCTTTGCTAGGTAAAGCCCCGCCTTATCTCAGCTCACTGGTCACCATAGCAACACCAACCCATAGCAAGCGCTCCAGCAGGTATATTTCACTGGTCATCCTCAAAGCCAACACCTACTTTGGCCACCTTTCCTTCCAGTTCTCTGCTGCCAATGACTGGAACGAATTGCAAAAATCACTGAAGCTGGAGACCTATATCTTCCTCACTAACTTTAAGCATCAGCTGTCAGAGCAGCTTACCGATTGCTGCAGCTGTACACAGCCCATCTGTAAATATGTCACGCCCTGACCTGAGAGAGCCTTTTTATGTCTCTATTTAGGTTTGGTCAGGGTGTGATTTGGGTGGGCATTCTTTGTCCTTTTTTCTATGTTTTTGTATTTCTTTGTTTTGGCCTGGTATGGCTCTCAATCAGGGACAGCTGTACATTGTTGTCGCTGATTGGGAGCCAAACTTAGGCAGCCTGTTTTCCTTTGGGGTTTTGTGGGTAGTTGTTTCTGTTGTGTGGTTTGCACCTGACAGAACTGTTGGCGTTCGTTTGGTTCTTATGTTCAAGTGTTTTGTATATTTAAAACTTCAATATGAACACTCACCACGCTGCATCTTGGTCTCCTCTTTCAGACGATCGTTACAGAACTACCCACCACAACTGGATCAAGCAGCGTGCTCGGGAGGAGATGGACACCTGGTCTCATCAGGAGTGGATTGGGAGGAGAGACTGGACTTGGGGCCAGGTGATCGACAGATATCGGAGCCTACCCGGGAAGAACGAGAGGCAGCTCCCAACAAAATGTTTGGGGGGGGGCACACGGGTAGTTTGGTTGGACCAGGGGTGAGGCCTGAGTCAACTACCCGTGCTTTTTGTGGTAAGCATGTGCCTGCCTCTCGCACTCTCTCTCCAGTGCGCCTGCCCAGCCCAGTACGTCCTGTTCCTGCTCCTCGCACTAGCCTTGTAGTGCGCACTCCCAGTCCAGAGCCTCCGGCGACAGTTCCCCATCCTGAGCCTCCGGCGACAGTTCCCAGTCCTGAGCCTCCGGCGACAGTTCCCCGTCCAGAGCTTCCGGCGACGTTTTACAGTCCGGAGCCTGCAGAGACGGCCTACAGTCCGGAGCCTGCAGAGACGGCCTACAGTCCGGAGCCTGCAGAGACGGCCTAGTGTCCGGAGCCTGCAGAGACGGCCTACAGTCCGGAGCCTGCAGAGACGGCCTACAGTCCGGAGCCTGCAGAGACGGCCTACAGTCCGGAGCCTGCAGAGACGGCCTACAGTCCGGAGCCTGCAGAGACGGCCTACAGTCCGGAGCCTGCAGAGACGGCCTACAGTCCGGAGCCTACAGAGACGGCCTACAGCCCTGAGCCTCCAGTGCTCCCCCACAGCCCGGTCTATCCTGTGCCTCTTCCATGGATCAGACCTCCAGTAGGTCTCTCCAGCCTGTTGAGTCCTGTGCCTGCTCCCAGAGCCAGGTCTCCTGCATGTCTCCCCAGCCTGGTGAATCCTGTGCCTGCGCCCAGAGCCAGGCCTACTGCAAGTCCCGCCAGTCCGGCGCAGCCAGAGCGGCCCCCCTGTCCGGCGCTGCCAGAGTCGCCCTCCAGTCCGGGGCCCGCGGCGAGGACCCCACTCTAGAGGAGCCACCAAAGTGGGGTGAGCCAGTGGTGGAGCGGGGTCTGCGTCCCGCTCCAGAGCCGCCACCGCGGAGAAATGCCCAAACAGACCCTCCCCTATAGGTTCAGGTTTTGCGGCCGGAGTCCACACCTTTGGGGGGGGTACTGTCACGCCCTGACCTGAGAGAGCCTTTTTATGTCTCTATTTAGGTTTGGTCAGGGTGTGATTTGGGTGGGCATTCTATGTCCTTTTTTCTATGTTTTTGTATTTCTTTGTTTTGGCCTGGTATGGCTCTCAATCAGGGACAGCTGTACATTGTTGTCGCTGATTGGGAGCCATACTTAGGCAGCCTGTTTTCCTTTGGGGTTTTGTGGGTAGTTGTTTCTTTTGTGTGGTTTGCACCTGACAGAACTGTTGGCCTTCGTTTGTTTCTTATGTTCAAGTGTTTTGTATTATTAAAACTTCAATATGAACACTCACCACGCTGCATCTTGGTCCCCTCTTTCAGACGATCGTTACAAAATAGCCCATTCAACCAACTACCTACCTCATCCCCATATTTGTTTTTGTTTTTCTGCTCTTTTGCACCCCAGTATCTCTACTTGCACATCATGATCTGCACATCTATCACTCCAGTGTTAATTCTAAATTGTAATTATTACGCCTCTATGGCCTATTTATTGCCTTACCTCCCTAATATTCTACATTTGCACACACTGTACATAGATTTTTCTATTGTGTTATTGACTGTACGTTTGTTTATGTGTAACTCTGTGTTGTTGTTTTTGTCGCACTGCTTTGCTTTATTTTGGCCAGGTTGCAGTTGTAAATTAGAACTTGTTCTCAACTGGACTACCTGGTTAAATAAAGGTGAAATAAATAAAAAAATATATATAAACATTTTGTTAAGGTACAGCCTTATTCTAAAATGTATTTTTTTTAAATCCTTATCAATCTTCACACAACACTCCAGAGTGAAAACAGGTTTTTAGAAGTTTTTGCGAATTTGTTTAAAATAAAAAACAGAAATAACTTATTTTCATAAGTATTCAGACCCTTTGCTATGAGCTCAGTTGCATCCTGTTTCCATTGATCATCCTTGAGATGTTTCTACAAGTTTTGGAGTCCGCCTGTGGTAAATTCAATTGATTGGACATTATTTGGAAAGGCACACACCTGTCTATATAAGGTCCCACAGTTGACAGTGCATGTCAGAGCAAAAGCTTGAGAAAAAAGCTCCGAAACAGGATTGTGTTGAGTCACAGATTTGGTGAAGGGTACCACAACTTTTCTGCAGAATTGAAGGTCCCTAAGAACACAGTGGCCTCCATCATTCTTAAATGGAAGAAGTTTGGAACCACCAAAACTCTTCCTAGAGCTGGCCGCTCAGCCAAACTGATCAATCGGGGAAGAAGGGCCTTGGTCAGGGTGGTGACCAAGAACCCAATAGTCACTCTGACAGAGATCCAGAGTTCCTCTGTGGAGATGGGAGAACCTTCCAGAAGGACAACCATCTCCATCAATCAAGCCTTTATGAATGAGTGGCCAGACAGAAGCCACTACTCAGGAAAAGGCTCATGACAGCCCGATTGGAGTTTGCCGAAAGACACCTAAAGGAGTATCAGACCCTGAGAAACAAGATTCTCTGGTCCAATGAAACCAAGATTGAACTCTTTGGCCTGAATTTCAGGCGTCACGTCTGGAGGAAACTTGACACCATAACTATAGTGAAGCATGGTGGTGACAGCATCATGCTGTGGGGATGTTTTTCAGTGGCAGGGACTGGGAGACTAGTCAGGATCGAGGGAAAATCAACGGAGCTATGTAAAGAGAGATCCTTGATTAAAACCTGCTCCAGAGTGCTCAGGACCTTGAACTGAGGCAAAGGTTCACCTTCCAGCAGGATAACAACCCTAAGCACACAGCCAAGACAACACAGAAGTGGCTTTGGGACAGGCCTCTAAATGTCCTTGAGTGGCCCAGGCAGATCCCGGATCTCTGGAGAGACTTGAAAATAGCTGTGCAGCGACGCTCCCCTTCCAACCTGACAGAGCTTTAGAGGATCTGCAGAGAATAATGGGAGAAACTCCACAAATACAGGTGTGCCAAGCTTGTTGTGTCATACCCAAGAAGACGCAAGGCTGTAATTGCTGCCAAAGGTACATCAACAAAGTACTGAGTAAAAGGTCTGAATACTTATGTAAATGTGATTTTTCCGGGGGTTTAAAAAAAAATACTTTTGCAAAAATGTGTAAAACCCTTTTTTTGCTTTGTCATTATGGGGTATTGTGTGTAGATTGAGGGGGAGGGAATATTTAATACATTTTAGAATAAGGCTATAACGTGACAAAATGTGAAAAAAGTCAAGGGGTCTGAATACTTTCCGAATGCACTGTAAACCCAAACATTGACCACACACCCTCTCCACGGATAGCAGGCTAGGGATTACTTTGCAACACTTGCAGTTAAGCACTGATTCCTTCCAAACCACTCATTGTTGAATTTGTGATTTCCAACTTGTTGTGAAATGTTAATGTCCAATGGCCGATAATCACCAATAGTTGTATCTATAATTTATCTTGATAATATGACAAGGATTGAAAAGGATTTGCCAGTAGATTGCTAACTTGAAGCATAATGATGACTGCTTGTCTAGCTTGCTAGCTAAGATTTTGAAGGCATGATGTTTACATGATCAGTCCAATCACAGCTACAGTAGATATAACGTGATTTGATGTCATTTTATTTGTGGCCAATGACCTTGAGCCTTCTTGGATGGGCACTTCTAATGTCAGTCTATGGCAGCACCCAAGGGGCTTGAATATTTTAACTCTCCCTGTAGATTTTGTGGTGACGTAGTGTCCCCATGAGTGACAGAACACTGAGCCAATCACGACGCAACTAGAGAACATTACCAACCCCTACGCTCTGTATTTTCTGCTGGCTGCCCCACCACCACAGAAAGCACTGAGCTAGGCTGAAACACCTGCATTTTGGAGCTACCTTACTCAAGAAAGCAAAAATGAGACCATGTTTGTATGCGGCTTTATTAACTCAATTATTAAAAAATGTACACTGTTTGCAAACTGATACGTGAAACATGTTGTTTTTTTTGCTAAACAGGTGTGGCTCAAAATAGGTGGGGCTCTGCTCCAGCTGCCCTGAATGATGGGTCGCCACTGACTCAAGTAAAAGTGAAAGTCACCCAGCAAAATACTACTTGAGTAAAAGTGTTTGGTTTTAAATATACTTCAGTTTCAAAAGTCAATGCAATTGTTAAAATATACTTAAGTATCAAAAGTAAAAGCGAAAGAATAAATTATTTCACATTCCTTACATTAAGCAAACCAGACTGCACTATTGTTTACATGCGTTTTTTTACAGATAGCCAGGGGCACACTCCAAAACACGGACATAATTCTCAAACAAAGCATTTGTGTCCCAAAATTCCAATCCCATGATGATCGAGATGGCGGACCTCACATTGAGTACTGCACAAGCGAGTAGTACAATAAACCACTATTCATCTATATTACAAAGTATATTTTTCAAAGGCAACACATCAACAAATACGCTTTCATCTTGTATTGACTTAGGTCAGTTGCTCCTCCTGAAATCCAGACCTATTGTGCAGTAGAGTGCAAGTTTGCAGTATAGTACAGTTGAGGTTGCGCACGCGCGTGTGTGTGTGTGTGGTGTGTGTGTGCCACACAAAGCGCCCTCTCACTCTTAAAGGAGAAGTTTTATTTTTTTCTTGATGCAGGTCTTTAATGTTGTACACATGAAATAGTGTCATCTCAAATTTTATCCGCAATGTTATATTCCCTGTTGAACAAGTTTCTTCTCACTTAACCATGAAAACAAACAATCATTCTGAATGTTTAACTTTTCAACATTATGCCTGGAGTGTTGCAAGTGTAAATCCCTCTTTCACTTTCCATGTGCTTTTGTGAGTGGGGATTCAGGCCAGGTTTTTTCAGGGTCTGGAAGGATGTCACCTTCCAGGTGTGACTGTTGTCTCAGGTCTTTCCTCTCCACCAGAGCACATGATGAGTCCTGGAGGGGCATGCTGTCATGGACACGTCTGAGAGGCCTTTCCTATTATGGAAGAATCTCTTTCCAGTTCGAAATTAATAGAAATGACATTAGTGACCACAGTAAAGTCAAATTACATCTGCCTGTGAAAACTATTTCTCAAAGCATGGACCCAACAGAATCAAATCAAATCAAATGTATTTATATAGCCCTTCTTACATCAGCTGATATCTCAAAGTGCTGTACAGAAACCCAGCCTAAAACCCCAAACAGCAAGCAGTGCAGGTGTAGAAGCACGGTGGCTAGGAAAAACTCCCTAGAAAGAACATAACAAACATAACAAATATGATAATAAGCCATTTGGACTGAGGTCTGGTAAAATAATAGAAATGTGATTTTGTATACAGTAGCCTATGTGAGTCAGCATTGCATGCATTCTTGTACGAAGGAGATTTCCAGTCATTTAAAGGATATAGGTTTTTGTATCACATTCTTCCATTATGCTAATTGTTCTCATTAAGAAATCTTTCAGTGCAATATATGGTTGCATTTGCTCTTAACTTTAAAAATAAGTTTTCATGAATGTCTACCTCAATTAGGAGGCCCCTATACAGGAAGGAGCATGTTGTATGGATCTACCGCTTTTGAAATGCAGATTAAAACGCTGCCACAAAACTGTTTTTGCAAGCGTAGAGGCATTATAAAGCCTGGTGGTCCATGAAAGGGTTAGAGCCTGTCGTCACTGTCTTTATTGCTGCTGAGGAGGCTGATCATCAAGCCGTTAGTCTTCCACTTAAATAATTCAAAGGCTTTACATCTGTGGGTACAAAAAGTACTCTCCAATGCCACTCAAACTCTCTCTAATCCCTTTGATTCAAAATAAATATCTACATAACCCATGCTAGCTTAGATCCAAAAAAGAACAGGGGCCACAGAGTTGACAGGGGCCACAGAGAGAGAATCTAACATTGGTTAGATTAGTGACAGCTAGTAGGTAGACTTGTCTTACCGTCTTATTCTCAACACTTTACCACCAAACAATTACAGAACACTCCTCTATTGACAGTGTGTGAAGGAGAAAGACCTGGCTTTGTATGTCTCCACCTGGGGTGCAAAGTCTAAAAGTAGCACCTCTCAAGTGGTTAACCACAAACCCTTAATGTGTTCCAGGTGGTTAAATAATAATTAGTGGAATATGAGGGTAGAGTTCATTGATCATGTGTGAAATGCCTAAAGGCTGCAACTCTCTTGAGGAAAGACAGTGTACCAGGGATGGGAAGCATTCTCATCTTTGCTCTGGCTTTTGAATGTTGACATTGAATGTAAAGTGTGACACCTTCTGGTCAGACTTGGAGAGGCAGGCGAACGTTGATCTCTATTGAGACAAATGGCTGCCCACTACTTGTAAGGTCACTCCTTACAGAAATAGTTTGTGGTGAATGATGTCATAGCCCTGGTGAATCTGCTTCCTGGAGAGAAACGTCCCATTTCTGTCACACAGAGGACAACCATGATGAGTCACATACAAATCTAACGCAGATAACAGACATCATTGATCACACACACACATTTATTTTATTTTATTGAACTAGGCGAGTCAGTTAAGAACAAATTCTTATTTACAATGACGGCCTACCAAAAGGCAAATGGCCTCCTGCGTTGACGACGGCTGGGATAAAAAAATATATATATAGGACAAACACACATCACGACAAGAGAGACACCACAACACTACATAAAGAGAGACCTAAGACATGGCAGAAACACATGACAACACAGCATGGTAGCGACACCACATGACAACAACATGGTAGCAACACAACATGGCAGAAGCACAAAATGGTAGCAGCACAAAACATGGTACAAACATTATTGGGCACAGACAACAGCACAAAGGGCAAGAAGGTAGAGACAACAATACATCACGTGAAGCAGCCACAACTGTCAGTAAGAGTGTCCATGATTGAGTGTTTGAATGAAGACATTGAGATAAAACTGTCCAGTTTGAGTGTTTTTTGCAGCTCGTTCCACTTGCTAGCTGCAGTGAACTGAAAATAGGAGCTTCCCAGGGATGTGTGTGCTTTGGGGACCTTTAACAGAATGTGACTGGCAGAACGGGTGTTGTATGTGGAGGATGAGGGCTGCAGTAAGTATCTCAGATAGGGGGGAGTGAGGCCTAAGAGGGTTTCATAAATAAGCATCAACCAGTGGGTCTTGTGACGGGTATACAGAGATGACCAGTTTACAGAGGAGTATAGAGTGCAGTGATGTGTCGTATAAGGAGCATTGGTGGCAAATCTGATGGCCGAGTGGTAAAGAACATCTAGCGGCTCAAGAGCACCCTTACCTGCCGATCTATAAATTACGTCTCTGTAATCTAGCATGGGTAGGATTGTCATCTGAATCAGGATTAGTTTGGCAGCTGGGGTGAAAGAGGACCAATTACAATAGTGCAGGTATTCCCACCCAGGGGTACGCGCAATGCGTATCCCTGTTCATTTACAGGGGTACAGCACACATTTATATTTTCCAACGGGGATATACATTTGGGTGAGGTTATTTTCTCGCCTGAGTAGCCTCGTTTCACTGCCTAAAATAACATTAAACTATCTAGTGTTCACCGAAATAACAACACAATGTCAAATACAGGTAGCCTAGTCAAATAATGAACATCTAAACACATTAACCGTTACTCTCTTGCGGGAAACCTTCACTCTTGCGCAGACATTTAGAAACGGAACATGACCATTTGAAAAATAAGCCACGGGAGTTTTTGGAGCGAGAAGAAAGATGACTTTCGAGTAGTAAGATACCATTAATAAGAAGGGGCTAGAAGTGTCTTATATGGTGAGCTACCGAGTGGCTAGGACAGGCAAGCCCCATACTATTGTGGAGGACTTAATTCTCCCTGCTGTCGCGGATGTGGCTGGGAACAACGCTGGGGGAAAAGGCCAAAAGAACTATTCAAACAATGCATTCATCAAACAACACTGTTTCACGACGCATCAGTGACATGGCAGGAGATGTTTTGAAACAATTACTGCTTTGCAGACAAGCCAGTGAATTCTATGCATTACAGCTGGATGAGTCAACAGACGTGGCGGGCCTGGCACAGCTCCTGATATATGTCCGTTACGTTTATGGGGGTTCAGTTAAGGAAGACATCCTCTTTTGCAAACCACTGGAAACCAGGACAACAGGAGAGGATACTGGACAGCTTTGTGACATCAAATGGACTTTGGTGGTCAAAATGTATTGGTATCTGTACTGACGGCGCAAAAGCCATGACAGGGAGACATAGTGGAGTGGTAACGTGCGTGCAAGCAGTTGCTCCCGACACCACTTGGGTACACTGCAGCATCCACCTTGAGGCTCTTGCTGCCAAGAGAATGCCTGACAGCTTGAAAGACGTTTTGGACACTACACTGAAAATGGTTAACTTTGTTAAAGCAAAACCCCTGAACTCTCGTGTATTTTCTGCATTATGCAATGATATGGGCAGCGACCATGTAACGCTTTTACAATATGCAGAAGTGCGCTGGTTATCAAGGGGCAAAGTATTGACACTTTTTTTTAATTGAGAGACGAGCTTAAAGTTTTCACTTGTCTGTTGGCTTGCATGATGACAAGTTTCTCAAACGACTGACCTATCTGGGTGCTGTTTTTTTTCGCTTAATTGATCTGAATCTAGGATTACAGGGAATCTCTGCAACTATATTCCATGTGCGGGACAAAATTGAAGCTATGATTAAGAAGTTAGATCTCTTCTCTGTCTGCATTAACAAGGACAACACACAGGTCTTTCCATCATTGTATGATTTTTTGTGTGCAAAGAACTCAAGTTTATGGACAGTGTCAAATGTGATATAGCGAAGCACCTGAGTGAGCTGGGTGCGCAATTACGCATTACTGGATTCATTATCCCTTTCATGACCTGCCTCCAGTCCACTTACCGATATCTGAACAAGAGAGCCTCATCAAAATTGCAACAAGTGGTTCTGTGAAAATTGAATTTAATCAGAAGCCACTGCCAGATTTATGGATTGGGCTGCACTCAGAGTTTCTTGCCTTAGCAAATTGCGCTGTTAAGACACTGATGCCCTTTGCAACCACGTACCAATGTGAGAGTGGATTCTCGGCCCTCACTAGCATGAAAACTAAATACAGGCACAGACTGTGTGTGGAAAATTATTTAAGACTGAGTCTCTCTCCAATACAACCTATCATTGCAGAGTTATGTGCATCCTTTCAAGAACACCCTTCTCATTAACCTGTGGTGAGTTATTCACAATTTTGGAGTTTTATATGTAAGTTGGCTAAATAAAGAGTAAAATTATTGATTATTATTATATTATTATTTGTGCCCTGGTCCTATAAGAGCTCTTTGTCACTTCCCAGCAGCCGGGTTGTGACTAAAACTCACACTCATTCTTATGTTAAATAAATGTATCGTGTAGTGTGTGTGTGTGTGTGTGACAGGCTTACAATGATGGCAAAAAACAACATTTGAAAGTGCGCTGACCCTGGTTCTAGAGGGGGTACGCAGCTGGAGGTTGAATGTTTGAAGGGGTATGGGACGATAAAACATTTGGGAACCACTGCGATAGAAGAAACCAATCTTGATTTAACCTATGCCTGCAGCTTTGATATGTGCTGAGAGAAGGACAGTGTACCGTCAAGCCATACTCCCAAGTACTTGTATGAGGTGACTACCTCAAGCTCTAAACCCTCAGAGGTAGTAATCACACCCGGTGGGGAGCGGGGCATTCTTCTTACCAAACCACATGAACTTTGTTTTGGGGGAGTTCAGAACAAGGTTAAGGGCAGAGAAAGCTTGTTGGACACTAAGGGCTCCTGAGTAGCGCAGCAGTCTAAGGCACTGCATCTCAGTGCTAGTGGCGTCACTGCAGACCCTGGTTCGATTCCAAGCTGTATCACAACCAGCCGTGATTGGGAGTCCCATAGGGCGGAGCACAATTGGCCCAGCGTCGTCTCGGTCTGGGTTATGGTTTGGCCAGGCTAGGCTGTCATTGTAAATAACAATTTGTTCTAAACTGACTTGCCTAGTTAAATAAAGGTTAAATAATAAGAAAGCTTTGTTGTGGAGATCTGGGGAAGTGCCAGCTGAGTATAAGACTGTATCATCAGCATATAAATGGATGAGAGAGCTTCCTGCAGCCTGAGCTATGTTGTATATGTAAATTGAGAAGAACGTGGGGCCTAGGATTGAGTCTTGGGGTACTCTCTTGGTGACAGGCAGTGGCTGAGACAGCAGATGTTCTGAATTTATACACTGCACTCTTTGAGAGGTAGTTAGCAAACCAGACCAAAGACCCCTCAGAGACACCAATACTCCTTAGCTGGCACACAAGAATGGATTGGTCTACCCTATCAAAAGCTTTGGCCAAGTCAATAAAAACAGCAGCACAACATTGCTCAGTATCAAGGACAATGGTGACATCATTTAGGACCTTTAAGGTTGCAGTGACACATCCATAACCTGAGTGGAAAATCTGATTGCCAGTCAGTTGATTATTGATACGTTTTCCCAACACTTTTGACAACAGGGCAAAATAGAAATGGGCCTATACAGTTAGGTCTCCACCTTTAAATAAAGGATGCATCGTAGCTGCTTTCCAAGCAATGGGAACCTCCCCAGAGAGGAGAGAACAGGTTAAAAAGGTCAGAGATAGGCTTGGCGATGATAAGGACTGCAACCTTAAAGAAGGGTCTTTAGCACCTCAAACTTTGTAGTGGGCAGGGAAAAAAGAGGGAGGAGCATCGGGGCTAGTCGCATTAGAAGGGGTGGGAGATGAGGAAATGTTGGATGGGCAATGAGGCATGGCTGAGTCAAATAGGAATCCTGACTTAATGAAGTGGTGATTAAAGAGCTCAGCCATGTGCTCCTTGTCAGTAACAACCACATCATCAACATTTAGGGACATGGGTAGCTAGCTGTAAGGAGGAGGGTTTATTCTCCAGGTCTTTAACCGTTTTCCAGAACTTCTTGGGGTTAGACCCACAGAGAGAGCATGCACGCACTCATACTCACTCACTCACTCACCCACACACCCACACACACACACGTGCTCACATTGCATGAATATATGATGTGAAGTTTGCAGATGTAGGCATTTTGACCAATTTCAATACATTTCAGGGAAGAATACATTTAATAGAACATTATCTTCTGTGTTGTGTGTTGTCTCAAATCAACAACTCTGGAGAATACACAAGAAAGAAAGAAAGAAAGAAAGAAAGAAAGAAAGAAAGAAAGAAAGAAAGAAAGAAAGAAAGAAAGAAAGAAAGAAAGAAAGAAAGAAAGAAAGAAAGAAAGAAAGAAAGAAAGAAAGAAAGAAAGAAAGAAAGAGAAAGAAAGAAGTGAGAAATAAGATAAAGATATTTTAGCAGCAGGAATAATGTGATAGACAACGGAATATTAATGCAGTCTCAGGCCCGGAAGAAACGTAAGATAAAACATGTTATACAGTATCTACCTTATTCTCCATCTCCGGCTTCCCTGGCAATGATTTCTGTGTTGTGTGAAAGGCCTGGAAACGAGACTTTCATACCAACAAAAGGAAAACAGCCAGAAGGTACTGTATCTCTCTGATAAACAGTTCTTCCAAGTGTCATGACATTGGCCTGGGGGTAGGTTTATGACCCCCCCCCCCCCTCTCATAAATACCTTTCTCCCTTCCCTCTTTCTCTTGACTCTACAGAAGGACTCTTGAAGAACCTTTGTTAAACATATAGAGTCTGGGAACATCAAAAGGTGGGGGGAAAGGAACCATATTTCGGTAATCCAACCAGTTGAAAATATGCGTTGGTACTTAATGAATATGTTGTCATCTGAGACATTCTCATTAATGATAGGATGACATAAACTGTATCTTGGAAAGTCTATACATTCTAGTTATCAGATTCACATGGAATTTCTGTGCAATTTAAATGTTTAAATATGAAACTATTTGTGAAAAGATGAAATGTAATTTTAGCTTCCAAATGAGAGAATTGGGTTTTCATAAGGTTAAAGCTCTGCTCCATCAGTGGCCCGCCCCTGTGAAGAGACATTGGTTATAAACTATGAAACACACCCTTCTCTCCCTCCACTATATAAGCCCTTTACGAAAATATAACTTTCTGTTCCGGGTACATTAGGGCGACGGTCCGATGTCAGAAGGATTCAGATAATAAGCTGTTCCGAGGACGTGAGGACGACGGTCCCACGTTTAAAGGACTAACATGTCAACTACAGAATTAAGCCATGAACTTTGAACTCTTATTCACTACAGAAGTGATACCTCCTACCCGTTGAGTTAGCAGCGGCCACTGTAAACGTGGGCTAGGAAAGGACGGACGACGGATCCAGTCTAACACACAACGACGATACTACAACGCATCCAGTTTACCACCAGAGACATTCTTCCGAGAACAGGAAGATCTCTGTTGGGCAACACGGCCTTCCATCTACAACCAACCTATTGAGGCGCAGCTCAGAGTAAATATTTATTGCATTTTCCTTTTCCAAATGGGTGGTTATTTTACATATACATTCTGTGTATATGTAATTCTGTGTGATTAGTTAGGTATTTAGTAAATAAATAATTCAACCAAAGTTTGTATTGCTGATTCAACTTAGCCAGGGTTCGTGAAGATAACCATGAATTTACAACTTTCAGATGAGAGTGAAATAAGGTGACGATTAATATTGACTGCTATTAATGTAAAATATTACTAGGTCTTTAAGAGTTTATTCGGAAGATAACGGCTCTATAAACATTATTTCGTGGTGCCCCGACTTTCTAGTTAATTACATTTACATGATTAGCATAATCAGGTAATATTAATTACAGAGAAAGGATTTTATAGAATAGCATGTCATATCACTTAATCCGGCATAGCCAAAGACACAACACAAGTTTCAAGTTTTATTTGTCACAGGCACAAGTTCAGTGAAAATGCTTAACTTGCAAGCAATTCCCAACAGTGCAGTGTACAAAATCAAAGCAGTATAACAACAAAAAAAACTGCAGAAATAAGAAATAAGACGGGAATTTTAAAAAAGCTGGAGAATGCAAGCTAAATACAGGTTCAGTGCCAGTACCACATTTTACAATGTGCATGGATACTGGAGTAGTTGAGGTAGATATGCTACCATTTTGTGCTTCTGCCATGTTGTGTTGCTACCATGTTGTTGTCATGTGGTGTTGCTACCGTGCTGTGTTGTCATGTGTTTCTGCCATGTCTTAGGTCTCTCTTTATGTAGTGTTGTGGTGTCTCTCTTGTCGTGATGTGTGTTTGTCCTATATATATTTTTTTTTATCCCAGCCGTCGTCAACGCAGGAGGCCATTTGCCTTTTGGTAGGCCGTCATTGTAAATAAGAATTTGTTCTTAACTGACTCGCCTAGTTCAATAAAATAAAATAAATGTGTGTGTGTGATCAATGATGTCTGTTATCTGGGTTAGATTTGTATGTGACTCATCATGGTTGTCCTCTGTGTGACAGAAATGGGACGTTTCTCTCCAGGAAGCAGATTCACCAGGCCTATGACATCATTCACCACCAACTATTCCTGTCCGGAGTGACCTTAGGTAGGGTTTAGGAGAAAGTGACTGGTAGCTGGATAAATAATAATAATAGTAATAATAATCAACAACATGGCAGCAGCATAAGTGGTGTGTGGGTGTGTGAGTGTGTGGTGGTGAGCTTGTGTACAGTGTACAGTATGTGAGTGTAAGTGTGTGGGTGTTAGTGTGAGTGTGTGAGTGTGAGTGTTAGTATGAGTGTATGAGTGGGTGAGTGTTTGTCAGTGTAGACTTGATAGGCAGATATACTGTACATGTAAACAGGGCTATGTAAAAGGAATAACCAGTCACCCGGCATACTCTCTCTCTCTCTGTCTGACATAACATACCACATTTTGTCATGAAAGGAATACCTGCAGCTCAAGTGGTTTCAACACACCAGCAGGGGGCACTCTTAGCTATGGAAATGCTGCGGTACAATGAGATGGATCAAGAAAGATGCTGTTGGATACACATGAGCAGACTGACTGATGGTACAAGGTCGTCTACCTTTATGGCTTGTTGAACCTCATCTGTTGACTTGTTCTTCACTGTGTGTTTGAGGAGAGGTTGGTTGAGCCTGCATGGGATAAAGCAAAACAAGCAAAAAATACAATTTGTTCAGACAGGATGATGACAGCAACTGACAAGTCCCACAGAATTGTTTTCTCTCACTGTTTTCTCTCACTAGTTTCTTCTAGACACAGTTCACGTGCAGAGTCTGTAGTTCACAGGCTGTTGTTCGATGCAACCGGTAACTGTTCTTCTGCTTTAAAAACAACAGTCAACAAGAAACCAGGTCAGTGGGCAGACTGAGGCTTCTCTTGGATCAGGTCCTCTCAGTGATGTAAAGCTGTAAATGAAAACAGAGCATTGGAAGTTTCGTTATGGAGGTTTCTGATGTTTTGCAGTTGACTCAGTCTGTAATAGGCTACTAATTTGGAGGGTGTAAAGAAATCAGCAAACACTTCATGAGCATAAGTGCATTACTGAGACGGCATGACCTTGAACAAACCAAAACGAGTGGTTACAAAGTCAAGGAAACTTGACAGCCCATGGAAAATGTTACACTGTCAGACTACTGTTGATGTAGACATCTGATAAGCCTCGTATAGGGAGGAATACATTGACCTATACATTGAATAGGAACTAGAGTTACAGATTTAGAACTCTGGTTATAGATAGATCACAATACAGACTAGATTGAAGAAATTATCATTCTAGTTTAGCTTTGAGGAGAGCTGTGAAAGGCATCAAAGATTAAAATAGATTCTCATTCTTTTAAAGAAAATTGAGCCTCCGGAGGCATGCAGAGGCCAAAACATGCTGCGTACCGCATCGCCATGCACCTCTCAAATCAGTGTTGCTCCACATGGACATGATTGGTTGACGATAGATGGGGGCGGTACGTCCTGCATAAACACAAACTCGCTTCCTTGACAACTTCTTCACAATAGCTGTGCTCTGCCTCCGCTAAGCGCAAGAAGTATGAAAGTCCTGAAGTCTGTAGAGGCTGCATGGTAGTAAATGCTGTACGGCCACTTCAGATGATGGATTGACCATGAAGACCCTTTTAAGGGGTCTACAGACACTATGCAAACAGGCCAGACGGAGGGTAGAGCAGTGCTGCAATGACGTTTTTCATCACGAAAGGGGCGGCTCCTTATAATACGCTCCATCATTTGACCCAGTTTTGTTCTATCTGGAAATTGAGCCCCGACGTAACATTCCTTGCGAAGACTGGGGGGCACTATTGAGTGAATTTTGCAATGGAAGTCCCACCCTTGTGTCTACATCACATCTTTTCCGGTATCTCTTCTGGGATAAACACAGAAGAGATGGATGTTCTGCTACTTCGTTTCTACTACTTGCAAGCTTCCTTTCTTTGTGCTTTTAATGTCGAGATTTGCTAAGCACAATTATGTCTATATCCAGTTTTGAAGAGCATCTGTTTGAGCTGGTGAGACAATACCAGAACCTTTACAACTCTTCGATGTAGTTGTATTCGGCCAAGCAGCTGGAGGAAGAACACCGAGCAATTTCAGCCTTTGGAACTTTGGTATTCCTAGATATGGCTACTATATTGTGATCACTAAAGCCGATGGATTTGGATACAGCACCCCAGTCTGAGGTCCTGAGCGCTCCGGTGCAGGTTTTCATCAAGGATCTCTCTGTACTTTGCACCATTCATCTTTCCCTCGATTCTGACTAGTCTCCCTGTCGCTGAAAGACATCTCCACAGCATGATGCTGCCACCACCGTGCTTCACCGTAGGGATGGTGCCAGGTTTCCTCCAGACATGACACTTGGCATTCAGGCCAAAGAGTTCAATCTTGGTTTCATCAACCAGAGAAAACTTGCTCCAGAGCGCTAAGGACCTCAGACTGGGGTGAAGTTTCAACTTCCAACAGGACAAGGACCCTAAGCACAGAGCCAAGACAACACAGGAGTGGCTTCGGGACAAGTCCTTGAATGTCCTTGATTGGCCCAGCCAGAGCCCGGATTTGAACCCGATCTAACATCTCTGGAGAGACCTGAAAATAGATGTGCAGTGACGCTCCCCATCCAACCTGACAGAACTTGAGAGGATCTGCAGAGAAGAATGGGAGAAAGTCCCCAAATATTGGTGTGCCAAGCTTGTAGCATCATACCCAAGACTCGATGCTGAACTTGCTGCCAAAGGTGCTTCAACAAAGTACTGAGTAAAGGGTCTGAATACTTATCTAAATGTAATATTTCAGTTTTTTATTTGTAATACATTTGCAAAAAATTCTAAAACCTGTTTTTGCTTTGTCTTTAGGAGGTATTGTGTGTAGATTGATGAGGGTAATTTTTTGAAATACACTACAGCCTTATTTTAAAATGTAACTATGTGTAAAAAGTCAAGGTCTCTGAATACTTTCCTATGGCACTGCATACAAAAAAAATCCCTGTTGTTTTTACAGGAACTTACTGGCAGCCAGTTACCTTTTGACAGTTTTATGGTACCAATGTTGTCACTGTAATCGGTAGCATTACTGGTACTGTAATATATTTTAAGGAGTGGGGGAGGGGAGGAGAGGGGAGGGGAGGGGAGGGGGAGAGTTGTTTGAATTCAGGTGATGTTACAATTCGCCCATTTTCTACAATGGGCTTGCGTTTTACATGTATCTCCTATTTTGTGTGTGCTTGGTTTAAATATATTTTTTTATTATAGTACAAAGACAGTGCTCGCTCTGAGAAGATGTAGACTACTTGTACTCTTTTCTACAACTAGATGCAGGACTGCTTGAGGTGTAAGGCTAAGAGACATGCCTGAGGATGGCTAAGTGGGATGGCTAATAATTATACTTATTCCTCTCTCTCCTCCCCTCTCTGTCTGCTCTCTGTGTCTCACTTGCAATGAATACGAACAACACGCCGAAGGAGACTGAACATAAAAGGCTGCTAGGTACCCAGGCAATTTTATGCTCTACAGTATCTCTTCACCAAGCAAGAGATACATTCATTTCTCCACTGGATTATTTCCAGTGATGAAATTGTTGTGGCAAACGTTGTATTCCAATGACCTAATATAATTTGATTTACACTTTACACTTTACACTTTACACTGTATCAATACATCAATTTATTATCTCCCAGGCAAAATAAACAGCAGAACAACAGTAACAACACACAGACACTATAGGTAACCATTTATACTGTGCATTTAAAGGTCCGATGCATCCATTTTTATGTTTATATCAAATCATTTTTGGGTAACAATTAAATTCCATTGAAATGGTAAAAAAGAAACAAAAATAGCTTCTTGGAAAGGAGTAATTTCTCAAGCAAGAATTTAGCTAGGACTGTCTGGAAGTGGTATGAGTGGGGAGGGGAAAATTGAAAATTTGCTGTTATTGGCAGAGAGGTTTGGAACTCTCTTTCTTATTGGTCTATCAACTCATTTACTGCATGGTGATGTCACCACGGATGGCCAAAACTCCATCCCACCAAAACAGGCAGCAATTTCAGGTATTTTAGAGCAGCTCTTACACTAAAAAGGCATTACCATAATTTTCACAATTTCACAGTATTATTCCAACCTCATAATGTGGAAATATATAGAAAACACGGGACAACCACATTTCTGACTGCACTGAGCCTTTAAGCAAAGTGAAAATGTCAGTTCACACCACAGGTCAGGTAACAACATGAGGCAATAGAAGGCACTGTAATTCAGCTTAATAAATAAGGTAAAACAGCCATTCCTAACTAGCCTGGGTACCAGTCTGTTTAGCTAACGTTCCACTGTCATTGCTAAACAGACTTGTACCCAGGCTAATTCATAATCCATTCATCCACAGCATTTCTCTTTTCCCTCGGTCACACCACAGTCTCGCGGCCAGGGTCAGGGTCTGAGAGCTGGCTGTCTGAGGAGGGTGGTCTGGTCTGCTCCTCCCCTCCCACTCCTGTGTCTGAGAACTGCAGTGGAGGCCCAGAGGGAAGCTGAAAGGGCTCAGGGAAGGCATGGAAGTGGACAGGAGATGGCTCCAGCTCTGTCTCAGTGAGCCCTAGTCCATCCTGACCCCGCAGTCCCCCCATTCCTCCTCCTCTTTTCCCCTGCTCCTCCTCCTGGTCCTCCTCCTCGTGCGCCTCAGCCAGAGGGAGCTGTAGGAACTGAGGAAGCCACAGCTGCTCCTTCTTCAGCAGGCCTCTCTGATCGTCCACACTGCAGCACTGGGCTCTGGACAGAAGTTCCATCAGACCTGCAGACAACAGACAAATCATGTTAGGCTCATGTCTTAATGTAATAGCAACATAGCTACCTGAAAACAGCTGATCATTGCAATAATGTCTAGTAGGTTCCCACACAAACCATTCCCTTACCATCCATGTCATAGGTTCTTCTAAAGGCAGGGTTTCTCAGCCTGGTGTTGGTCCGGACTCTGTCAGCACTAAAGAGGGAGCTAGTATCCACATCTACAACAGCTGATCTTCTTCCCTAACGAATATAGAAAAATGTCACGTTGTTTGAAATGCCAAGAACTTTTTAAAGCCTAGATTCAATCAGATCAAGTGTTAACCGGTGATAGCGGACTCCCACATAGCTGGTATTTTGGCGGTGTCGGAGTTGTAACTGTGTTATAGCTGTCAAATTGGTGAGCGGTTGCTCATGTGGTTGTCACGAAGCTACAACTGCCCCACTCACTTTGGAAGTTCAGAACAAGAAACTGTATGCTACATAATGAAAATCATTAAAGAAATAAGGATTTATATCAGCCTAATCGGGGTGTAGATTACAACACAGATTCCAGTGTTCAAACTTGGAACAAGGCTGCATGGGATTATTATTAATGTGACTCGGCGCATCCAATGGCAATGTCTGCGATACACACATAAAAAATACTGCAGTTTGATATAGAACATTCTAGTGCTTACTATAATATGTAGTATACTGTAGTATACTGTACTCCACACTGTAGTTGATAAATAGATTTATTTGACCATTTAAAACACAATACAACCACACCTGTGGATAATGCATTCAAATCATCAGGGATGTCACAAAAAAAAGTTTGAAAATGTATGAAATAAATATTACACACATAAACATAGCCTACTAGCCATACTTTGGTTACACATATATCAACAAATAAAACAATGGACAGGATGACATTGCCTTAGCCTAGAGCAGGACTCCCTCAGTCGATCAGCGATCTCAGGCTCCTAAACCAAGTTAAATGATGGTTTAATCACGGCGATGTCAGGTGACGCCAGATGATGATGCAGATGGCTTGTCGGGTTCTGATATTATCTTCGGCCTCTCTGTAGCCTGTGATGCCAGATGATGATGATGGAGTTGGCTTGCTGACCCTGATGTCGTCCTCTGCTCAGCCCCCCACCACACATCAGCCCAGAGCAGTAGTGATCCTCACTAGGAGCTCTCTGCCATTTCCACAATGCAGTCAGGTCTCATTGATCAAGAAGCAGCCGGTGTTGAGATGCATCATTTAAATGCATGCCAACATTAGCCAGCTAGCAAAACCAGACAAATCAATCTGCCATCAGTCCTGCAACTCCGTGGGTAAAAACAACCAGATATATCCAATCAACAATTCAATAACTTATCAAAAACTAAAATATGTACAAAATTCCAGAGCTCTCTGTTTAGGCTGCCTTACAACACCATGGAAACCACAGAGCCAGTATCCCTTGGTCATGTGTAGTACTTACTATAGAATTTTGTAGAATACTATGGGTGCTTTCGTTAATTCACTCTGGCTAACTATTACGATTTCAGAGCACTCTCGTCTGAGTGCGCCAGAGCGTAGAATAACTGATGAATTTACGAACGCGCAACACCCGTTGAATATAAACATTGGCAAAAAAACGTAATTAAATTGTTGTCAGCAACACAGTCACAAACGCTCTACATAACATGAAAACAGCCTAACCAGCTCTGCTAGGGCAAGTAAAATGGTCAGAGTGAGGTGTTCTCTCATTTGTGTCTGAAAGTATCTAGCAAGCTAGCCAACTTTAGCTTGTTAGCTTGGGTGCTTGAATGCCATTGCGAGGTCAGAATGCTCAGATCAACCCTACTCCTCAGCCAAAGTGTCCAGTGTGCGCTCTGAACACTCCATGAGCAAAAAGCTCTGAATTTATGAACTGACAACAATCTGAATTTATGAACGCCCAGAGCGCACTTTGGCACTCCAGTGGGAATAAGGAACACACACATTAGTACACACTGTAGTATTCCTCGATTGTGTAGTGCTTACTATAGCATTTTGTAGTGTACTGTAGAATTAGAATACTATACTCCACACTGTAGAATCCCTTGATTGTGTAGTGCTTACTATATAATTTTGGAGTATACTGTACAATACTATACTACACAACAAACTCTCCAGTGTTCATTTTTTATTTATAACTTTAAATCAACACTGAAAGTGTTGCATCTGTGGACCCATATAGACACCGGAACAGTGTTGAATTAAATTAACACACTGCTTAGTGCCTTTCAAGTAAATTGTAGAGTTACATGTGTCATGTCCTGACCAGTAAAGGGGTCATTTTGTTATTGGTGTTGGTCAGGACGTGGCAGGGGTGTGTTTGTTTTGTGTGTTTCGGGGTTTTTGGTTTATGTTCTATGTTTTCTATTTCTATGTGGGTTTTCTAGTTTGTCTATTTCAATGTTAGTTTTGGGAACGACCTCCAATTAGAAGCAGCTGGTTGTCGTTGCTTCTAATTGGAGGCCATATTTAAGTGGGTTTATTTTCTCTTGTGTTTATGGGTGGTTGTTTCTTTGTATAGATGTGTAGCCTTACAGGACTGTCGTTCGTTTTTCTTGTTTTGTTTAGTGTTCACCTTTATAAAATAAAAGTTAAGTATGGACCCTTACCACGCTGAGTATTGGTCCGATATTTCTTAATCCTCAGAAGACAAAGATTATGACAACATGACTGTATTTGTTAGTGACAGAGACATGATTGTTGCATTCATCCCTTTTTGGTCCCATTGACTTCACGAATATGTTATTATAAAAATAAGTTTCATTTTGAGGGCCTAGTTTTATCCTAATACAGGGGCCTGAATCTCCTACACATCACTTTGAACCAAAACCACACCTATCATTATCATATTTCCCAGGACGCTCTATTGCAGGTTGATATTTAGAGTAGTTTTTTCAATATCTATGTTTGTGCATTGATTGATTGATTCATTAATTAATCTTATACTACTCAAATATAAATTACAAAAATATTCTAAACTTATCCTAAATGTTACTTGGACTTATTGCACCGGTAACTGAAATGGTTGTTACAATTTAGATGGTTTAGTTAGTCCCATAGTTTAGTCTTCCCAACCCAGGGAGTCGTTCTGAATGCAGGTTGTGGGTGATAAAAACATTTCAAAAAGTTGGATAGGCCCACAATGGATGGATTATAATAGGAATTACACATCACGTTGCAAGCCAGCATAATGCGACTTGCAGGCCTGACGTAAAGCATTAATTTCAGGCCACTGTATTAAAGATGTGTTCCTAACGGGGTACAAACACCATGTAATGTCATCCTTTGTACCTTTAATTATAAGTGCGTAAGTGTACCCCAGTTCATACTGTACCTCAGGCCACATTGGGCCTGCAAGTAGGGTTGCAAAATTCTGGATTCCCAGATTTGTCTAAAATCGTGATTGAAGGATTTCTGATTTTCTCCTTCCATTTCCAAGAAAACTTCCAACCAGGATTTCTGTATAACCTGGGAATTTGGGTAAAGTTACCAGAATGTTGCAAGTCACATTATGCTAGCTTGCAAAGTTATGTGTAATTCCTATTGAACTCCATCCAGAGTTAGGATATACAACAGATGGAATTTTAATTCACCTGCAACCTTGCATTCAGAATGATTGCCTGGGTTAGGAACATTGTGAGGAGACTACCGAAGGCATTTAAACTGGAACAATCATTTCAGTAACAGGTGCAAAAATCTAAATAACTGATTGGATTACTTTAGAAAAATGCATGTTATTTATCTTTGTGTAGCATAATATTAATCAGTCAATCAATGTACAGTACATGCACAAACTTAGATATAGCAGATCAGATGCTTTAATGTTCAAATACATTGATAGAACTTCTGTTCATTTTCTTGCCTTAGTACCTGACTTGCATATCTTAGACCACCTTTTTCAAAAATATTAAACACAAATGTCATCAGTGAATACAAAATTCATTGTTAAGTGTTTTGTTGACATAATAATAAAGGTGCAATATGCATAAATGGCTCCACCATTTCCTGGTTGCTAAAATTCTAATAGTTTGCCTAATTTCAGTTTTGTTGACAAAACAAGCAATGCATAGTGTAGAGACTCATTGTACCAACTAAACCGCCGTGAAATATCTTTTCAATCACCAGAAATATTGTATTTTCAGCTGTTTGAAGCAGGTATACAAAACCAAAAGTAAAAGACGCAAAAATGAAGCTTAAAAACGTGAAGCATGGAAATAGTTCACATAGAACAGATCTAACACTTCTTACACTTGCTTTCAATGAGAATGACAAATCTATAACTCACATTTATATGTGAATTTGGTCAAGTAACCCAAAAAGTTACATATTGCATCTTTAACACATTGTTTTCATCAGAAGAGAAATGTGTACTATTGTGTTCACTGTTTCCGGCAATATGTAAATACTACTGCACAAAATTCTAAATCATCCAATCACTGTCATACCATGTAAACTATATGGAAAGATCTAGGCAATGGGGACTATCCAAATTGTATTATCTTTTAAAATATTGCAGACATGCAGAGATGCAGAGAATGAAGTTGGGTTACTCCTAAATCATAATCTCCAACATTGTGACCTTCCTTAGAGCTTTTCTTCGGTGTGGATTTAGGCCTATACATTCGTATCCTTGTGTTTCTTTATTGTATTCACCTTTCCTTATTTCTATTGTGGATTGTGTTTCTGTGCGCCAGTGGAAAGTCTACAAAACTATGAGCAAACAAAACTGTGTATTGAATACATGGAATTGAGTTGTGATGATACCGATGAATGAATCCTCCACATAATGTGCTTATTTTTGATTAAATGTAAAACACAGACTAGCTTTCTGTTTTGTCTGCTTGGATTTAAGAGAAAGGTATGATTGCGCAATTTTTTTTGCAGGCAGTTGTGTTCTTTTGATGAATGTATTTGCAATTTTGACTGCATAATAGAGTTTTGATTAACGTATTTATGTTTTGAGAAGGCAACTACACTTTGAAAACACATTCATTGTTTTGCAAAAGGCCACAAAATTCTATGTCTTGCGGTGTCTGTTTTGAAAATCGACATTGTTCCAAAAAATGCTTGTACGTGATTCAGAAAAACTGAACTAGCACTTACTAATTTTACCATAATGTACTATATTATGCATTATAGTTGACCATGGTACACCGTGGTGAATACTATGTTAGGCCTATGATAACTTTGTAAATAATGGTATTTATTTATCCATATTACTCTACTGTGCAATGACAATCATGTACACAATGAATGTGCTGTACTGTAAATATGTAGCCATTGAACAAATCTGATGTATCATGGTGTAAAGCTGGAAATCATTCCATGAATATGATCATTATGGAAATAAATAATGGTTTACCTGGTAAAAAAAATACTATAATTTACTTTCGCATACTACAGTACTTATTATAAAATTATTTAGTACACTGTAGTAAACTGTAGTACAGTGTAGAACACTATATACTACACACTGCATTGATATGCTAATATGTAATTTGCATATACCCCAACCCCCTCCCCATGTGCCAATTTCTGCCTCCCATGAGTAAGAAACCTACACGCCAAGTATAGATCATATATTGTTGTTCCCAAAAAATGGAAAAAATGTGTGTGTATGAAAGTGTTCTCCCCCTGCTCAGTTGTGAGCTATAATTTTAATAAAGCTGATTTTAAACACAACAAACTCATGTTGGGAAAAAGGTGAAACTAATCTATGCCTGTTCTGATAAAAACCTTAGGGCATTTAGCCTCGGGGATGCCTTGCTTGACCACACCCTCCTTCCTTGCTCCTGGCCTGCCCTGCCTCTTCCACCAATCCATTTGTTTTTATGGACAGAGAAGAGCAGAAGCTCTGAGCTGTCCGATCAGGTCCATTGTCTACTGTCGGCCAACAGGTCATGGAGAAGAGCAGGAGGGCTGATCTGTTCATACTCATTCTGATCTACTTGCAGGTTATGGCAAGTTTGCTGTTTTAGTATTTGTCCAATAGAACACTACAATATACTACAGTAATGTCTGCAAAACTGCGACAAGAAATACTACAATTTAATGCTACAGTAAATACTACAGTATGCTGGAGTAATGTATGCAAAAACACAAGACTAAATACTACAGTATGTGCTGTAATGTTTCTGGGAGAGAAAAAAACTGCTGTCCTATAGTTAAGTCCGTAAAAATACTACAATGAATACTATAGTACAGTGCCCTCCACAATTATTGGGACAGTAAAGCTTTTTTTTCTTATTTTGGCTCTATAGTCCAAAGTCCTATAGTCCAAAGTCCAAAGTATGGATTTGAAGTCAAACAATGACTATGAAGATAACGTGCAGATTCTCAGCTTTAATTTTAGGTTATGTTCATCCATATCGGTTGAACCGTTTAGAAATTACAGCACTTTTGTACATAGTCCCCACCTTTTAGGGGAGGAAAGTATTGGGACAAATTCACATATATGTTTATTAAAGTAGTAAAAACGTAAGAATTCGGTCCCATATTCATAGCACACAATGGCTACATCAAGCTTGTGACTCTACAAACTTGTTCGATACATTTGCTGTTTGTTTTGGTTGTGTTTCAGATTATTTTGTGCCCAATAGAAATGAATGTTAAATAGAGTATGTATCTAAACACTTCAACAGTAATGTGGATGCTACCATGATTACGGAGAATCCTGGATGATGAGTGAGAAAGTTACAGACGCTACATGGGAGGTACAGGGGAGCTTGGCATTTTTTAAGTGGTATGATATTTGCGCGTCTATAACTTTCTCACATTATTCATGATTCATTCAGGATTATCCGTAATCATGGTAGCATCCAGATTCATGTAGAAGTGTTTAGAAACATATTCTTATTTACAACAAAGGTGACTCCAAAAAGACACAATACATTATTTACCATTAATTTCTATTGAGCACAAAATAATCAGAAACACAACCAACACAAACATCAAATGTTTGTCAAATTTGTCCCAATACTTTTGGTCCCCTAAAATGGATGGACCATGTACAAAAAGTGCTGTAATTTCTAAATGGTTCACCAATATGGATGAAAATTCACTCAAATTAAAGCTGACAGTTTGCACTTTAACCTCATATGCATTCTTTGATTTCAAATCCGAAGTTTTGAAGTATAGAGCCAAACAAAGAAAAAAAATGTCACTGTCCCAATAATTACAGAGGGCACTGTTTATAAATATACTAACACTACAGTTTTAATAACATAGTAAACTATGATATTTTTCATGTGGGTATAACGCCAGGAGCGCTATCCTGATTTGACAGCTCCAATGCAGTTACCTCCGATATCGCCTAAATAAAAACAATGAAACTGCTTTGCAGGTAGACAGACAGATATATAGACGGACGGACGGACGGACGGACGGACGGACGGACGGACGGACGGACGGACGGACGGACGGACGGACGGACGGACGGACGGACGGACGGACAGACAGACAGACAGACAGACAGACAGACAGACAGACAGACAGACAGACAGACAGACAGACAGACAGACAGACAGACAGACAGACAGACAGACAGAACGTTGCTCAAGTACCACTCACCTGAAACACAGGGCCTGAGGAGCTACCACACACCATTGAGCTGCTGCTCTGCTCAGTACCTGGGGAAAATAATTGGATAAAATATTCTCAATCTCAAAAACAAAACTACGCAAAACAATTTAGACGCGTGGCGGTCCCGAAATTTCGTCAGCCGGTGATTGTCAAGCAAATAACTGCCGGTCTCACGGTAATTGACCGTTAATTAACATAAACACATTTAGCATCTCCTGGCTTCCACACTGATGCAGACCTTTGGAACATCTACATTTTAAAAAGTCTAATAAATCTATGTAATATAGCCTACGTCTTCACAATAAATCCATTATTTATTTTAGACAGGTTTAAAGAAACATGATATGAAGAAAATGTCCCACTGTCATTGGTATTATGAGGAAAAAACTGTTTTGGTAACTGATGCACATAAGTAAAAGATGACGAGATAATGTACTGTAAACGAAGCAAGTACACTCACAAGGACAACTACAGTAGTACACTGCCTATATATATATATATATATATATATACACTGCTCAAAAAAATAAAGGGAACACTTAAACAACACAATGTAACTCCAAGTCAATCACACTTCTGTGAAATCAAACTGTCCACTTAGGAAGCAACACTGATTGACAATAAATTTCACATGCTGTTGTGCAAATGGAATAGACAACAGGTGGAAATTATAGGCAATTAGCAAGACACCCCCAATAAAGGAGTGTTTCTGTAGGTGGGGACCACAGACCACTTCTCAGTTCCTATGCTTCCTGGCTGATGTTTTGGTCACTTTTGAATGCTGGCGGTGCTTTCACTCTAGTGGTAGCATGAGACGGAGTCTACAACCCACACAAGTGGCTCAGGTAGTGCAGCTCATCCAGGATGGCACATCAATGCGAGCTGTGGCAAGGTTTGCTGTGTCTGTCAGCGTAGTGTCTAGAGCATGGAGGCGCTACCAGGAGACAGGCCAGTACATCAGGAGACGTGGAGGAGGCCGTAGGAGGGCAACCTCCACCTTTGTGCAAGGAGGAGCACTGCCAGAGCCCTGCAAAATGACCTCCAGCAGGCCACAAATGTGCATGTGTCTGCTCAAACGGTCAGAAACAGACTCCATGAGGGTGGTATGAGGGCCCGACGTCCACAGGGCCCAACACCGTGCAGGACGTTTGGCATTTGCCAGAGAACACCAAGATTGGCAAATTCGCCACTGGCGCCCTGTGCTCTTCACAGATGAAAGCAGGTTCACACTGAGCACGTGAAAGACGTGACAGAGTATGGAGACGCCGTGGAGAACGTTCTGCTGCCTGCAACATCCTCCAGCATGACCGGTTTGGCGGTGGGTCAGTCATGGTGTGGGGTGGCATTTCTTTGGGGGCCGCACAGCCCTCCATGTGCTCGCCAGAGGTAGCCTGACTGCCATTAGGTACCAAGATGAGATCCTCAGACCCCTTGTGAGACCATATGCTGGTGCGGTTGGCCCTGGGTTCCTCCTAATGCAAGACAATGCTAGACCTCATGTGGCTGGAGTGTGTCAGCAGTTCCTGCAAGAGGAAGGCATTGATGCTATGGACTGGCCCGCCCGTTCCCCAGACCTGAATCCAAATGAGCACATCTGGGACATCATGTCTCGCTCCATCCACCAACGCCACGTTGCACCACAGACTGTCCAGGAGTTGGCAGATGCTTTAGTCCAGGTCTGGGAGGAGATCCCTCAGAAGACCATCCGCCACCTCATCAGGAGCACGCCCAGGCGTTGTAGGGAGGTCATACAGGCACGTGGAGGCCACACACACTACTGAGCCTCATTTTGACTTGTTTTAAGGACATTACATCAAAGTTGGATCAGCCTGTAGTGTGGTTTTCCACTTTCATTTTGAGTGTGACTCCAAATCCAGACCTCCATGGGTTGATAAATTGGATTTCCATTGATTATTTTTGTGTGATTTTGTTGTCAGCACATTCAACTATGTAAAGAAAAAAGTATTTAATAAGATTATTTCTTTCATTCAGATCTAGGATGTGTTGTTTAAGTGTTCCCTTTATTTTTTTGAGCAGTATATATATATATATTCACACCTCTTGACTTTTCCACATTTTGCTGTGTTACATATTGGGATTAAAATGGATTTAATTGTCATTTTTTGTCAACGATCTACACAAAATACTCTGTAATGTCCAAATGGAAAAAAAGTTTAACATTTGAAAAGAAATGTTTGGAAATAAAAAAACGAATATATCTTAATTAGATAAGTATTCAACCCCCTTAGTCAATACATGTTAGAATCACATTTGACAGTGATTAGAGCTGTGAGTCTTTCTAGTGAAAGGTGAATTTGTGTCTCTGTGTCTGTTGGAAAGCAGACTGAAACAAGTTTTTCTCTAGGATTTTGCCTGTGCTAAGCTCTATTCCGTTTCTTTTTATCCCCCAAAAAACTCCCTATCCTTGCCGATGACAGGCATACCCATAACAAGATGCAGCCACCACAATGCTAAAAAATATGAAGAGTGGTGCTCAGTGATGTGTTGTGTTGGATTTGCCCTGAACATAATGCTTTGTATTCAGGACAAAAAGTTCACTTAATTTCCAACATATTTTGCAGGATTACTTTAGTGCCTTATTGCAAACAGGATGCATGTTTTGGAATATTTTCATCCTTTTCACTCTATAATTTATGTTAGTATTGTGGAGTAACTTCAATGTTGTTTATCCATCATCAGTTATCTGGAAAACCTCCCTGGTCTTTGTGGTTGAATCTGTGCTTGAAATTCACTGCTAGACTGAGGGACCTTACAGATACATGTATGTGAGATGAGGTAGTCATTTAAAAATCATGTTAAACACTATTATTGCACACCGAGTGAGTCCATGCAACTTATTTTGTGACTTGTTAAAAGGGTTGAATAGTTATTGACTTAAGACATTTCAGCTTTTCATTTTTAATTCATTTGTAAACATTTCTAAAAACATAATTCCACTTTGACATTATGAGGTATAGAGCAAACGCATGTAGATCAGTGACACAATATATCAATTTAATCCATTTTGAATTCAGGCTGTAAAACAACAAAATGTGGAAAAGGTCAAGGGGTGTGAATGCTTTCTGAAGGCACAGTAGATGTATAATCTTCATCAGAAGATATATTGTACTAAAAGAGAATATTATATTATATTTTACAGTCAGCTATTTATTTGCTGTTTACATTGAAATCATATTGTCCAACTCCATAGCTGTCATTGTCAAGCAAAACAAGACAATTAGTGATACAGAGTTGGCATGATAGCACAAACAGACTGGCACTTAGACTAGGTACTGTAATTACATAATAATTGCCTAAAAATTATTGGTTTTAATTCTTTGAGATTCATTGCAAAAACAAACGAGCACCACTAAGTACTGCCAATTGTGCTGTCTTCTTGGAAGTGATTATCATGAAGTTCGGAGTAAATACCAGACAAACACTGGCTAAACAAGCACTGTAAATTATCATGCTTTACAGAAAATTCTCATAGGAAATCATAGTGTTTGGCGTAATAGGACATAGCGTATTGCAGAATATTGTACTGACTCCTTTGGGGAAATATATGCATAAGCTTTGTGGATACAGTATCAGTTTTGAGCACAAGCAATCTCACTGTCTAGGTTTCTCTCCTGCACACACATACACACAATAGAAAACACAGAAAAACAAACAGAATTTTGCAGCATACTAGCCTTTCACTCTGTCCAGTGTTATCTTTTTGTTGGCCAGGGAGGTTACGGCCATGCTCATGCTCAGGGACTCTTTGCTCCCACTCTGAAATAAAAGGGAGTATGGAGAGAAAACATCAGAGGGTTTATAGGTTATGCAACAGCATAGAACGTCACAATCAGAGTCCCATAGTTAGACTCACCATGGTTACTATGACGTCCTGTGGTCGCAGACGTTGCTTCTGGAGCACTGGGGTCAGTGCTTCCTGTAGAGACTTACTGGACTTTACCACAATACCCACTGTCTTCCCTGTGGACACTATCTCCACCCTGAGAAATAGACACAACTTGGCATTAGTATGATTTTGTTTGTTTGTAGGGTTTATTTAATTACAAAAAAATACAAAAGTGAACATGTTGTAAAATATCAGGATGTGGACACTCACGCAAATGTCACTCTGAGCTCCAAGAAGACCTGCTGCTCCTTCAGAACTGAGCTGTCCTGATCCAGAGAGAGGGGCTTCTGGGGAGAGACCGGAGAACAGAAGGCGAATAATGAACACAGTACATCAACTATACTTGGCATAGAAAATTCTCCCTACTCCTCCAACTAAGATGCTGCTGAGTGACAGACAGACACCATTTTGGGTAAAACCAATAGTCTGCTTGAGAGGTTGCTTGATTGATTGATTTTATAAGTCAATTAAAAAATATATACATATACACACAGTACATATTCAAACTTGTCAGCGATAACACAATAAAGTCTGACTTATTTCCATTGTGGTCCCTTGTGGTCCCATTGTGGTACATACTCTACACTCTTAGAAGTAAAGGTGCCTGGAAGAACATTTTGGGGTTCTAAGAATTGCCACACCAGTGGAACCATTCCAGGTCAAAAAGGTTCCCAGAGGAACCCCTCTGAAAAGGGTCTTAGAGGAACCCCTGTGTAAAGGTTCAAACCGGAACCTTTTTGTGATGGGATGGGTTCAATAGTCCGCCACAGTGGACGCGTCATAATACCCATAAAAACACAGAAATGGTTCCAATTGTTTTTCCGCCACACATTTTTCACATTATGAATTTGACAAAAAAAATCTAATTAATTGTGTTTGGTGTAGACTTACCTTGATGAGACGTTTTGATAGCTGTGTAATTCTCTCTCAGACAAGGTGAGTTTTCTCAACATATTCACCTCAATTTCCTCTAAAAAATTTGCAATGACAATTTTTTATGAAACTTACATTGTCCGACCGAGAGAGATTTGCGCGGTTATCAAAACGTCACACCAGGGTAAGCCTACACGAAACACAGAACTTATATGAAGTAGCTCTAAAACCCCAGAGGGAAAAATGTATGGTGGGAAAACGATTGGAACCATTTCCAGTCCAGGTTTAAGAGTGGTACCGTGGTACTAAATGTTGAACCTTTTTAATAATATATTGTAGAGCTGGCAGCCTATCAGGAGATAGGAGGCGTGGCTTTACTATAGTTTTTTTTGCCAGCCGTTTGCCATTCCTGTTCGCAATGTTAAGTTTATACACTGCAAATTTAAATGTTCCTCAAATATTTAGGCATCTTACATATTCTAATATAATATTAATATTGCTGAATACATATAGTAATAACGTGGTAACTCCAACTTTGGGATTTGCATAAGCTACAAAACTGTCAGTGTTCAAACTTAACATGCGATGACAATAAAACAGAACCGATGAACAGGGATGACATTTACACTAACGCCTTCAAGCTCAACTCTGGACCTACAAATCAGTTCCACTGCATTTTTTCATTGTTCCCCTCTAATCAGGGACTGATTTAGACAGGGGACACCAGGTGTGTGCAATAAATGATCAGGTAGAACAGAAAAACAGCAAGCTCTGGACCTCGTAGGGTAAGAGATATTACTCAGCTGGCCTCGGCTCTGCATGTAGGAGCCGATTCTGACTGAGGCTCACCTTGTCCTTGCCCTGCAGGTAGATGATGACATCCGAGAGGGGGAGGCCTCTCTTCTCACAGAGCCCAGTCAGCATAGTGCGGATGGAGAGGCCAGGTCGGGCTGGAGCCAGGGAGGCAGTGCCGTCAGGTAGGAACACACAACAGTACTTCTCTGCCTGGCCCGCACGCCAACGCTCCTTCTCCAACTTCTGGGGGGAAAGGGGGTAAAAAGCACAAGTTAATTCAAAGTTTAAATAACTATTATGTGATAGTCAGAGCTTGGTGTGTGTGTGCGTGCTCACCTCTGCTGCATTGAGGAGAGATCCCGACCTGGCTGTGCTCTGTAAGACTGCAGCATGGTCAGCAAGCTCAGCTAAGGGAATGGGTAGGGGGTATATTCAGCTGCAGATATACTGTATGTCATCAGACCAGAAAAGTAATAGACTGTAATGTAAATTCTGAACCAATGCTATCCCTATTGTATTATACCTCCCCACGATCCCCTCTTTTCCTGTCCTTTCTCTCTGGTCAGCTTGTTCTGTGGAACTCCTTTTCTCTTCTCTGCTCCCTCGTCCAAATCCAAAGGTAGAGACTTTCCTGGTTTGACCCTTGGTTTCTATGAACAATACTCAGTTATGAAGTGATGTGTTGGTTTATGCACAAACTTTAGAGCACATTTTTACAATACTGTATGGCCAGGGCCGGCCCTAGCCTTTTGGCGGCCCTAAACGAGATTTAGTTGAGGGGCCCCACACCTCGCGAGCAAAACATTTTAGTGGCCCCCCTCTTGACGGCTGAGATAAAGTACATTTCCCGTAATTCTACACATTTTGCCATGGGGCGCAGAGATAATGTTGCAGTTTTAAAGCAAGTATCCGCAATTCTACACATTTTGCCATGAGGTGGAGATAACATTTTGCCATTTTATAACTAACTTCATGCAATTCTATTAATTTTGCCACCGGGGCGGAGATAACATTATTACGTTTTACAGTTAATTTCCTGCAATTCTACACATTTGAGCACATGTTCTTCTTACCCGGTCGTTAATTCGGACATGATTACTACAAGTTCAGATAGCTGGTTAGACTAATTTTCCAATCTAAAAATATTTTGCTGACTTGGAATAATTGAGTGACTGTCAGCGACTGACATAACAAGAGGAAAACTGCTGATACACAACCATATCTCTAAACGGCACCTTGTGTATTCTACTATTCTAACTCTCAACAAACAATAAGTTGAAACCCCAACTGAGTTCCAATTGTATTTTTTATTTTTGTACGCTTATACCTGGGGCCGGCCCTGTGTACGGTACCTCTTTGGGTTTCTGGTCAGCCTTGGGTCTGTCACTAAGAGAGGGGATGTCAGTCCCAGCAGTCTTTCTGGTTGCTGTGCTCTTCGAGCGGGGGCCCAGCTCAGGTAGAGGCCTGCCCTCCACATTGGCCAACATGCAGCTCTGATAGAGCTGGGAGCGAACAAAGCGTGTGTAGCTGTCAAACTTCATCAGCTTGAAGATCTGAAGTGAGGGGGAGAGAGAGAGAGAGAGAGAGAGAGAGAGAGAGGAAGCCTTTTTAAGTCAGGCAACACAACCATCTTTGTTACTAAACTCAGTTTTCATGGCATTTCTTATTTTTCCTGCTGTTTCCCACAGCAAAAGATGGGCATGCTACTGTATGAATACTTAATAAAGGAATATTTCATTATTTTCTAACGGAGGCTTGCTACAGTAGATGATGTGTCCATGATGGTGTACCTGTTGTTGAGCCTTGTGATACATGTCAGGTTGAGGGTTTCTCACTTCCCACTCCTCGATGCGGACTTTGTCATCAATGTTGATGGGATGGGAGGCACTGCCTGAGAGGTAACTGCTGTAGATGGAGCGAGCCTCCTGATTTAACTGGACAGAAAAGGAACATGGTCAGACCCTGACAGATAGAGACCCCTCTTAGCACATGGGGTAATCTTGAAGATGTCAAAAACCAATTTTCATCTGTGAAGTACCTTCTCTTTCTGATTGACTGGGATCTGTCTGAACTTTTCACATGCCTGCCAAAATAAGATGTTCTCAGCACTGACCTCCGACTTCAGGAAAGCCTGTGGGTTTAAGCAGAAAAATAGTCTTGTCACCAATATTTACCCAACCACAATACCTTATCACCAGGCATAATCTTCAGCCTGTTTATACTGTCTGAAAACTGTGGGTAGTTTCTTAAGGGGTTAAGGGGGAAACCTCTTCCACAGTGTTTTTTTATTGGACCTTAATACTACCTTAAATTTGACTTACAGTATACCCTGCAAACCAAAATTGGTTCTGAGAACGTTCCCAGAACATTCATTAGGTTGCCATAAAAACTGTCTAGTTGTGCTGATGATTATACAATGTTTGTATAAAACATTTGCCTGATGTTGCAAGAACGTTCCCAGAACACATTTTGTTATTACATCACCTGGAAACCTAATAAGAACCCTAGGGCAATGTTCTGTGGTGGTTGTTACAGATGTAGTGCACAACATTTCAGTGAATGTTAGGAGAATGTTCAAAGGATATTTAATTTAAAACATTTTCTTATCAAGAACATTACTTGAATGTTTTTGGGACGTTATCATCCTAATGTTAGATAAAACCCTAACTAGAACTTAATGGGAATGTTAGCTAATGTCCTGGGAATGTTCTCTGTTTGCTGGGTATTGTTTACTCTGATATCTCACTCACACACATTCCTCTGCTCTCCACAGGCCCGTAATCCAAACTGGTGAATCTCATCTCTTTTCCCATAAATCCTCCAGCCCTCAGGAGAAAATCAGACGCCCATGTGGTTCTGACTATTTAAGGGACTCTTGCGTGGGCCTCTTTTTCACTTTAATTTCTTTGGCATTTTGACAAACAGTCTTTGTGGCAGGGTTATGTAGTCTCTCCCAGTCAGTAAAAAAATGCTTTCATTCAAATAATGTTTTGTGTTTGCTTTTCATGCACTGTGTAATTGATGTGTATATACAGTACCAGTCAAAAGTTTGGACACAACTACTCATTCAAGGGTTTTTATTTATTTTGACTATTGTAGAATAATAGTGAAGACATCAAAACTATGAAATAACACATATGGAATCATGTAGTAACCAAAAAAGTGTTAAACAAATCAAAATATATTTTATATGTGAGATTCATCGAAGCAGCCACCCTTTCCCTTGATGACAACTTTGCACACTTTTGACCTTCTCTCAACCAGCTTCACCTGGAATGATTTTCCAACCGTCTTGAAGGTGTTCCCACATATGCTGAGCACTTGTTGGCTGCTTTTCCTTCACTCTGCGGTTCAACTCATCCCAAACCACCTCAATTGGGTTGAGGTCTGGTGATTGTGGAGGTACTGTAGATATAGTGTAATTGTTGTTTTTTGATGTGTTCATGCAGGGCTTATATCAAATCAAATACAATTTTATTGGTCACATACACATATTTAGCAGAACTTATCGTGGGTGTAGAGAAATGCTTGTGTTCTTAGCTCCACCAGTGCAGTAATATCTAACAATTCATAACAATACACAAAAATCTAAAAGTAAAATAATGGAATTAAGAAATGTATAAATATTAGGATGAGCAATGTCAGAGTGGCATTGACTAAAATACAGTAGAATAGAATACAGCACATACATATGAAATGAGTAAAGCGGTATGTAAACATTATTAAAGTGACTAGTGATTCCATGTCTATGTATATGGGGCAGCAGCCTCTAAGGTACATGGTTGAGTAACCGGGTGGTAGCCAGCTAGTGATAGCTATTTAACAGTGTGATGGCCTTGAGATAGAAGCTGTTTTTCAGTTTCTCGGTTCCAGCTTTGATGCACCTGTACTGACCTCGCCTTCTGGATGATAGCGGGGTGAACAGTCCGTGGCTTGGGTGGCTGGTGTCCTTGATGATCTTTTTGGCCTTCCTGTGACATCGGGTGCTGTAGGTGTCCTGGAGGGCAGGCAATGTGCCCCGGGTGATGCATTGGGCAGACCGCACCACTCTCTGGAGAGCCCTGTGGTTGCGGGCGGTGCAGTTGCCGTACCAGGCGGTGATACAGCCTGACAGGATGTTCTCAAATGTGCATCTGTAAAAGTTTGGGAGGGTCTTAGGGGCCAAGCCAAATTTCTTCAGCCTCCTGAGGTTGAAGAGGCGCTGTTGCGCCTTCTTCACCACGCTGTCTGTGTGGGTGGACCTTTTCAGAACGTCAGAGATGTGTACGCCGAGGAATTTGAAGCTTTCCACCTTCTCCATTGTGGTCCCTTCAATGTGGATAGGGGCGTCCTCCCTCTGCTTTTTCCTGAAGTCCCCGATCATCTCTTTTGTTTTGTTGATGTTAAAGGAGAGGTTATTTTCCTGGCACCACTCCGCCAGGGCCCTCACCTCCTCCCTGTAGGCTGTCTCGTCATTGTTGCAAACTTGCTGGCTGAGTTGGAGGCGTGTGTGGCCATGCAGTCATAGGTGAACAAGCAGTACAGGAGGGGGCTGAGTACGTACTCTTATGGGGTTTCGTGTGTTGAGGATCAGTGAAGTGGAGGTGTTGTTTCCTACCTTCAACACCTGGGGGCGGCCCGTCAGGAAGTCCAGGACCCAGTTGCACAGGGCATTCTTACATAGGTATTCCTCTTGAATATGTCTGTAAACACTCCAGCCAACTGGTCTACGCATGCTCTGATGACGCGGCTAGGGATACTGTCTGGGCCGGCAGCCATGCAACTTCTTATGGCTTGGGGGCAGTATTTCAACGTCTGGATGAGAAGCGTGCCCAAAGTAAACTGCCTGTTACTCAGGCCCAGAAGCCAGGATATGCATATAATTTGTAAAGTTTCCAAAACTGTTAAAATAATGTCTGTGAGTATAACAGAACTGATATGGCAGGTGAAAACCTGAGGAAAATACATCCAGGAAGTGGGATTTCTTTGATGTGGGTATTTTCAATTGAATGCCTATAGAGTATCTAATGGGTTAGGACCCAGATTGCAGTTCCTATGGCTTCCACTAGATGTCAACGGTCTTTAGACATTGTTTCAGGCTTGTTTTCTGAAAAATGAAGAAGAGTGAGACCTTTCTGTCAGTGGACTGTAGAATCATGCCGTGCTGGTTTGCTCCGCGTGACTGAGTGCGCACCCTTCGTTGTTTTTTCTTTCTATTGAATACGCTACTGTCTGGTTGAAATATTATAAATTATTTAGACAATTGACAACCTGAGGATTAATTATAAACATCGTTTGACATGTTTCGATGAACTTTACCGGTACTATTAGAATGTATTCGTCTGCATGGTTTGACCGCCTTTGAGCCAGTGGATTACTGAACAAAATGAGTTTTTGGGATATAAAGAGGGACTTTATCGAACAAAACAAACATTTTTTGTGTAGCTGGGACTCTTGTGACGTTTTGCCTGTTTGATTGCCTTACGGAGGGAATAACTACATGGTTTGTATTTCGACCATCTTCCCAGTCATCTTGCCATGGTTAAATGCGGTGGTTAGCGCTTTCAGTTTTGAGCGAATGCTGCCATCTGTCCATGGCTTCTGGTTTGGGTAGGTTTAAATAGGGACAGTGGGAACAACCTCCCCTATACACTTCCTGATGAACTCAGTCACTGTGTCTGTGTATACATCAATGTTATTATCCGAGGCTACCCGGAACATATCCCAGTCCACATGATCAAAACATTCTTGAAGCATGGATTCCGATTGATCAGACCAGCGTTGAATAAACCTTAGCACGGACTTCCTGTTTGAGTTTCTGGCTCTAGGAAGGGAGGAGAAAAATCGAGTCGGGATCTGATTTGCCGAAGGGGCCTTGTAGTGTAGGCATCCAGGAAGATAGAATAGGAGGGGTCGAGTGTTTGGATATTACATTTTTGCATCTGAGCTCCTAGAGTGTGCGGCTCTCCCTTATTTTCAAGGGGTCGCGTGTTTTCCCATCGCGAGTACTACAGTCATTGTGTTGGTAGAACTTCGGTAGCATTTTCCTCAAATTTGCTTTGTTAAAATCCACAGCTACAATAAATACAATAAACCTCAGGTATGTTGTTTCCAGTTTGCATAAAGTCCAGTGTAGTTCCTTGAGGGACGTTGGGGTATCGGCTTGAGGGGGAATATACACAGCTGTGACTATAACCAAAGAGAATTCTCTTGGGAGGTAATACGGTCGGAGTTTGATTGTGAGGTATTCTAGGTCAGGTGAACAAAAGGACTTGAGTTTCTGTACGTTATCACAATCACACCATGAGTGGTTAATCATGAAACATACACCACGCCCTTCTTCTACCTGGAGAGTTCTTTATTCCTGTCTGTGCGATGTACTGAGAACCCAGCTGGCTGTATGGATGGAGACAGTATATCCAGAGAGAGACATGATTCCATGAAACAGAGTATATTACACTCCGTGATGTCTCTCTAGAAGGAGATCCTCACTCTGAGCTTGTTTACTATATTGTCCAGAGACTGAACATTAGCGAGTAATATACTCAGAAGCGGTGGATGGTGTGCCTGCCTCCTGAGTCAGACTAGAAGTCCACTCCGAATACCTCTTCGCCGACGAGCAGCATCTTGGAGCAGCCTCTGGGATAAGTTAAATTGCCCTGAGGGGTAAGAACAAAGGATCCAATTCGGGAAATTCCTGGTCGTAATATGCTGGTGAGTTACCGCCACTGATATCCAAAAGTTCTTTCCGGCTGTATGTAATAACACAAAAACATTCTGGGCGAATAGTGTAAGAAATAACACAAAAAAGCAAAATACTGCAAAGTTGCTTAGCAGCTAGAAGCAGTGCTGCCATGTCTAAGATGGCTATGACATCCTGAGACCGCGGTTAAATAAAGGTAAAATAATCAATACAAAATCATAGTCTTTCCTTTACATGACAATGTACATGTTCAAAATTACTTCATTTATCTCTTAAAAACACACAAGACCCATAAACACACACTGTATACTAAAGCTCATCATGAATAAGCCTGAAAGATTGTGTACAGTCAGGTTTAGGTCCTACCGTGAAGTAGAGGACACCAGTTGGGTCCTGTAGTAGCCTCTCAAAGCTCACAGCCCAGCTGGCCACCTTCCCCACACCACTGGCTCCATCACTGGGCACGGTGGGGAGACTGGAGTTACTGCTGGAACACAGGCCCGCACTGGCTCCACGCTCCTCTGGTACCACATTCAGCTCTGGAGACATTAACAACAGGGCTGTACTGGATGTAATACAGAAACGACCATATATGCTTCACTTTGAAATATGATATGTGTCTTCTCCTGTACTTGAACATAGTAATGTGATTTTGAATACAGAGAACTTAAATCTAATCACTGAGTTGTGAAAATATACAGGAAATTAAAAGACGAATGTACAAAAAAAACAAGTCCTGCGAAACTCCCTCACGTGACTTTCTTTCACATACAGCTGTCAGCTATTGACGAGGAAGTCATTGTGGTAACACTGTAACTTCAGAGCCAGACAGGCAGGTGAACCCAATAGACAGTGCATTCTTTAGCTTTTACAAACAGTAAACACTACTTACAGTGAGCTACAAAAGTATTGGGACAGTGACACATTTTTTGTTGTTTTGGCTCTGTACTCCAGCACAATGATACAATGACTGTGAGGTTGAAGTGCAGACTGTCAGCTTAAATTTGAGGGTATTTTTTTATCCATATCGGGTGAACCATTTAGAAATTACATCACTTTTTGTACATAGTCCCCCCCCCCATTTTAGGGAACCAAAAGTATTCGGACAAATTCACTTATGTGTATTATCGTAGTCAAACGTTTAGTATTTGGTCCCATATTCCTAGCATTAAATGATTACATCAAGCTTGTTGTGACTCTACAAACTTGTTGGATGCATTTGCTGTTTGTTTTGGGTTGTGTTTCAGATTATTTTGTGCCCAATAGAAATGAATGTTAAATAATGTATTGTCATTTTGGAATCCCTTTTATTGTAAATAAGAATAGAATATGTTTCTAAACACTACTACATTCATGTGGATGCTACCATGATTACGGATAGTCTTGAATGAATCGTGAATAATGATGAGTGAGAAAGTTACAGACGCACAAATATCATACCCCCAAGACATGCTAACTTCTCTCCATTACGGTAACAGGCTAGCTTAGCACATTTCTTTGTTGTTGGGGGAGGAGGGGTGTGATATTTGTGCTCACTCATCATTATTCACTTTGAAATATTATTTGTGTCTTCTCCTGCACTTGAACACAGTAACACGATTTTGAATACAGAACACTTTAATCTAATCACTGAGTTGTGAAAATGTACAGGAAATTAAAAGATGAATGTACAAGAGGACAAGTCCTGAGCAACTTCTCACGTGACTTTCTCTCACATACGGCTGTCAGCTATTGACGAGGAAGTCATTGTGGTAACCCCGTAACTTCAGAGCCAGACAGGCAGGTGAACCTAATAGACAGTGCATTCTTTAGCTTTTACAAACAGTAAACACTACTTACAGTGAGCGCCAAAAGTATTGGGACAGTGACATTTTTGTTGTTGCTTTGGCTCTGCACTCCAGCACTTTGAATTTGAAATGATACAGTGACTATGAGGTTGAAGTGCAGAACGTCAGCTTTCATTTGAGGGGATTTTCATCCATATCGGGTGAACCGTTTAGAATTACACCACTTTTTGCACATAGTCCCCCCATTTTAGGGAACCAAAAGTATTGGGACAAATTCACTTATGTGTATTAACGTAGTCAAAAGTTTAGTATTTGGTCCCATATTCCTAGCATGCATTGACTGCATCAAGCTTGTGACTCTACACACTTGTTGGATGCATTTGCTGTTAGTTTTGGTCGTTTCAAATTATTTTGTGCCCAATAGAAATGAATGGTAAATAGTGTAATGTGTCCTTTTGGAGTCACTTTTATTGTAAAGCTGACAGTCATTGTATCATTTCATTGTTTCACTGCAATACTTTTGGAGCTAACTGTATATGAGTGAAACATGTTGAGAGAGGAGGACGCTGTGCTACAGGGCCATTCACTTATTCACATGCAGCTCTGATGTACAGCTCCTCAAAGCACTCAGCAGGTGAGTGAGTGAGTGAGTGAGTGAGTGAGTGAGTGAGTGAGTGAGTGAGTGAGTGAGTGAGTGAGTGAGTGAGTGAGTGAGTGAGTGAGTGAGTGAGTGAGTGAGTGAGTGAGTGAGTGAGTGAGTGAGTGAGTGAGTGAGTGAGTGAGTGAGTGAGTGAGTGAGTGCATCCATATGTATAACTGGGAGAAAGCAGACCATCTATTGTCCGGTCCAACATGTTCAGTGAAAAAACCCCGAATGTGTCCATGTTTCAACTCACCTCCGTCCGACACTGCCAGACTCTGTAACCACAAACATAGACTAGTGAATAAATCTGCTTTGGATTAGGGTAACAACAATCAGATACACAATGATTTTATATCTAAAGTAACATATTTTTAGTTGGCGTAAAACCTCTAATCTTTAGAAGACTTTAGAGCTTAGACAGTGAGACTGTGAGACAGAAAGACAGACAGACAGTCTAGGCCCACTTACTGCACGTCCATTCGTTATTCCAAGGTTTTTATGTGTTAGGAACATTGCCGTATCGCTTCGGTTAATTGAAAGATTCCAAGAGAGACATTGATAGATCACTGAAGAAGGGTTCCGGTAATGTTCTTCTCTGAACCTACTTGCTTTGCAGTGACTGCCACTTCCTGACTGCACAGGAAGTCTTGCCATAGCAACATGACCACAAGAGGATGTGTGTGCACTCTACACAAACCCTCGTCTTACTTTACCCCCTTGTCTAAAGCAATATCATTCTCATTCATGCAGACAATAGAATACACCAAAACATGAAATGAACACACTGAAGATTACAGTTTGAAAATAGTTTGTGGTGTTTGAGTTTCTCTAGCCAAATATTGGTCATGTGTTTTAATTAGCATAAAACTGGATCTTAACCATATAGAATTAGGAAGATCTCTATGCTTAACCTTGACAAATTTCCACCAGCTGTAAGTGACTAAACACACACCATCACCACCATAAACCACAGCTCACATATTGTTATCTAATATTAGTTAATAATTAGTTAGTACATTGTTATCTATAAGTGAATTAAGTTAATTATATATAAGATAATTTTAGTATAGGTTTACCCTTGTGAGATTCAGTGGTCTAATGCTGGTTTCATTGTTGTATCTTCCAAGTCTCCTTCGGAGAGAGGATCTCAGGGCAAGTTGAGAGAATCCTTTGGTGAACTCTTTGAACATCATTGTTTTCTGTAGGATAAATTCAAAACAATCCAACATTGATCAGATAAATTACGTCACACTTGGCTCAACTATAACATGACTTGTCTGAGCATGTTCCATACTCTCTAAAAATCTTGAACTTCCATGACAACCCAAGGGGAGCGGGTAAATCTGATCCTAGCTATCCCTAAATGCTACATAAGGCACCACAGGAAATTCCCCCAAAAGCCACAATCCTCACGATACAGAATATCTACTGCACATGATTAAATGTATGTAAAAGTATTGTACCTTCTCTCTGGATTCTCCAGTTGTTTTCCTCAAAGGACAGTGGCAGGATGCAGAGGTCTCCATGGCAGTGGTGGAGCCTACTGGAATAGACAGAGAGAGAAAGGAGAGGAAAGGAGATGAGACGTTAACAGCTCTGGGCGGCTTATGCCAGGGGACTGGTCTGGGGCCCACAGTGATGATGGCTTATCACTGAACAAACAACATCCCAGCCATAAACCACAGCTCACATGGATATAAAAATCAATGGGTGGGACACAGATAGATAAACACAGCAACCACTCAAGGGGAAGTCTCAGGTTGTCTCCTCCTCCATTCCAGTTTCACAGTGACTGTCTGTTCCTAAAACTGTGTGAACCAGCCCGCATGTAACCCACTCATAACCCATTTTAACATAAACCAGCCTGCATGCCCATATGGCCATTTATACATACACAATATAGACCTGTGCATACAATGTTTTTATTTCACAATTCAAGAAAATAAGATTGACCTTCATCCTTGTGTAATATACTGTATATGACACCATTCACTGTACCATTTAATTCTTTGCAGTAACCTAGTAGTATTTTAGTAGTATTTTATTAGGATCCAATTAGCTACAGCCAAAGATGCAGCTACTCTTCCTGGGGTCCACACAAAACTTAAAATAATACATAATACTAACAGACAATGATAGCCGAAGGACAGAATCACATACATTTTAAATAAGAATACACACTTTCATATTCTTATGCCTTAGCAATTCATGCAACATGTACTCCTAACAAAGGCTACACTGCAGTCTTCCATTTTGTAGCAGTTGCTTACTGTTACAATTGCAGGTCCTGATCCTAATCTCTCAGAACCAGTTTTTCTGTAAACACTAGCAAGAATCTCACAACATTAGGAACCACCCGTGTCGTTGATTCTGCCATTTGACGTCAACGCTATTCATAATATTAATGTGATTCATAGTTGCTACTGAATGCAAGTGCAACGAAAACGACAATGGAAATGCTACTTAAACGTTCAATCTGCCTGTGACTCAATCATACTGAGTGGAGGAACTGAGGAGAAAAGATGAGAGCTTCAGCTTGCAGGGCATCATGCATAGAGAATGATAATAGAGTAGGTAACTGATGGATAAGAGTGTGACTGTGTGTCAGACAAATCTGACTCATGGCGAGATGATGCATGAGTGGAAGAGGAGCAAATACTAAAACCAAGATGATTTGCTTTGAATTTGTGACTCAAGAGAACATTTCTTGTTACAATAGAGTAGAGTTTATTGGCAAGAGAAAAGCAAAGAGATTACAGGTGCAATGAAACACAAATGTCTCAGCAGTATCTATTGTATGATATCATGAGAATAAGCCCCCTTTTCTCCTTGTATGATATAGATGTAGGATCTTAATTTGAATCGGTTTGCTACAGTGGGAACATAATCCTGTTGCGACAGGAAATGTGAATTATTATATGGATTATAATTAATGGACATTTTTGTAGTGGTTGATACATTTTTTATAAGTGAAAATCAAGTCTGAAATTTCAAAGTGGAAATTAGAAACTTCAGAACACTTTTTTACATTTCAAATATACTACAAGTTGCGCATTTCCTGCATGGCAGGAATGTTCTTCTGTAACATGGTGATCAAATTAAGATCCTACATCTGCATTATCCTCTCGCTCAATGCATTAGCAGCAATACAGCTTGGAACTGACCACAGCTGGAGCGGACTGGATCTTCAAACTGGACTAACATGCACTATTAGGGCACTCCGCTCTCACTCTAGGAGCATCAGGCCACGAGACTGAGAGGTAGTATGACCGCTAGGATTACCTTGACAACACCCTCTCCTCTTAGCAGCCCAGGTATTTGTATTGCAGCAAATAAGCAATGAGGCCAAAAAGGTATAATAACTAATGCAGTTGGTAGGGTTGCTATAGTTGTCATTCGGTTTTACTCAGGATTGCTTTATCTTAAGATTGACAGGATTCCAAGATAATGTGCAATCTTCTTTGAGTGTCTATCATATAGAGACGTTTAAAAGGAATTTGTGCTGGACTGCATTGTGTAAACTGTAGCAATACATCTTAGTTTTGTCACTCTGACAGACTGGTTAAGCCTCTGTCCCATTTTACAGGACAGTTAATAACAAAGATTGCCCCCTTGGTTGATAATAGACACAGACCAGAGGAATGCAGGCTTTTGTGCTGGGAGAGGGAGAGGACACTTAAGCTACTAATCCTTGAGTAACGGTCCTCTGAGAGGGTAAAAGGAGTCGTGATTTGAAATTTGAAACTCTTTCAGAAAGCTATTTTCACTCCGAACACAAATCCCAATTGAGAGACTATATGTTGTATTCTCCTCACACAAACATGCATGATGTCAAACATGATCCTCTGATGATGATTAATGAACCCCAGCTTGACTCTGACTGTATTTCCCTTGATATTATTCACTAACAATCCCTGAGTATTTCATTGATTCAGACATATCCTGGAGTGCATTGTACAAATTAGGAAAATGCATGTGTCTGAGTGACAAAGGTTGATCCCCCTGGGCACTCCACCACTCAGTCTAAATGTATACATGGCTATGCCTCTTACAGCTTCCAGATGGTCCTACTGTAAACTGTAAAACAAACTTTCCCTGTGGATTTACACCATTATTCTGGCAGTTGCCAGTTAAATACTGTCATTTTGATTTACAGCAGGGATGCTGTAACATGTTTACAGTAAGAAAAACTGTGCTGTATTATACAATACTGCATAATACTGTAAACGAGCCAACAGTAATCATTACAGCAACACAGCTATAGGATATTATATAATGAAGTAATTTGCTGGCAATTCTGATGCCAATATAATACTGTAAATGTACAGTACAGCATGTTATTGTAATCTGTTTTACAGTACCAATACTCTTACTGTGTTTTTTTTTACGGTAATTGAAATGAATGAATTAATGGTTGAATTAATGAATTAAATTCATTGAGGGAAGGCAGGTTTGTATTTAACTGTAATTGCATGGGATTGGTGCAAGCAGGTTGGCTGCTAGTGTTTTATATACACTATATATAAAAAGTATGTGGACAACCCTTCAAAATAGTGGATTCGGCTATTTCAGCCACACCCTTTGCTGACAGGTGTATAAAATCGAGCACACAGCCATGCAATCTACATAGACAAACATTGGCAATAAAATGGCCTTACTGTGACTTTCAACGTAGCACCGTCATTTTATTTAACCTTAATTTAAACATTTTATTTAACCTTTATTTAACTATGCAAGTCAGTTAAGAACAAAGTCTTTTTTACATTGACGGCCTGCCAAAAGGCAAAAGGCCTCCTGTGGGGAGGGGTGCTGGGTATTTTTTTAAATAAAATAATAGGACAAAACACACATCACAACAAGAGAGACAACACTACATAGAGACCTAAAACAACAACATAGCATGGCAGCAACACATGACAACACAGCATTGTAGCAACACAACATGACAACAACATGGTAGCAACACAACATGGCAGCAGCACAAAACATGGTATCAGCACAAAATATGGTACAAACATTATTGGGCACAAACAACAGCACAAAGGGCAAGAAAGTAGAGACAACAATACATCACGCAAAGAAGTCACAACTGTCAGTAAGAGTGTCCATGATTGAGTCTTTGAATGAAAAGATGGAGATAAAACTGTCCAGTTAGAGTGTTTGTTGCAGCTCGTTCCACTCGCTTGCTGCAGCGAACTGAAAAAAGGAGTGACCCAGGGATGTGTGCGCTTTGGGGACCTTTAACCTGTTATGGCTAGGGGGCAGTATTTTCACGGCTGGATAAAAAACGTACCCGATTTAATCTGGTTACTACTCCTGCCCAGTAACTAGAATATGCATATAAATATTGGCTTTGGATAGAAAACACCCTAAAGTTTCTAAAACTGTTTGAATGGTGTCTGTGAGTATAACAGAACTCATTTGGCAGGCAAAAACCTGAGAAGATTTCATGCAGGAAGTGGCCTGTCTGACAAGGTGTCGTTCTTCTTGTCTCTGTTTATTGAAGAGTGAGGATCTTAGCTGTACCGTGACACTTCCCACGGCTGCCATAGGCTCTCAGAAGGCGGCAAAATGCTGAATCGTGGCTTTGCAGGCTCTGGCTGAAAAAAAGTAGCGCGTTTGGGTAGTGGCTGGTTACAGTACTGTGAGACTCAGGCTCGTGCCCGCGTCGACCGAAAGCTTTGTTTACTTTCCTCTGTTTAGCTAAATGGACATTCCTGGTCGGAATATTATCGCTTTTTTATGAGAAAAATGGCATAAAAATTGATTTTAAACAGCGGTTGACATGCTTCGAAGTACGGTAATGGAATATTTAGATTTTTTTTGTCACGTATTGCGCCATGCGCGCGACCCTGATTTACCATTTCGGATAGTGTCTGGGACGCACGAACAAAACGCCGCTATTCGGATATAACGATGGATTATTTTGGACCAAACCAACATTTGTTATTGAAGTAGCAGTCCTGGGAGTGCATTCTGACGAAGACAACAAAAGGTAATCAAACTTTTATAATAGTAAATCTGATATTGGTGAGTGCTAAACTTGCCGGGTGTCTAAATAGCTAGCCCGTGATGGCTGGGCTATGTACTTAGAATATTGCAAAATGTGCTTTCACCAAAAAGCTATTTTAAAATCGGACATATCGAGTGCATAGAGGAGTTCTGTATCTATAATTCTTAAAATAATTGTTATGCTTTTTGTGAACGTTTATCGTGAGTAATTTAGTAAATTGTTAGCAAATTCACCGGAAGTTTGCGGGGGGTATGCTAGTTCTGAACGTCACATGCTAATGTAAAAAGCAGTTTTTTGATATAAATATGAACTTGATTGAACAAAACATGCATGTATTGTATAACATAATGTCCTAGGTGTGTCATCTGATGAAGATCATCAAAGGTTAGTGCTGCATTTAGCTGTCTTCTGGGTTTTTGTGACATTATATGCTAGCTTGAAAAATGGGTGTCTGATTATTTCTGGCTTGGTACTCTGCTGACATAATCTAATGTTTTGCTTTCGCTGTAAAGCCTTTTTGAAATCGGACAGTGTGGTTAGATAAAGGAGAGTCTTGTCTTTAAAATGCTGTGAAATAGTCATATGTTTGAAAAATTGTTTTTGTATTTTTGAGGAATTTGTCATTCGCGCCACGCCTATCATTGGATATTGGAGCAGGTGTTCCGCTAGCGGAACGTCTAGATGTAAGAGGTTAACAGAATGTGACTGGCAGAACGGGTGTTGTATGTGGAGGATGATGGCTGCAGTAGGTATCTCAGATAGGGGGCAGTGAGGTCTAAAAGGGTTTTATAAATAAGCATCAACCAGTGGGTCTTGTGACCGGTATAATGAGATGACCAGTTTCTCTGTAATCTAGCATGGGTAGAATGGTCATCTGAAACAGGGTTAGACTGGCAGCTCGGGTTAAAGAGGAGTGATTACGATAGAGTAAACCAAGTCTGGATTTAACCTTAGCCTGCAGTTTTGATATGTGCTGAGAGAAGGACAGTGTACCGTCTAGCCATACTCCCAAGTACATGAATGAGGTGACTACCGCAAGTTCTAAACCCTCAGAGGTAGTAATCACACCGGTGGGGAGAGGGGCATTCTTCTTGCCAAACCACATGACCTTTGTTTTGGAGGTGTTCTGAACAAGTTAAGGGCAGAGAAAGCTAGCTGGACACAAAGAAAGCTTTTTTGTAAAGACTTTAATACAATATCCAGGGAGGAGCCAGCTGAGTATAAGACTATCATCTGCATAAAAATGGATGAGAGAGCGTCCTATTGCCTGAGCTATGTTGTTGATGTAAATTGAAAGAGCGTGGGGCCTAGGTTCTAGCCTTGGGGTACTCCCTTGGTGACCGGCAGTGGCTGAGACAGCAGATGTTCTGACTTTATACACTGCCCTCTTTGAGAGAGGTAGTTAGCAAACAAGGCCAAAGACCCCTCATAGACATCAATACTCCCACAGGAATGGAATGGTCTACCGTATCAAAAGCTTTGGCCAAGTCAATAAAAATATCATCACAACATTGCTTAGAATCAAGGGCAATGGTGACACCATTCAGGACCTTTAAGGTTGCAGTGACACATCCATAACCTGAGCGGAAACCAGATTGCAAATAGGATAGAATGGCACCTTTCCAACAAGTCAGTTCGTCAAATTTCTGTCCTGCTAATAGTCATCTCCATGTACTCAGTGTATGCTGACACCCCCTACTGTATAGGAGCAACATTGCACTAATAGTCATTTACAACATCATAATCATTGTATTCTCCAGCTGCCTGAGCATGACCCAGGGGAATCAAAGGTTTAGGTGAATTGTCATACAGTGGGGGGGAAAGTATTTGATCCCCTGCTGATTTTGTACGTTTGCCCACTTATAAAGAAATGATCAGTCTATAATTTTAATGGTAGGTTTATTTGAACAGTGAGAGACAGAATAACAACAAAAAAATCCTGAAAAACGCAAGTCAAAAATGTTATAAAGTGATTTGCATTTTAATGAGGGAAATAAGTATTTGACCCCTCTGCAAAACATGACTTAGTACTTGGTGGCAAAACCCTTGTTGGCAATCACAGAGGTCAGACGTTTCTTGCAGTTGGCCACCAGGTTTGCACACATCTCAGGAGGGATTTTGTCCCACTCCTCTTTGCAGATCTTCTCCAAGTCATTAAGGTTTCGAGGCTGACGTTTGGCAACTCGAACCTTCAGCTCCCTCCACAGATTTTCTATGGGATTAAGGTCTGGAGACTGGCTAGGCCACTCCAGGACCTTAATGTGCTTCTTCTTGAGCCACTCCTTTGTTGCCTTGGCCGTGTGTTTTGGGTCATTGTCATGCTGGAATACCCATCCACGACCCATTTTCAATGCCCTGGCTGAGGGAAGGATGTTCTCACCCAAGATTTGACGGTACATGGCTCCGTCCATTGTCCCTTTGATGCGGTGAAGTTGTCCTGTCCCCTTAGCAGAAAAACACCCCCAAAGCATAATGTTTCTACCTCCATGTTTGACAGTGGAGATGGTGTTCTTGGGGTCATAGGCAGCATTCCTCCTCCTCCAAACACGGTGAGTTGAGTTGATGCCAAAGAGCCCCATTTTGGTCTCATCTGACCACAACACTTTCACCCAGTTGTCCTCTGAATCATTCAGATGTTCATTGGCAAACTTCAAACGGGCATGTATATTTCAGTCCTTCACGGCGTAGTGTGTTACCAATTGTTTTCTTGCTGACTATGGTCCCAGCTTCCTTGAGATCATTGACAAGATCCTCCCGTGTAGTTCTGGGCTGGTTCCTCACCATTCTCATGATCATTGCAACCCCACGAGGTGAGATCTTGCATGGAGCCCCAGGCCGAGGGATATTGACATTTCTTTTGTGTTTCTTCCATTTGTGAATAATCACACCAAATGTTGTCACCTTCTCACCAAGCTGCTTGGCGATGGTCTTGTAGCCCATTCCAGCTTTGTGTAGGTCTACAATCTTGTCCCTGACATCCTTGGAGAGCTCTTTGGTCTTGGCCATGGTGGAGAGTTTGGAATCTGATTGATTGATTGCTTCTGTGGACAGGTGTCTTTTTTACAGGTAACAAGCTGTGGTTAGGAGCACTCCCTTTAAGAGTGTGCTCCTATTCAGCTCGTTACCTGTATAAAAGACACCTGGGAGCCAGAACTCTTTCAGATTGAGAGGGGGTCAAATACTTATTTCCCTCATTAAAATGCAAATCAATTTATAACATTTTTGACATGCGTTTTTCTGGATATTTTTGTTGTTATTCTGTCTCTCACTGTTCAAATAAACCTACCATTAAAATTATAGACTGATCATTTCTTTATCAGTGGGCAAACGTACAAAATCAGCAGGGGATCAAATACTTTTTCCCCCCACTGTATGTTATGGCATTCATCATTTCAAAAAATTGTCTTCAAGACTTATGTATGTCTTATCTTTTAAGATGGTGCTGTAGTGGATAGCGGCTGTTTTACATTTTATCTTGCGGGTTTCACCTCGGGAAAACTAAGATGTGAAGAGTGTCTCTTTGTTAACAGCAGCTGATGCGTGATATTTAACGTTAATGAAGTCTCAAGCTTTTGCTCACCTGAGTTAGAATACCTCATGATAATCTATATTTAGCTGTCTATTTACCACCACAAACAGATGCTGGCACTAAGACCACACTCAACAAGCTGTATAGGGCCATAAGCAAACTAGAAAATGCACATCCAGAGGCGGCATTTGTTGCCGGTGATTTAATGCAGCTAAACTGAAATCCGTTTTACCTAATTCTTACCAGCATGTCACCTGCGCAACTAGAGGCGACAAAAATCTTGATCACCTTTACACCACACACAGTAACGCAAACAAAGCTCTACATCACCCTCCCTTTAGCAAATCTGACCATAACGCTATCCTCCTGATTCCTGCTTACAACCAAAACTGAAATAGGAAGTAATAGTGACGTGCTCAATACGGAAGTGGTCCAATGAAATGGATGCTAAGTTACAGAACTGTTTCACTAGCACAGACTGGAATATGTTCTGAATTTAATCCGATAACATTGAGGAGTATACCACATCAGTCACTGGCTTCATCAATAAGTGCATCAACGACGTCGTCCCCACAGTGACCATACGTACATATAGCAACCAGAAGCCCTGGATTACAGGAAACATCCACACTGAGCTGCAGCTTTCAAGGAGTGAGACACTAATCCGGACGCTTATAAGAAATCCCGCTACGACCTCCGACAAGCCATCAAACAGGCAAAGCTTCAATACAGGTTCCTACTACACCGGCTCTGACGCTCATTAGATGCTGCAGGGCTTGCAAACATTCACTATCAGCCCCGAGCTGCTTCCCGGACTATCTGCATTGACCTCCCCTTTGCACTAACTCTTTTGATTCATCACATATGCTGCTGCTACTGCTCATTATTTATCATGTTGCCTAGTCACTTTACCCCTACCTATATGTACATACAGTATATACCTCAATATTTCTTACTGCTGGACATTGACTCAGTATTGGTACCCCGTGTATATAGCAAAGTTATTGTAACTCATTGTGTATTTATTCCTTGTGTTATCTTTCTTTTATTTGTCTATTTTTCTCTCTTCATTGTTGGGAAGAAATGTGATTTGATTTGTAAGGAAAAGACAAAACAATATTTTGGAGGAACACGGAGGAGGAAGAAGGATGAGGGGTTGGAGGATAGTGGGCAGAGACCAGAGAAAGGCAGCAGATGAAGAGCTCTGGGCTTCCCGTGTGGCAGGTGGTGGGGAGGATAATCCAGGTAAATTCTTTAATGCATGGAGGTAGGCACAGAAAGGACAAGGGAGGGGTGGGGGCCAATGGGGTTGGGGGAAAGGTGTGCAAAACAGGGAGGGCTAATTGTAGCCTGGTAATCCTTCCCTGGCCCCTACCTACTCCTCCTCCTGAGGGAAATCTTCAAAAAAGCCAGGGTGGATGACTCCACCCTGGCTCTGGACGCTTCAAACGGATGTAAGGGGTACCGAGGAGATACCTTTAGGCCTATTTACTGGGTACCTGGACAACACTGTGCTCACCTCTGAAGATTCACCATTTAATGAGGATTTACCCTCTTACCTGTCCTTTTTTCCCACCATCTGAAGCACATCATTCAACATGGGAGAAGTTCAAAAGGTAATTCCGCTACCTTCTGCTGCCGATCTTTGAGTTTGATGGAAATGTACATCTTGATGAGTCCTAAAGGGTTATTCAGGGACAAATTGTTTTCTCTTTTCAATAATTAACTGTCGATTTGACACAATCTCAGCTAATAAAATGCCTAGTAGTCTCTTACAAGCTTCCTAATTGCTTTTTTTCTGTGTCTGTTTGCAATATCCTCTTCTATCTTGTTTTTCTCAGGGGTTTTTCTCAGTCCTACAGAAATTAAAAGGAACCACAGAACAGGAACTTCGTATAGTCCTTCTGGGTCTAGACAACGCTGGCAAAACAACGCTGCTAAAACAGCTTTCATCCGAGGATGTCAACACCATTACTCCTACACAGGTCAGATCCATTCCTGGCATGCTCTGAACTTACATAAGCAGGCCCACTGTAGTTTTGTAATGACAACTCTGTGACCCAGCTCCATGGCAGGATATTACACTTCCTTCCTCAGGTTGTTGCTGAAAGCTTACACGGAATGACACTTACTCAATGGAAGCCGGATGTCAGATCTTTTTTTAACCTGCTGATTCAAAATCGGATCTTTGATCATATCAATGTCTTCTACCAAGCTATAATCATTCTTGGATCTCTAAATGGGTGACATTTGAGAAAACAATGGCATATTAACCTAATTGTCACTCCACTGGTAGCAAGTAAAGCCGCTCATCCCTTCTAGCAGTTCAAATAGATGCAAAGAATTGTCACACTTCATGTCAGACATGAAAAGGGAGATAAATGGCCTGATCCCAGATCAATAAATCAAATGTATTTTAATGGTCCTTTTTTTTACAGCAGCAGTTGTCACAAAGTTCTTTACAAATACCCAGCCTAAAACCCCAAAGAGCAAGCAATGCAGATGAAGATGCACAGTGTCTTGGAAAAAGTCCCTAGAAGGCAGGAACCTAGGAAGAAACCTAGAAAGAATAGTCTCCGAGGTATAACCACTGGCCAGTCCCCTTCTGGCTGTACCGATGACTTCACAAGGGTCAGGTCACTCCAGAGGGTTATACTACAAAGCAGGATCAAAGAGTCACTTGCCTAAATATTCTGAAATAAGTTCTTTTTTTTTTAAAGATGAGCTTGAAATGGGTATGGTCTAATTAACTCAACAACCAAAAACACATGGCTAACTCATTGTCCTGCTTTGTAGTATATCCCTCTGACCAAGAGCTAAGGGGCTTTGGAAATAAACAAGTAGTATCATCAAATATCGACACGTTGTCTATTCAAGTTCATCATAGTAGTGTTGTATGATTTAGTTTGGTTTTTCATATGTTCAAAGGCAATCACAGACAGTGCTTGTTTTATGCAGACTTTGCACAAAATAGCACATTAAGCTAGACTAAGAATAGAGACCAGGCTGTGACTTTAATCCAGGGGTTGAAGATTACTTAACCATTAAGGCAGAGGGTGTGACACACATTTTGTAAGGCCTAGCTAAAAACAGAGGGTCTAGGTTTATTATCAATGTACATGTCTATCTTGTAATGTCAGAATGTTATAAACAAATGCTTATTTAGAGACACAAGTAGCCTACAAGATTAAGGCAGTGTTCTGCTGAACTGTGTTACCTCCAAATTCTGCTCCTCCATTGATCCCAAAGGGCTTCAACATTAAGAGTCTCACATCTCACGGAATGAAACTGAACGTGTGGGACATTGGAGGACAGAGGAAGATTCGACCCTTCTGGAAGAAATATTTGGAAAACACAGATTTGTTGGTGTGTAAATTCTGTTAGCAGATTTCTCACTTTGTCCTATTATACAGTGGCTTCAGAAAGTATTCACACCCCTTGAATTTTTCCACATTTTGCTGTGTTAAAACCTGAATTTAAAATTGATTAAATTGAGATTTTGTGTCACTGGTCTACACACAATACCCCATAATGTCAAGGTGGATTTACGTTTTTAGAAATTTTTACAAATTAATGAAAATGAAAAGCTGAAATGTCTTGAGTCAATAAGTATTCAACCCCTTTGCTATGGCAAGCCAAAGAAATTCAGGAGTAAAAATGTGCTTAACACGTCACATAATAAGAGCGGTGAATTCCAAACACGGATTCAACCACAAAGACAAGGGAGGTTTTCCAATGCCTTGCAAAGAAGAACACATATTGGTTAAAAAAAAATAAGAAAAAAAATCATCACTACAAAGATACAGGTATCCTTCCTAACTCAGTTGCCAGAGAGAAAGGAAACTACTCAGGGATTTTACCATGAGGCCATTGGGGATTTTAAAACAGTTAGAGTTTAATGGTTGTGGTATGAGAAAACTGAGGATGAATCCACAACATTGTAGTTACTCCACACTACTAACCTAGATGACAGAGTGAAAAGAAGGAAGCCTGTACAGAATAAAAATATTCCAAAACATGAAACCTGTTTGCAATAACATACTAAAGTACATTTTCAAAAAATGTGGCAAACGAATTAACTTTATGTCCTGAATACAAAATGTTATGTCTGGTGCAAATCCAACACAACACATCACTGTGAACCACTCTTCATATTTTCAAGCACTGTGGTGGCTGCATCATGTTATGGGTATGCTGGTCATCGGCAAGAACTAGGGAGTTTCTCTGGATAAAAAGATTGAGTTAAGTACTGGCACAATACTAAAGGAAAACCTGGTTCCGTCTGCTTTCCAACAAACACTGGGAGAAAATCCCCTTGCGGACAAGAACCTAAAACACAAGGTCAAATATACACTGGAGTTGCTTACCAAGAGGACAAACAATGTTCCTGAGTGGCCTAGTTACAGTTTTGACTTAAATCGGAATGACAACCTATGGCAAGACTTGAAAATGGCAACGATCAACAACCAATTTGATAGAGCTTGAGGAATAAAAAAAAATGATGTGCAAATATTGTCCAATCTAGGTGTGCAAAGCTCTTAGAGACTTCAGCTGTAAACACTGCCAAAAGTGAGTCTAACATGTATTGACTCAGTGGTGTAATATTTCTGTATTTCATTTTCAATTCATTTGCAAAAATGTCTAAAAACATGTTTTCACTTTGTCATTAAGGGTTATTGTTTGTAGATGGGTGAGAACATTTTTTATTTTTTTTAAACCATTTTGAATTCAGGCTGTAACAACAAAATGTGGAATAAGTCAAGGGGTATGAATACTTTGTGAAGGCACTGTATCTGCAACATGCTTCAGAGAGTAAAATAGAAGCCATTTACTACAGTCAGGTTTAGACTACAGCCTGTTTTATTGCTTGGGCATTAGTTTACTTCAATCTCAATAAAAGTGAGATACCAAATAGAGAATCAATCATATGTGTTACAAGATGATAAATGACCCGCCTATTTCCTCTTTCCTCCAGATATATGTCATAGATAGTGCAGACAAGAAGCGGTTTGAAGAAACTGGACTGGTGAGGCCAACTGAAATAGCAGTCATTCTCTATTCCAAACATTGTCTTGTAAATCTTTAATGTTAACAGTAAGCCTTGTATTATAACAGTGGATACGCAAACCAGTAATTGCTGACAACACGGAGATGTAGTCCACACACTATGCTCCTCTCTGAAATAACACTGCTGACCCCTCAGGAGCTGTCAGAACTGATCGTTGACGAGAACCTGAAGGGGGTTCCAGTGCTCATCTTTGCCAACAAGCAGGACCTGGCCACGGCCTCGCCTGCCAGCGAAATTGCAGAGGGCTTGAACCTGCACACGTACCGCGACCGGGCGTGGCAGATCCAGGCCTGCTCCGCTTTCTCTGGAGAGGGAGTACAGGTAGGCCACAACATCTCTGAAAATAGGACAGATCATGTCAGTTACCATTTAATGAAGTTAGAGGGACACCATATCACAATATAAAATAACTGTACTGTACAATCCACTGGGACTTACAAGACATATGAAAGGCAACATCAAGTGCCAATTCAGTGGACTCAGTGGGTGTTCATGTTCTGTTCCTCCTCATGTAGTTAAAGGGGAGTGCTGTGCGTACTCCAGCAAACGTCCTCTTCTCACTATTCATGTAGTAAAATAATTGGAGCCCACAGGAGAATAAGTTATTCTCTGTTATCCACCATATCATTAGTAGGATCTTTTCAGAACCTATAACTGGGTTTCACATAGTGTGCAGCATATTATGTCATTACAGTTTACAGCAGGGTTGTCAGGGCAACATCTCAGTAGGGGTGAAAATGAAGAGCTGAAACAAACTATTGGAATGCTTTGCCTCATCGTCGTAACACAACATGAAAGCCGTGTAAAGCTCCAGATTAGCATCTGCCCGAGTACTGTCCTAGAGGATCAGGAGGTCAGACCCCAACATAAGACCTGACTATATGTCCAATGAAATACGTAACACTGTAGCTGCAATATACTGTACATCTACGACAGGTATATGCTGTAATTACTTTGTAATTTTTTTAAAATGTCATGTGTAATCTTTTTGTTCTCACAGGACGGCATGAACTGGATTTCCGACACCATTGTGAATAGGAAGAAAGCTGACTAAACCCTGAATATCCAACATGCTGCTTTGTACGCACATACTTTTGTGTGTTTCATGAAAACTCTGTACAAATGTTAACACCCAATGCAATGGTGACAGGTTTTATAGATGAAGCCATCTCTCTGAGGATGACCCAAAACATTTGAGATCTTTCTGGCTTCTCAAATCCAGCCACAGGAAAATGGACTGAAGGAGGGGGTCACAATAGAAACCATCAACAAGAGAATAAAACACATATTCTCCCGGTCCCATGAAGGGTTAATGCTCTGGAATGATACTTTCTTTGATATAAGTCTATGGAGAAAAAACTATTCTGGAAGAGCACAAGTACTCCAAGGGACAGAGCATTTTATGGGCAAATAGTCCCACAAAAACTTTAGTAGAACATCTCTACTTTTAAGCATATTTTAGGAAAAATTCATACATTTTGTAGTTTGTGTGGTTTCATTGTTTATACATTATTTGTTTATCGCGTGAATTGAGACTGTGATACAACATAAATATTGAATTGGCAAAATCTGCTCAGACGTATGCATGCTTTGTTTGTACCATCAATTAAAGCAATAGGCAAGCACTCTTCCATCCTGTTTGTCACTGCTGTCAGACAGTAAGTCAGTGCTGCCCCACAGTGGGGGACTGTCATCATTACACCTGTGCCAGGAATAGTAAACTCACAAAAAACAATCCATGGTCTGTGTCAAATACATTGTAAGTAAATGTATATTCCTGTCGCACACACGATGAGGGCTCAGCGAACAACTGAACGAGAAGTATCTGTATCGCTATAGACTATGCTAATTCAATTCAAATCTGGACCGAAGCCGGTTCCACTGCTTTTTTTCCATTCTTCCCCTCTTATCAGGGACTGATTTAGACCTGGGATAACAACTGGGTGCAACTAATTATCAGGTAGAACAGAAAACCAGCAGTAGTCTAAACCTCGTAGAGTAAGATTTGAATATCCCTGGACTATGGTGTCACTTCAGAGTTGATGTCAGCAGCTGGATCGTGTTTTTATTATCAGTGATAATTTGTAAGTCGCTCTGGATAAGAGCGTCTGCTAAATGACTAAAATGTAAAAAAAAATATGGATGGATGACAGCTAAATCCTATCTCATTAGTCCCTGTGAGGAGTACAGCACACTGACGACCACTCACTAAAATAAGCCTGTGTTCTAAAGTGGGTGGCCCGACTGTCAGAACCCTGTCTTTCACCAGCAAAGGAAGCTCTGCCTTGAATAGAGAGACATACTCAGACCCTTTGCTATGACACTCGGAATTGAGCTCAGATACATCCTGTTTCCATTGATCATCCTTGGGATGTTTCTAAAACTTGAGTGTCAACTTGTGGTAAATTCAATTGATTGGACATGATTTGGAAAGGCACACACCTGTCTATATAAGGTCCCCCAGTTTAGGGTGCATGTCAGAGCAAAAACTAAGCCATGAGGTCAAAGGAATTGTCTGTAGAGCTCTGAGACAGGATTGTGCCAAAGCACAGGTCTGGGGAAGGGTACCAAAAAAATTCTGCAGCATTGAAGGTCCCCAAGAACACAGTGGCCAACATTCTTAAATGGAAGAAGTTTGGAACCACCAAAACTCTTACTAGAGTTGGCCCGGCAAAACTGAGCAATCGGAGGAGAAGGGCCTTGGTCAGGGAGGTGACCAAGAACCCGATGGTCACTCTGACAGAGCTCCAGAGTTCCTCTATAGAGATGGGAGAACCTTCCAGAAGGACAACCAGCTCTGCAGCACTCCACCAATCAGGCGTTAATGGTAAAGTGGCCAGACGGAAGCCACTCCTCAGTAAAAGGCACATGACAGCCCACTTGGAGTTTGCCAAAAGGCGTCTAAAGGACTCTCAGACAACGAGAAACAAGAGTCTCTGGTCTGATGAAACCAAGATTGAACTTGTAGGCCTGAATGCCAAGCGTCACGTCTGGAGGAAACCTGGCACCATCCCTACGGTGAAGCATGGTGGTGGCAGCATCATGCTGTGGGGATGTTTTTCAGTGGCAGGGACTGGGAGACTAGTCAGGATCGAGGGCAAAGATGAACGGAGCAAAGTAGACGAGAGAGCCTTGATGAAAATATGCTCCACCAGAGCGCTCAGGACCTCAGACTGGAGCCAGAGCCCTAACCTGAACCCGAACAGAACAGTAGGCTGTAACATAACACAATGTGGAAAAGGTCAAGGGGTCTGAATAGTTTCCGAAGGCACTGTGTGTGTGTGTGTGCGTATATAAACTCAGCAAAAAAAGAAACATCCTCTCACTCACTTTCAGCAAACTTAACATGTGTAAATATTTGTATGAACATAACATTCAACAACTGATACATAAACTGAACAAGTTCCACAGACATGTGACTGACAAATTGAATAATGTGTCCCTGAACAAAGGGGGGGGGGGGGGGGGGGGGGGGTCAAAATCAAAAGTAACAGTCAGTAGCTGGTGTGGCCACCAGCTGCATTAAGTACTGCAGTGCATCTCCTCCTCATGGACTGCACCAGATTTCCCAGTTCTTTCTATGAGATGTTACCCCACTCTTCCACCAAGGCACCTGCAAGTTCCCGGACATTTCTGGGCGGAATGGCCCTAGCCCTCATCCACCGAGAGGTCCCAGACGTGCTCAATGGGATTGAGATCCGGGCTCTTCGCTGGCCATGGCAGAACACTGACTTTCCTGTCTTGCAGGAAATCACACACAGAACGAGCTGCATGGCTGGTGGCATTGTCATGCTGGAGGGTCATGTCAGGATGAGCCTGCAGGAAGGGTACCACATGAGTGAGAAGGATGTCTTCCCTGTAACGCACAGCGTTGAGATTGCCTGCAATGACAACAAGCTCAGTCCGATGATGCTGTGACACACCGCACCAGACCCTGACGGACACTCCACCTCTAAATCGATCCCGCTCCAGAGTACAGGCCTCGGTATAAAGCTCATTCCTTCAACGATAAACGCGAATCCGACCATCACCCCTGGTGAGACAAAACCGCGACTCGTCAGTGAAGTGCACTTTTTGCCAGTCCTGTCTGGTCCAGCGACGGTGGGTTTGTGCCCATAGGCGACGTCTGGTGAGGACCTGCCTTACAACAGGCCTACAAGCCCTCAGTCCAGCCTCTCTCAGCCTATTGCGGACAGTCTGAGCACTGATGGAGGGATTGTGCATTCCTGGTGTAACTCAGGCAGTTGTTGTTGCCATCCCGTACCTGTCCCACAGGTGTGACGTTCGGATGTACCGATCCTGTGCAGGTGTTGTTACATATGGTCTGTCACTGCGAGGACGATCAGCTGTCTGTCCTGTCTCCCTGTAGCGCTGTCTTAGGCGTCTCATAGTACGAACATTGCAATTTATTTCCTTTGGCCACATCTGCAGTCCTCATGCCTCCTTGCAGCATGCCTAAGGCACATTCACACAGATGAGCAGGGACCATGGGCATCTTTCTTTCTGTGTTTTTCAGTCAGTAGAAAGGCCTCTTTAGTGTCCTAAGTTTTCATAACTGATCTTAATTGCCTACCGTCTGTAAGCTGTTAGTGTCTTAACGACCGTTCCACAGGTGCATGTTCATTAATTGTTTATGGTTTATTGAACAAGCATGAGAAAGTGTTTAATTAAACCTTTTACAATGAAGATCTGTGAAGTTATTTGGATTTTTACTAATTATCTTTGAAAGACAAGGTCCTGAAAAAGGGATGTTGTGTGTGTGTAATGTGTGTGTGTGTATAAATATACACACACACACACACTCCGGCTCCGACATTGCTCGTCCTAATATTTATATATTTCTTAATTCCATTCTTTTACTTTTAGATGTGTATATGGTTGTGAATTGTTAGATATTACTGCACTGTTGGAGCTCGGAACACAAGCATTTCGCTACACCAGCAATAACATTTGCTAAATATGTGTATGCAACAGATACAATTTTATTAGAAAAAAGCAATCAGATAAAGGATCGGAGAACTGCACTGTCTTTGGAAAAGTTTCTTACACCAACATTAAGTGAGTTATCCGGATATGGATATCTGGAGGTAGTTCTGGAATTCTAAGACATTCAGACGAGTATGTGTTCTGTTGGTTAGTCTCATGTTATCACTGAACAACTCCTGTTCTATATAGTGTCATCCTGGTTTCGCTGTGACTAATTTACTCGTAATATCTCTGGATTTGTACTTGTTGCTATGCTGTATTGTTATGCAGTAACAAAACTATAACATAAGAACACACGCTTACTGCGACTATTTCTACCTGCCATACTCTCTAACCGCAGGGTGTAATCCTACTGACAAGGATGATGCAGGCACAACTCTGTGACATGGCCAGTTAAATAAAGGTTAAAAAAATAAATAAAGAGGAAACACCTGGTCCAGGAAGTGCGCATGGAGACACAAGAAGGTATGGCAACCACCACAGTCCACTGAGGGAATCATGACGGGCTACTGAAAAAGAAAGCCACATTGCATTTCATTAGAGAATTCGATCATCTTTGGGTTCAATCCTATTTGATTAGAAAAAGTTAATATATTCCATATCTACTGGGGCATAGAAATGTCTTTTGACTTGATTGTAGTAATCAAACACATTCTTGAAGTAATCATCCTCGTTGATGATCTGAAAAAAAGTACAACGTGCCAGTCTCAGACACTGTTACAAACAGTGAGAGGCTAGCTACATGATTAGTGTCTGCAATTCAGTCATGCACTGTTAGAGCCAGTCAGTCATATTCTATGGAACACAGAAGACAAACGGAACTTTGAACGTTGGCTGTAGGCCTACGTGTAGGGGGGAAAAACCCGCTCCAGCTTGGGCAGTGGCTTTGTTCACAAGGTAAAAAAGTCCCTACAATCAAGTCAAAAGACAATCAAGTCTGTGTTTCTCTCTAGCATGGGATTGTATGTACATTTTATAACTACACCATCTACTGTATCTGCCTTTGTGTGTTCTCTTGTCTGTGTTAGAGCACTTCGACCTGGGGAAGGTGATCGGCGTTCCTAAGGATGTGATGGAGGAGCTCAGCCTGCTGTCTAGCAGAGGTTCTAACAATCCACCTCAAAGGTTACTCTGGTTCTCTGAAAGAAGTTCCTCGTGTGACGTTCAATGACACTGTGATCCCCAAGCTCTACGTCTCCCCATGGCAAGACCAGCTGCTGTCTGCCATCTCTGCCTGTCTCCCTTAGCTGCCTCAGAAAATCACCCCATCCAACTACAGTTGCTTCAACACGTGAGCCCCAGCTACTGCCTCAGTAGCTGCCCTCAACACACACACACCTTCAGTTCATTCTAAGAGTCTCAGTCAAAGAAAGTTCTAGGAGTCTGGTTTCCTTCTTGGCCGGCTTCTGAAACCACTATGCTGTCTGCTTGTGAATCCAGAACTTGGCGCAGGCTCACACACCAGTCTGGGCCACTGAGTAAAGCTTATATTTTAACATGCCGAAGTAAACACACACACACACACACACACACACACACACACACACACACAAAAAAAAAAAACAGTCAAGACCGATTTATATCTAGACACAACGGGAAATGACTAATCAAAACCGGTCATCTGTCTTGTCACTCAACTTTGAGATCTCTTCACACCATGCTACCATGACCCACACACTAGAGGGCTTTTGAGAAGAGGGCAAATTTAATATGGTTATACTTACTAATTCAAATCCTGACACCCATTTATTTCTGTAAGGGCCCCAATGCCATTTGGAGGGACAGCAGGTAGTGTGTGGATGTTCCCCCTGCCTGGGTTTGAGCTTCTGTAGGCCCGTGCTGAGCCTAGTCTGACCTGGGAGAGCATGTGTGACCAGCGCAACTTCAACTGCACCCCCAGGAGCCGGGCCACCCAATACTCTGATAAAATTAAGACTTCATACCATGACCGCTTTAGAATTGAGATGACAAATGATTTGCAGAGGACTTATCTTTGTACTCTTCCATACATAAACTGGGAGTCCAAATAGTGGATAGTTACTGTGTTTCTTGAGATATTGTTGGCTCCCTGTCTTTTTCTGCCTCAACTAACGATATCAAGAATGCCTTAAACCAGATAATTATTTATCAAGGACAGAACTTTGTAAACTATGTACATAACTTTTCAAATGAAAGGATAATATTCATGAAGCTAAAATGTGACAAGCATACATTTCACAGTTCTATTAAAACAAAGACATTTACAATTCTACGGAGACATGGACAACTTCATCAATCTTTAGATAATAGTGCCACCACATGGAAGTAAATGGTCTTAACAACTGGAGTTTCTTAAGACCGTTAAAGCTGTAATACTTGATGAAATTGCCATGGCCGTTTGGGATATTACACCAACAAAAAATACAGCAAACAATGAACACTTTACCCCCCTTTGACACTGTTGCACACACGATAGAGCAGAATATGTACTGCATTAAAAAAATTGCCACGGTGCTCACCTCCATTTCATCAACAACAAAATAAATAAAGGAGCCGTTTGCCCTAATGAGGACTCCATCTTTAACGTCTGACAATCCTGCACAAAATGCATGATATACAGAATAATTTTGTACAAATGGAAATAGTTTGACATTTCTTGTATAAGAAATGTTTTGTACAATATGCACATTTTACAAACATAAACCTCCCTCCTTTCAAATATACAAGCCATCCGAGTTAGAACCAGGGGTTGGAAAATAAATCATTTTACAATCGTTTCGTTTTGAACAGAACCATTATTGTTTTCATCCCGTTTCACTGTTCTGACCAGCAAAATAAAGTGCTGAACCAGTTCGAACATATAGCTCCTTCATATTCCTTTTTAAACCTCTGAAATATACATTTTTGTTTACATTTAGCTCAACGTTAAATGACTTCACCAATCAGTGCGGCTAGAGCAGCTTGCTGTGGAGCGGGTAAGCGACTTAATCTGTATAGGAAAGTTGTTAAGAGCAAATAGTATTTTGCCGTAACAGCATGGTTTAATCATAATGAAAGACAAACACACACACTGTGTGTAGGGCGTGAAATGGAACAGAAAATTTCAGGTTGAGGAGAGAGAATGGAGGAAGCTTGCCTTGAAGCCCTGGGCATCTTGTTATGACATGCATTGTCTGAATTAGGCCCACAGAAGTATACCTACGGAGGATCGGCTTCTATGGAGAAACTTTGAATGTCATTGAACTTCCGAGTTGGTTTAATGTTGGACCAGATCAAATATTAGTTAACAAGCTTGTGTGTGCAGAGCAGAACTAGAATTAAAAACACATCTTACCTTTTTGTAGGTAATAAATCCAATGTGAGGTGTGAAAACAATAGTATCCCTTAACTATAATTGAAAAAGTCAATTCATTCTTTAAATAAACATCTCTCCCTAATTTCTAAATTATGCGGGTAACGTCGTCAGTAGGCTACAGTAACCTATGCTTCAGAGGGGAGGGGCAAATAGCCAACACACACACCCACTGGCAAAGATTTCCAGCTGGAAGGCAGATGCTGGAATAAGTTTGAGTGACAGAGAGGGCTTGCATAGGTGCTCCGTTGCGATTTTTGTGGACTGTTCCAGAACACTATAGATCACGTTTTCAGTTCGGGTTCTTTTCCTCAAATAATTTATTTTCGGTTCTGCTCCCTGAACCGGTTCCAACCCTTGGTTAGAACATAGGTTGAAATGGAGGAAGGTTTAAGGAACCATTAAAAATTACACTGTTCAGAACTCCCTTTTCCTAACCAGCGAGACCTTGCTGGTGCACAAACAGAGGTTATCCTCTATATAACGCTTAGAACATGGATCTCACATCAGTGAAATGTGCCTACAGTTACTGTGCCTGGTTTGTTTATAGGGTGGAATTGGTAATTTGGTAAGGAATTGGTATAAGACTAAATCAAAATGTCATTAAAAACAGCAGGGTCTAGGAGCCTCCGTGACGACTGGCGTGTGCACCCATGCGCTGTGGATCCTGGGAGGGGTAGTGGACATGGCCAGGAGGCCTCATCCCCATGGGATGGGGTATCGCCATGGGGTCCATGGAGTGGAACATAGGTGGGCCAAAGCCTGTAGGGATGGAAACACCACAAGTTATAAGTGCTGCTGATCTGCTTTGGAGGTTAAACAAAGAGTCTTACACAGAGAGATTGAGTACATTAGGACTCAGGATAATAAAACACTTCTTTCAAATGTGGTCCTCTATAGGGGGGAAAGTATGGGAAAAGGTGGGAGGAGAATTCATGGGACTCTTGTTTACCTGGAGGGGGCATAGCCACGCCGGGGGGTGGGGGTAGACTGATGTTCATGACAGGAGGGGCTGAGTTGGGGCCCAGGTTGAAATAGTTGGTAGGGGCATCTTCATCCACAGGTGGCAGAGGTAGCGCTGCAGGTCAGAGACAAAGGGTGAGTATTGACAATCACATTATTGGAAGTGTATGGTCAAATGTGAGAGTTTTACTGCTAAAAGATAAAAGTGTAGCTCTCGTGTGTCCCGTGCTTATACATTTGTTTCTGGTATCTGTATTAGCACTTTGTGACAACTACTAAGGTTAAAAAGTTTTTAGAAAATAAATGTAATTAATTGCCCTCACCTCCAGGCAGTCCAGGTACCGGCTCCAGCTTCATCCCCATCTCTGTCACCCCTTCCCTCTCCCTTCCCTCCTTCCCCCGCGCTCCCTGGGACCTGTGACAGGACACATATCAATCAATTAATGTCACACTGTGGGAATTTATACTGGGTTGAAAATGCACAGCTTGTAATATCTATGATAACAGAGCAATCAGTCAACAGACGAATGGGCACCTGCTGGCATAGCCATCTGTCACTAGTATTACAAACCACAGGTGATAGTGTATGAGATTGTCATATCAGAGGGTGGGACTTTACCTGCCCCACTTGACGTTGAGTCTGCGACCTTTGATAATGAGCTTGTTGAAGGATTTCTCAGCAGCCAACTCTGCAGCCTGACGGGTGGCAAACTGGATGAAGGCACACTGCTGCCTCTGAACGATGGTGGTGGTCCGGATCTCCCCAAACTGGTAGAAATGGTTCCTGTTGGGAGGCACGCGGTTAGAGCACCCAACCATTGTAAACATTCAGCAAAGCACACGTGTCAAAATTTCATATGCTTCATTTGGAGTAAAATGTACTACATTAATTCCCGAGCAGGCACTCACCTAAGCTCTGAATCAGTGATGGAGTCTCCGAGCCCCCCCACATACAGTGTAGTGATGGACTTGTCCTCTGGCGTATCCAGTCTAGGCATGGTGGAGGCCCTCTTCAGCAGCTTGTCAGCCACAGGGTCGTTGATACCATAGTAACGGTCCTTAATGTTCTGGTCTGCCAGGGGATCGTCAGGATCAGTTGGCTTCTCATGCCTGGAGTTCAGTAGTTCATAGTTAATGAGAGTTAAAGCAAAACATATGTCAACATCCTTGGAAACAATCTTATCTTGGACAAAGTTGATAATCAGACCTTAAGTTTACTTTTTCCATTGGCTCATAAGTCAACAGCTGCCTGATGTTTAACACGTGTGTCAAGACTCTCTTTCCACCTTTGGATTCATGATGTTGACAGTTGCTCACCTGTAGGGACACTCTTCTCCTCTCTTACATTCTCCCTTCACCCAGAAGGAGCAGATGTGTGGTCTGTTCCTCTTGTAGTAAGGCGTGGTGCGGGCTAGCTTCAACAGCATGTCACTAGAGCTGGGGGCCTTACCCAGGAGACCCACTGGCCGTGTACCATCAGAGTTCCCTATCTGCGGTCAGGAAAGAGCTACCGTCAAGAGGGTGCATTTTGGTTCCATTAAAACTAAAGCCCCACCGATATTGGTATTTTGGGTCTGATAACGATTCTGATTTTTGGGGAGACAACTTACTGTTACATCTGCCGAGGAAATTAAAAGGCAAGATTTTTACACACCAAGTTCTCATAAATTGTCAACCAAAAGAGCAATTGTAGAAGACAAAGGTTTCAAATGTTGAATTATTACATTGTGACAGTAATGACACATCATGAATGGTCACAAGTGTTCAGATCTGTTTCCGGTTCTGGTGGGATCCATGGAAACGCATGGCATTTTCATGGCTTTCTTTTGCAAATTACTATGAATTAATGAACTTATTTCTTAAAACTTGGCAATACTAAACAAAATATTAAGGTGTGGGACATTTATTGTGTGACAAGAAATAACTAGCAGGTCTATTTCGCTCCTGCAGCTAGAATTTGTCCGTCCACAATTAAACTGTGGGAAGATGGCGTCTCTCAGCACCAGACAATAGAAAGAGCTGTCCGCTACTATACAAGAGATTGTTTGTGAGGAGATCACCTCTGCCCTCGACTTACAATTCAAACCCATAAATGAATCATTGGCAGTGCTCACTGCTAAAGTGGATACCTATTCAACAAGTACTCAGATAAGCATGATATTTCCTATCGGGAAAAGGCCAATATTGGCTGATAATATCGGTGAAACTATATATTTGCCGGCCTCTAATTAAAACCAGGGTGTTCGATTTGACAGGAAACCTCATGAAGAATGAAATAATGATGAATGACCTGGCCACGAAGGTACACATCTCAGACAAGAGGACCAAAGAGCAGATATTTTTGGGTGGTACTCAAATCAGTGAGTAAACATTGTCTGGAATCTTTCCAAGGGAAAATGAGAAGGGTCAAAGGGTGCTATCTGAACCTTCTTGGCATGAACATACTGTAAGGATATTTACGAAGCAAGCCAAGTTATATGACAGAATGTAAACGTAGATCTGTCTGATAACATTAACGACACAATTAGAGGTTTACTCACGGGACTCAGATCTTAATGTTAGGAATGACTTTTGATCTTAAATAAGGGAAAATACATCACCTCTCTTTCCATGTTCTGAGTGTAGTATTCCTTGTTCACGTCGGATTTTGGCACGTCGTCCTTGATTGACAGCCCAGTGTCTCGGACCTGTATTGGCAAGCCTAGATGGAGTAATGCCAATTTAGACAACAGCCACACTGAACGTGTCTGAAGTGCAATATCTCTCTTTTATACCCGTACAACTATGTGTATATTCATGTGTATATTCATTCTGGTAACAGGCATAACCTGGCCAGAGGATGAGTGTTCCAAAAACTGTCTTTGTTGACTCACCATACTCTAGATCCAGCAGGCACGTCTGACAGACATTCTTCATCTTACTGCACGTCTGGCACACCTCTGTCTTTTTGAATCGCATGCGGGTCCCAGGACACCATCGGAACACTGTGAAGGGCCTGGCACATATCTAAGCAGGACATAGCGGTAGCAGGGTGTCAGTCTGTTTAGATTGCAGTTTCATACTCTGTACTTTAGTATGGTTCTTTAACTCCAGTGTTGGAGAGCTGATGTATGTGCAGGCTCTCTTTCTAGCCTGGCAGTAGCTCATACAAATACATCAGCTAGTCATAGATTGCACACCCAGTATCTCCTCAGAACCTAAGTTGGAGAACTCTGCTATGAGTAAACAGTGACTGATTATCCAACTAAGAATGAATTAACTTAATTTCTTACCTTACACTCCTTGCCATATTTCTCCTTGGTCTATCAAATAGAAACAGTGTGATACAGGGCGAGTTTTTATAAATAACCATAACTAGAAGAACATGCAAATCAAAATAACATGTTTCAGCCACAGAGATATGGTTTCATATGAAATTTAGCATAAAATTGTTAACAGTTAACTCCTACAGAACAATAACCAAAAGACAATTGATTAAACTTACCATTCGAATATAAGGATTCTCTCCAAGACATGTCTGGCAGAGAATAGGAAAATCCTGTGCAAGGGAAGATTAGTACATTACAGTAACAAACAAAACAATTAACGTCAGCTAGCAAACTTACTAAGGTTGGCTGGAACCAATTTTTGTTCACGTTTAGTTAGCTACGTAGCTGTGAATGTTTTTGTTTTATTTTGCTAGCGCAACGACTTAGTAAACTAGCTAGAAACCATATCTGATTTGCACTGTTATTATTGGGCGATTCCATGCCAGTTAGGTATTAGCTAGCTAAGCGAGCTCAAATGACAATACTTGTCTAATACAATGCTACCACCGCTTATTGACACAGTCAATGTCACGGAATAACAATTACAAATGACATATTCCTTTCAAATAATTCTGATTAACTGAAAATGTCATTTCAAACATACCGCGTCTTCCCAATTTTGTCTGTTGTAAATATTAGCTCCTAAAGATGTCGCCATTTTCAAAAAGTTTGCTTCCCAGCATGCAATGCAGCAAAAAGCATCTCACGTGATCAGACCAAAAACACGCACACGCGTCCACACACACGCGCTAATAAAAGTCTATAACTATTATTTCACAGTCGAAACAACATCTTCAACAATTATTTGGATAATTTTAATATGTGGATCATTTGTGGATCATTTCAATGTGTATCGTGAATACTTCTACCAGCATGGTTGTGCGTATATAGCGGTTGCTCATTGAGGAAAGGGTGTAAAGTAATTTACCCCCAGTCTCTCATGTGGGTTTTTTTTTTTTGTTAAATTATCTGATCGGATTTCGGTAATCAGATAGGATTAAATGTTAGAATTGGGTTTTTACAACTTAAAAAAAAATATAGTATTATAAGGATTTGGTAACCCAATCTGACCTTTAAACAGGATTATATGTTGTTGCGTTTTTCAAAACTCAAAGAATGTGATTAGGAAAATGTTGATGCGAAAATCTGGATTATTTTGATCCCACTGGAAGGGTGGATTCAGGGTGGATTTAGAAAGGTGAAAGGCCCTAAAACCAATACATATTAATGTATGTAAGGTGAGGAGTTTAAAGAAGTTCTTACATCTGAAAACCAAAGGTTAATTATGTTATACTGCGGTATAGGTAGGCTATGTGGTCAGTTATTTTGAGAAGTGTCTAGTAAATGCAAGTATGTGGGTTCTATAATTATTTTATCCTTGGGACATCCATACCCCGTTGAAGTTGACATTTTAAATTCTTAAGTAAAGGTTAGGGTTATGGCTAGGCTAAGGATTTAGGGTAGGGATGTCCCAAGGACCCCGGATAGCACTAACCATACATTTATTCATGTAGTTTAGTCATCTCTGTTTCCCTATGACAAAGTAGCCTATCACAACATGTCCAGTAGATGGCAAAGTGTAGGCCTGTTCAATGCACTGAAAATCCAGATTCTGTGATCTTGATATTGTGGTATCTAGATCAGAAGGATCCTATCTGATTATTTCCTGAAAAGAATGGCTAAAAAACAGCTAGATCGATCTGATCCTGAATAGCAAAAAAGACGATTACAAATACGGATCATTCTGATCCAGATAAAAAGTTTTGAAAAACTGGGCCATGACCGTGATGATTAGCAGGAGCGGTAGAGATACTCTCAATGATCGGTCGGTTATGAGAAGCCAACAGACATTTACTCTTGAGGTGCTGACTTGTTGCACCCTCGACAACCACTGTGATTATTATTATTTGACCATGCTGGTCATTTATGAACATTTGAACATCTTGGCCATGTTCTGTTATAATCTCCACCTGGCACAGCCAGAAGAGGACTGGCCACCCCTCATAGCCTGGTGCCTCTCTAGGTTTCTTCCTAGGTTTTGGCCTTTCTAGGGAGTTTTTCCTAGCCACCGTGCTTCTACACCTGCATTGCTTGCTGTTTGGGTTTAGGCTGGGTTTCTGTACAGCACTTTGAGATATCAGCTGATGTAAGAAGGGCTATATAAATCAATTTGATTTGATTAACAGCATGGCCTGAGCAGAGGTCAAAGATACTACTATTTATCTGTAAAACCATAAGAATAACCAGGATTAGGGATTAACACATTTATGTATTTTAGTGATTTCATAAATGCATTATAGCAGGCACAGGTGTAAAGAGGTATGTTTCTGTTGAAGAGCAATGGATCAACTCTCTCAGAAGACTTCGGATCCCTGCCCCATTCGTGTCATAAGGCATCTATCTATATAGTATGAAACCCATGCCTTCAGAGAGAGAGGAGAGGCCGAGATGAAGCGAGTGAGAGAGAGAAGAGATAGAGATTATTGTAATTCTTATCCCATCGTGAATGTTCAGTGGAATGTGTAATTTTTGTAATTTTTAATTACAGCCTATATTCAACAAAACAACAATATAATATATATATATAATATATATATATATATATATATATATATATATATATATATATAAAATCCCAAACTAATGTTGCAATGAGCCTCATCATGCTAGGTAAAGCCCCGCCTTATCTCAGCTCACTGGTCACCATAGCAGCACCCACTCGTAGCACGCGTTCCAGCAGGTTTATCTCACTGGTCACCCCCAAAGCCAATTCCTCCTTTGGTCGTCTTTCCTTTCAGTTCTCTGCTGCCAATGACTGGAACGAACTGCAAAAATATCTGAAGCTGGAGACTCATATCTCCCTCACTAGCTTTAAGCACAAGCTGTCAGAGCAGCTCACAGATCACTGCACCTGTACATAGCCCATCTGTAAACAGCCTATCTATCTACCTACCTCATCCCCATACTGTATTTATTTATTTATCTTGCTCCTTTGCACCCCAATATCTCTACTTGCACATTCATCTTCTACACATCTACCATTCCAGTGTTTAATTGCTATATTGTAATTACTTCGCCACCATGGCCTATTTATTGCCTTAACTTAACTCATTTGCACTCACTGTATATTGACTTTTTGTTTTCTTTTGTTCTACTGTATTATTGACTGTATGTTTTGTTTATTCCATGTGTAACTTCTGTGTTGTTGTATGTGTCGAATTGCTATGCGTTATCTTGGCCAGGTCGCAGTTGCAAATGAGAACTTGTTCTCAACTAGCCTACCTGGTTAAATAAAGGTGAAATAAAAAAAATATTTAAAAAATCAGCTTGTTGACGTTTTGTTTTTAGGGGGGATCAGTCGAGGTATTGTTACGTCATCTAGCGACCATTCGCTACTCTCCGAGAAGGCGACCAGGGGTGTATTCATTGCGTATTGAAACGGAAACCGTTCACATTTTAAGAACCAAACAGAGCAAATGGAACAAAACGTTGCGGGGCCTACCTGCATTACTCCAATATATACTCTCGTTTTCGTTGCAAAGCATTTTCAGTTTGGAGGAAACGGGTTCTGTTGCAAAACGTTTAACAACACATAAAAGGTTTTGCAACAGAATCGGCTTAATGAATACTCCCAAATAGAAGGAGTGAGGCGAGTCCGCTCGTGTTTCTCGCGCACCCTAGGAGTAGTCTAAATCTAAACCGGGACGCCCGAATTCTGGTAAAGCTACTGCCTAAAGCCGAACTTCAAATCCAGCTTTTAGACACCAAGGTTTGGTCGTGTCGATGAAACAATCAAGTGGGTAAGTTAAATGGGTTTGTGTAGTAAGCGTGCTGCAGGAAGCACACGCGTTCCCGGAGAACGCTACTGTACTTAACGTTAGCCTCTGAAAGTCTCCCCTTCTCCAAATTCGACTCTCGAATTTGGAGAAGCGGGGAGACAGCTATTGTAGCTACAACGACAGAGAAACGAGGACATCGTTAGTTAGATATGTGAGCCTTTTTAAATGGTTGTCTAAAATCGTAAATACGGTTGATCGCGACCTATATTTATAACAGTAAAACAAAGAGTATACAGTGATTTATTAACCTGGTAAACTGCAACGCTAATGCATGATGATAGCTAGGTTATCTGGTAACGTTAGCTTCACACTGATTCAGCTAGCCTGCTAACTAACTAACGTTAGTTCTGCTAGCCAGTTAAACCATGAGTTGAAAACAGCCAGCTATTTTCGGTGTACAGAATCAATCAAGCTAACTAACTAGCCAGGAAGGATAGCATTTAACGTTACAGCTTTTGTGTCCATGCACAGTTGCTGAGTGAATGTTTTTTTTTTTTTTTCTCCAGAAGACTCACTTTGGTGATTAATATAAAACAACATAGTAACATGGATATCAATGTTGAATGCCTTTTATTATGCCAGTGCTTAAATGTAACCATTTAAGAACAGCAGTGATGGATCCTACTACTGCAATGCAATGCACACGTAAACAGCAACATGTCCTGTTTTGTCTATACTCGGCCCTAGCTAGCTAACGTTACTAGCTGACATGTTGCCAAATTGTGCGCACAGTTTGAGTGTTATAATAGAAGTGTAGCCAACTACAAATATTTTTATTTAACCTTTATTTAACTAGACAAGTCAGTTAAGAACAAATTCTTATTTACAATAACGTCATACCCCGGCCTAAACCGGCGACGCTTGGCCAATTGTGCGCCGCCCTATGGGACTCCCAATCACGGCTGGTTGTGATACAGCCTGGAATTGAACCAGGGTCTGTAGTGACGCTTCTAGCACTGAGTTGCAGTGTCTCAGACCGCTGCGCCACTCGGGAGCCCCATTTTCTTTGCACTCATATTCTCAGGATCTGCAAGATGTTTTTGCCTTGGTCACTCTCATGAAATTGTTTTAGCAGAGCAGTTCTGACCATATTGTGTTCCTTTTCTGTGAAAAGTCGATTACGTTTCTAGATTCAGGCAAGGCATATGCCATTTCCTATAGCAATATGCTTTGCCTACTTCTTTCTGTTCCTGTTGGTCAGTTGTCAGATTGCTTTCTGCCAAACACTTTCAGGAGTGATCACTTCATTTGGCTGTATTTTGCAATGTTTTAAACCTTAGACCACACTTTATTGGGGAATAAAATAAACCTATGTTGTTTTTTGACATATAAACATCAAGAGGTTCCCTTTGCATAATACAGGTTCCCTTTTGCATACTTATGCATACAATGTGTTTTTCTTCATGCTGTGAGACAGATGTCAGTGTGCTGCTGACAGTTTAGCTTCCTCCGCTGTCCCTGTCCCCATACCAGGCTCGAACCAGTGATCCAATGCTCGCAGACACACGTGACCGCCATCCTTGACAACTTACCAACCGTTTTGAGCTATTATTCGATAGCTCCATCAGCGAGGGCTTATCATAAGTTACACTGCACATGCAACACAGAAAATGTTCCCTCACTGTCTCAGGTTAAGCTTTCCTTTATCATGGGATTGGACTCAGTCAACCTTGCAATCCTTGGACCTCTAGTCGAAACCTACCTCACCGAGCACTTGCTGTGCTACTCCACAGGGTGCTTCCCTCTCTCCTATAGTGGGTCACAGTCCACCACCAGCACTTAGGCAAATTAATCAGAATGTGCTCATAGCCCTATTTCTCCCCAGAATATTGCTTTCTACCCCCCCCCTGGGAGATGGCTTAATTGTAGAGTGATGTTGATTTGGGCTACATAAATAAAATTGCAATGCATACATTTGGTTCTGATGTTACATAAGTCTACGCAGAAGGGTGTTGACATTACATTTATTAAAATCATGTTTACTTTAGGGTGCACCTGACCTGATTAGTTAGTGTCTTACATAATGGTGTTTATTCAGTTTGACTTTTTATTTGACAGATTTATCTAAATATACATTTTTTCAAACGGATCTCATTTAATCAATTTTATTTGTCATCTGCCTTCACTCATATCTCATGCCATAACATTAGACAATGGTACTGTTCATTCACAAATATTATGTTATTGTAAACCACTATGTGGAATTGGTATTTTACTGCATTCAACAGATGTTGGTTTCCAGTTTTTGCATTAGCCTATGCTCTGACTCTCCTAAAACCCAAACCTCACCCTCTGCCCTCCCAAGTCAATGATGTATGCTCCCCTCTCACAAGGCACTTTGTTTGCCTGACATGAATCACTGACATTAATTAATTGCTCGTCTGTGATGAAACACATCATTGTATGGAGAGAGTTCCTTCGCTCTGCCAACTTTCTGCCTCTAGACTTCACTGTGATGTTAGGTTGGTGAACACGTGCTGCTGGATGTTACAGGCCTGTAGTTGATTGGCCACAGTCATTGTACAGTAGTTAAAGTGCCCCACTAATGATGTGCTCATACCTTTTCATCATGGTTACCAGGACTCATAGGCTACACTAGTTTTTCCATTTTTATCCAGGGCGAATGAAGATCGAAAATATCATTCATCTATTTCACTTATTGAGTTTAACCACGGAAACGCTTCACCTATGTGATGGATTGTAATGGATAGTAAATAATATCCAAGACTCTCTCCTAAAGCCACCATTAGTGATTTAAAAAAATATATTATTTATTTTATTTTTTGGCCGTAAGCATTTACGTTTTGTCCTATCTTGTGGCGGTATAATCTGTGTAATGGACCTTTAGCAAAATGAAGACCAGATGTTTTTACACTATAATCTTTTAATATGTTTTATGGCCCGGACTGTAGATTTTAGTGTACTTGAGAATTATACCTCGGCTTTGAAATGCTCTTAAAAAGCCCACTTTTTGTAGGTATGATCAAGATCATCCTCCACCAATGCAATATCCATTAGTATATTCCATTAAACTGTTACCATAGATGGTTACGTAATGGTGTACTGCAGATTGATGTGCCCCTCAGATTAATGGCATGCAGTCCCTGCTCCCGTGATCTGTCAGTGTCCGGTTGCAATATTGGTCAACTGAGTTCTAATGTATCCCTAATTGATGGCGAAACAATCTACTTAAAGGTGCAATATGCAGAAATGCTCCGCCATTTCCTGGTTGCAAAAATTCAAATAGTTCACCTATTTTCAGTTTACGACAAAAGAAGCTATGTATAGTGTAGAGAATCATTGATATACAAAACCGAAAGTAAAAGACGCGGAAAAACGGAACTTTCTAATGGGAGCCATAGAAACAGAGCATAGAACAAATCTGCCACTTCTTAGACTTGCTTCCAATGAGTGACATCTATAACACACATTTCTTTGTTACATTTTGCAGCTTTAAAGAACCCCTGAGGCTGTGAAGCATGACCTGGGTTGCTCATCAAGGCATCTATTGTTTGATCGTGCAGTAATATTACAAATTATTGGAACGTATGGTGAATACAAGTTAAGTACCTCCTCGCCCCTTCAGATTGGCTCTGTAGAACAATAGGCTATTTGCATCAGGGTGTGTTCTACATGGTCCATGATTGAGTAAAAGTAGTAGCGGTAAGATGATGTACTCTAGTCATGATATTCCACTATTGGGTCTGTAGGCCAAACTATATTTGTACACGTGCAATACTCATTGCCGCTTAACTCAATTCCATACATTCTGGCAGTATGCTTCCTTCCAAAACAATTTACCAAAACAGTTAAATGGCTACTAACTTAACCACATAACTGCCACTTGTGATGAGTGGTGGTCAGGAGGAGGGTTGGTTGTCCCCGTCTGTGGCTGTTGGTAACCAGAAGTAAAGGAACCGGACCACATAATGCCTATGGCCCTGTGTGCCTGTCACTGGTCCTCTCCCCAGTCCCCATGCTGCCAGCCAGCCAGTGCCTCTCTCCTCTAGCTCTCATTCTGTTCGACACGGAGGAAAGAGTAATTAATCTCCAGGAGGAGCGTGCCAAATCTAGGGACTGCATAACAATTTGTCTTCTTCGCAGGGGCACTGCCAAGTTCTGCCTGGCCCAGTATCTCCCTCCACCCTCCCTGCTGGAACCGACACTGAGCAAGCTGTCACTTTGCCTCTCTGTCAACACAGGGATATTTGTGTTCAACTCACCCAAGTATCAACTCCTTCTCATTCGCGGTAGAATACATCAGCAGCTGGCCTCTTATCTCTTGGCACAGCGAGCCGCTTAACTTCATTAATAAGGTGCATGTGTTGTTCTGGAAGTGTGTGTGGGGTCAAAGTTCAGACAGTGAAGGATAACGATATGATGTCTAACTGCTCTGAAGTAAGGCACAGGGCAAATGATAGGCCTAGTTTGCCACAGTTTGCTTTCAGTTCGATAAAGGCCTAGCCCCCCCATCTGTTGTAAAACCTTCCAAGTCAGACATACTGTATGCAAAGTCCTGGTTCTGTGTTTGTCTGCGCGTGTACACGAGCCAACTAGCTGATTCTCTGTAATGACTGGGATTACTCTGTTGATCCATCATCTTAACCCAATGATTATCCAGGGGTCCTTGCTACTATTGTAAACCACACTAATGTAATTTGTTTGACAGAGATCAGTTCCTTAGGTTTACACTACTGGATTCTTTTGACTGGTTAAAATGGAATGAAAATTGATTGAGAGTAGCGTGATAGAACAGTGGGGACTCGCTGTCTGCTTGCATGTTTAGAATGCAGTTCATGGTATTATGACAAAGAGGGACACTAAATGCTCTAAGAATGTGCTACTGTTTGGTACTCATGAGTCACTTATTCGTCTGTGGAGACTACAGTTAATGAAGTTTGTTGGCAGTATGGTTCTGCTCTTTTATCCAACGGTGTTTGTGCCTGTCTGTCTTCTGATTTAGTCCTGTTCGACCCGGCAGAGCGTCAGGCATGCAGGTCCAGATTGATTTCATGAGAATAGATCAGAGAAGATTCTCACCAACAAATCTGCGTGCCGAGTTAGATCTGGCTGAAAGATGTCTGTACATTTCCTGACAGATGGGCAGCATTTGGTAAAACATCCAATCATCCCCCCCCCCCCCCCCTCATATCCACATTGCCATTGTTGTTGTCACAGCTGATGTGAACAGCGTTGTTGACTAAGTAAAGTGCCTCTGACACATGAGCCACCATGTTTCAGTGTGTGCCAAATTAGCACAGCTAGGCTAGATGGGCTGCTGTTTACTCAATTGGCCATTGGCAGCTTGCACACAGTTACAACAACAATGCTCTCATAAACACACTATGTTCAATGCATGCTCTCTCAATACCAATGTACATTTTCACACTGTAAGGCTTATTAAATGGAAATAGCAACAACAGATACTGGCATGTCAATAGCAACCACTGGTATTTACCAGCATGTCAAATCCGCTGATCTGATCAGTGTGGTCTAAAATGCACATGTTAGTGTCATGGTCATTGCCCAAGCCAGCAGTGAAAATGTCACAGGAATAATGCTGAGTATGATGTTAATCTGAGTATGATCCGATAATCCAGTGGGCATGAGCCTTGCAGCTCGACCACTGCAGGTGGTTGTATTAGCCCTGCATCTGTAATCACATGGATCCAGATAAACACATCTCCACGCAGCCAGCGTGAATTACACGTCTTTGACTCTGTAAATGTCGCAATACACACAGTGGCATACAATCCCCCAGGTATCAGACTGCCATTCTTTTCATTTTCAGTCAGCCGTGATACAGTAGGACATCTGCTGCTTGTTAATTTACCCCGAAGTGAGATTGGCATGATGGTACCAGTCTGCAGTAGAGCTTTGCGATGTATTTTCTGATCCAAAATGGTGTAGCAGTCGGACGTGTGTGTTTGTCTTATCCTGTGTAAATAGCTGGTCTTCTTCATGTATATCTTAATCTCACTTTCTATCTACGAACTAAATATACTTTTCTGCAACCCGCTTCACCCAATGTGGTACGGATCTGCTATTTTTATTCCTTATAACTGGAACTTCCATCAGGAGCTAGCCGGCTAACTACCTACGTTGTTAGCCACGGATAGCGGTCTTCACCTTTTTCTCGGTCACCAGCCAGCCTTAGCTCAGACAATACCTGCCAGTCTGCACAGCGCGATATCAACCCAGAGCATATCGGGCTGCTTCTCTCTACCACATCACCGAATTCCTGCTGATCTGGATCGTTACACCGGATCATCGCAGCTAGCTAGCTGCAAACGAGTGGCTACTGTTAGCTAACGCCTCTGTCCCGAAGCAAACACCAGCTAGCCCCATATACCACCTAATTCTAGGGCTACAATACCTCCTGTGCCAATTGGCCTGGACCCTTTATTGTTGACACGGCACCCCGCCGATCCATCACGACTGGACTGCCGACGTGATCGCCCGATGTGGTTTCAACAGTCTATTCTGTTACGATGTCGCCGAAGAACCTTCTACTAGCCTTGGCCCGCTAACTTTTCTGAACGCTGTGTCCCCTGCTCGTCAGCGTAGTAGTGACTACCGAACGGCACATTGACTCACCTATTGCTGCTCTTTTGACCCTATGATCACTTGGTTACACAAGTGCCCCCTGGACTATTTCAATAACACGGTACCTAATTTTGTTTACATGTCGGCCCCAGCCTCGAACTCAGGTCCTGTATGTACGCAACTGACCCGCTCTGCCCATTCATCGCCATTTACCCGTTATTGTCTTAGCTCTCCTGATCAACACCTGTAATTTGCTTTATGCCTCTCTCTAATGTCAATATGTCTTGTCTACTGCTGTCTTGGCTAGTTGTCATTGTTTTATTTAACTGTAGAGCCCTCAGTCCCGCTCAACATGCCTTAGGTCTTTTTGTCCCACCCCACACACATGCGGAGACCTCACCTGGATTAACTGGTGCCTCCAGAGACAAAACCTCTCAACGCCTAGGTTTACCTCCACTGTACTAACATCCAACATTATGCCCTGAATCTACTCTACCACGCCCAGAAATCTGCTTCTTTTATTCTGTTCCCAAAGCAATAGACGACCAGTTCTCATAGCCTTTAGCCGTACCCTTATCCTACTCATCCTCTGGTGATGTAAAGGTTAACCCATGCCCTGTAGCCCCCAGTTCCACTCCTATTCCCCAGGCGCTATCATTTGTTCTGTAACCATAAAAGCCTTGGTTTCATGCATGTTAACATTAGAAGCCTCCTCCCTAAGTTTGTTTTATTCACTGCTTTAGCGCACACTGCCAACCTGGATGTCCTAGCCGTGTCTGAATCCTGGCTTAGGAAGAACACCAAAAATCCTGAAATTTCCAGCCCTAACTATAACATTTTCCGACAAGATAGAACTGCCAAAGGGGGCGGAGTTGCAATCTACTGCAGAAATGGCCTGCAGAGTTCTGTCATACTATCCAGGTCTGTGCCCAAACAATTTGAGCTTATACTTCTAAATCCACCTTTCCAGAAACAACTCTCTCACCGTTGCTGTTTGTTCTAGACCCCCCTCAGCCCCCAGCTGTGCCCTGGACACCATATGTGAATTTATCTTCAGAGTTCATACTGTTAGGTGACCTAAACTGGGACATGCACCCCGGCCGTCCTACAATCTAAGCTAGATGCCCTCAATCTCACACAAGTTATCAAGGAAACTACCAGGTACAACCCTAAATCTGTAAACGTGGGCACCCTCATAGATATCATCCTGAACAACCTGCCCTCTAAATACACCTCTGCTGTCTTCAACTAGGATCTCAGCAATCACTGCCTCATTGCCTGCGTCCGTAATGGGTCCGCGGTCAAACGACCACACCTCGTCACTGTCAAACACTCCCTAAAACACTTCTGCGAGCAGGCCTTTCTTATCGACCTGGCCCGGGTATCCTGGAAGGATATTGACCTCATCCCATCAGTAGAGGATGTCTGGTTATTCTTTAAAAGTGCTTTCCTCACCATCTTAAATAACCATGCCCCATTAAAAAAATAGAAAAGAAAAAAAAAAGAACTAAGAACAGATATAGCCCTTGGTTCACTCCAGACTTGACTGCCCTTGACCATCACGAAAACATATTGTTGCGTACTGCATTCGCATCGAATAGCCTCCGTGATATGCAACTTTTCAGGGAAGTTAAGAACCAATATACACAGTCATTTAGGAAAGCAAAGGCTAGCTTTTTCAAACACAAATTTGCATTCTGTAGCACATACTCCAACAAGTTCTGGGACACTGTAAAGTTCATGGAGAACCTCCTCACAGCTGCCCACTGCACTGAGGCTAGGAAACACTGTCACCTCCGATAAATCCACGATAATTGAACATTTCAATAAGCATTTCTCTACGGCTGGCCATGCTTTCCACCTGGCTACCCCTACCCCGGTCAACTGCCCGGCACCCTCCACAGCAACCCGCCAAAGCCCCCACCATTTCTCCTTCACCCAAATCCAGATAGCTGATGTTCTGAAAGAGCTGCAAAATCTGGAACCCTACAAATCAGCTGGGCTAGACAATCTGGACCCTTTCTTTCAAAAATTATCCACCACAATTGTTGCAACCCCTATTACTAGCCTGTTCAACCTCTTTCGTATCGTCTGAGATCCCTAAAGATTGGAAAGCTGCTGCGGTCGTCCCCCTCTTCAAAGGGGGAGACACTCTAGACCCAAACTGATACACACCTATATCCATCCTGCCCTGCCCTTCTAAAGTCTTTGAAAGCCAACAAACGGATCACCGACCATTTTGAATCCCACCGTACCTTCTCCACTATGGAATCTGGTTTCCGAGCCGGTGGGTGCACCTCAGCCACACTTAATGTCCTAAACGATATAACTGCCATCAATTTTAAAATACTGTGCAGCCATCTTCATCGACCCGGCCAAGGCTTTCGACTGTCAATCACCGCATTCTTATCGGCAGACTCAACAGCCTTGGTTTCTCAAATGACTGCCTCGCCTGGTTCACCAACTACTTCTGAGTTCAGTGTGTCAAATCGGAGGGCCTGTTGTCCGGACCTCTGGCTGTCTCTATGGTGGTGCCACAGGGTTCAATTCTCGGGCCGACTCTTCTCTGTATACATCAATGATGTCGCTCTTGCTGCTGGTGCTTCTCTGATCCACCTCTATGCAGACGACACCATTCTGTGTACTTCTGGCCCTTCTTTGGAGACTGTTAACTACCCTCCAGACGAGCTTCAATGCCATACAACTCTCCTTCCGTGCTTCCAACTGCTCTTAAATGTAAGTAAAACTAAGTGCATGCTCTTCAACCGATCGCTTCCCACACTGTCTAACATCACTACTCTGGATGGTTCTGACTTAGAATATATGGACAACTACAAATACCTAGGTGTCTGGTTAGACTGTAAACTCTCCTTCCAGACTCAGATCAAACATCTCCAATCAATCCAAAGTTAAATCTAGAATCGGCTTCCTATTTCGCCACAAAGCATCCTTCACTCATGCTGCCAAACATACCCTTCTAAAACTGACCATCCTACCGATCCTTGACTTTGGTGACGTCGTTTACAAAATAGCCTCCAACACTCTACTCAGCAAATTGGATGCAGTCGATCAGTGTCATCCATTTTGTCACCAAAGCCCCATATACTACCCACCACTGCGACCTGTACGCTCTCGTTGGCTGGCCCTCGCTTCATATTCATCGCCAAACCCACTGGCTCCTGGTCATCTATAAGTCTATGCTAGGTAAAGCCCTGCCTTATCTCAGCTCACTGGTCACCTTAGCAGCACCCATCCGTAGCATGCGCTCCAGCAGGTATATTTCACTGGTCATCCCCAAAGCCAACTCCTCCTTTGGCCGCCTTTCCTTCCAGTTCTCTGCTGCCAATGACTGGAACGAATTGCAAAAGAAAATATCACTGAAGTTGGAGACTTACATCTCCCTCACTAACTTTATGCATCAGCAGTCAGAGCAGCTTACTGATCATTGCACCTGTACACAGCCTATCTGTAAATAGCCCACCCAACTACCTCATCCCCATATTGTTATTTATTTTTTGCTTCTTTGCACCCCAGTATCTCTACTTGCACATTCATCTTCTGCACATCTATCACTCGTGTTGATGCTAAATTGTAATTGTTTCACCACTATGGCCTATTTATTGCCTTACCTCCCTAATCTTACTCCATTTGCACGCACTGTATATAGATTTTTCTATTGTTGTTGACTGTACGTTTGTTTATCCCATGTGTAACTCTGTTTGTCGCACTGCTTTGCTTTATCTTGGCCAGGTCACTGTTGTAACGGGCCTACCTGGTTAAATCAAGGTGAAATAAAAAATGTATTAGGTTTGTGTGATTTCAGTGTTCTATGATATTACAGTTACACCATGCTATCTATTCTACACACATTATGTCTCTGCAGTCTCATATTCTACTGATATGAAGTTATTGGGATTTTGGGCCATATCAACCAGCCTTGCTCTTCAGTTTCCCCTTGTTACATCAGTCTCCCAGGCCAGGCTTCTACCTCTCTCTTGTACCAGACTATGGAACTGTCACAATGAGTGACCGCTTCAAGCTCGTTTTTAGATTTATTTTAGCAGTCAGGGAAGTTATGTCATGTCTTTTTCTGAAAAATGTGAATAATTGAAAAGCATTCAGGTGGCTGAAGTGTTCAGTCAGACTGTAGGACAGGTCTCTGCCAGCAGGAATAGACTGTATTCCCACATGGATGTAGAGCTGCCTGCTGTCCCCTCGTGTCTTAGGTGCAGTCAGTCACTCTATTGGTATGCAGCCCTGTCCGTGCCAGTAAATGGATTCTCCATTGAAATGGAAATTGAAAGTTGCCTTTACGTAGATTGTGCAGTAAGTAGCTTTGTGTCTTAACAAGCAGCTCAACTCATCCCTAATGATGAGCCAGTCAGGCACCAATGACTTCATGGGTATCAGCTGCAGATGCACAGTGGTCCACTTAAATAAATAAATTAAACTGAAGCGATTGTCATTCACAGTTTTAGAATTTATACCCCTTTCAAACCAAGACGAAAAGCTGGCAACTTTAGCATGCCGCTTTTTGCTTTTCTTTATATCTGAAAGTTATTGCCCGCAGACAAAGCCTGTGCTTACACTGAGTGTGCAAAATGTTAATAACACCTTCCTAATATTACGTTTCCCCCCCGCTTTGCCCTCAGAACAGCCTCAATTCATCGTGCATGGACTCTACGAGGTGTCGAGAGCATTCCACAGGGATGCTGGCCGTTGTTGACTCCAATGCTTTGCACAGTTGGGTCAAGTTGGCTGGATGTCATTGGGTGGTGGGTCATTCTTGAGCATGAAAAGCCCAGAAGTATTGCAGTTATCACGAACCCGTGCGCCTGGCACCTACTAGAATACCTAGTTCAAAGGCACTTAAAAATATTGTCTTGTCCATTCCATTCACCCTCCGAATGGCACACACAATCCATGTCTCAACAAGGCTTAAAAATCCACCTTTTAACCAGTGTCTCGTAATGTTTTTTTCTTTGCATTCCGTGTATATTTCCGGCAACCGACCTAGTCAAATTTTATTTGTCACATGAGCCGAATACAACAGGTGTAAACTTTACTGGAAATCCTTATTAACAAGCCCTTCTCAACAATACAGAGTTAAAAAGTACCATTTTTTGGGGGGGGGAATAAGAAAAGAGCAAATACACAGCACCCTCTGTAGTGCCTTGCGGTTGGATGCCAAGCAGTTGCCACACCAAGTAGTGATGCAGCTTTCAAAATGCTCTCAATGGTGCAACTGTATAACCAGCTTTGGCACACGTCAAGTCGCGAACATTATTTTGCTGTCTGACAAACTTTTCCTCAAACAGCAACTAAAACATGCAACTTTCTAGTCAATGTTTTAGCTAGCTATCAACTATCTGGCTAGCCAGCGCATATAATTACCAGAACATATCTGAAAACGTTTTTAGTTTAACTGGAGCCAACTTCTTATTCACCATAACAGGAAAGTTTACACATTTTTACAAGGGAATTATTTACAAGTATGGGCCAGCTTCTCACACGTTGTTGTGAAGAAATGAAAACAGTTCGTTCTGAGGAATTGAGCACTTGATACTGTTTGCTGTCATGTCACCATGATAACGATTGCAACAACAGGGTCAAACTTGAATGTCTCGTGCTCAGATGCCGGCAAAGCAATGGCTCTATAGAAGGTGAATGCCAACAAGAAAGGTAACAATGGGGCTGTTTTGAAAGGGGATCATATCAATATTGCCCATTGTTTTTACAGGCCACATACCGTGAGTTAGGTATTACATGGCAATTGCTCCTCTTAGTGGAATTGAATTTGATTATTCAGCCTGTGTACTTGTTCCATTCCAGTTGGTGCCCTGTGAGATTGTGTCAATGTGTTTACACAGGGCTGAGGGAAGAGTGCAGACAGAGAAAACAATGGGAGCAAGCAGAGAAAGGTCACTGCATCACGCAGCGTATGCCTGGAAGAAATATTAATTCCCAGACAGGGTCGAGGCCAGAATTGGCACTTTGTCGCCGTAAAATCGTTTTTCAAAATGAGTTGCTCTAACTTGCTCAGACACACAACGTGTGCTTGGATAACTGATATTGCTCATCTCAATGCTTCCACACGACACGCAGATGGCTATTTCTGTCGCTTGCTTTTTTTTTTTTCTGTCAGCCCAAGTGTGATATACTTGTCTCTTCCAGCCAGGCAAGCAAGCTGTTTGAATTACATTGCTGCTGGATGGAAGAAATTGGGTTCAAATGTCAAGAGCGGTGACAAAATGACTGACTTGTTTTTGCTTCCTTGTCTGTGTTATTTCACCCGGAGAGCTGACAAAGGTGGCGTTGTCATGGGGAGGAAAGGGTGATGGAACGGAGGAGAGACTAGGCTGTGGTAGGCAGCAGTTCAAGCCTCTCAGCCCCTCTAATTCCAGAGACAATTCCCCACATGATGTAATTCCACTGCTATGGCTGGCGTGGAGCCTAGGACCTTTGGTTGTACCCGAGCCCCTCCACCCTGCAACACACCCATCTCGCATGGACATCTGATTCAGTTTCTTATTACATTGTGCTGGAATGTCCTATCCAATCTTCCGTCTTCTGGGAAAGACAGATTTGAGCTTTCTTCTACAGTACATTTTTGTGTCCGTGCTCACGTTTATCCTCCCCCCCCTCTCTCTCTCTCAGAAGTACTGTAAGAAGGGAGAGTCTAGATGAAGCGGATTCTGCTGCCAGCCTCCTTTTTCTAGTTCATTAACACGGCTTAATTATTTCCCTTTACTTCTCTGGAGACTCAATGTTGTTGCAATCGAGAAGTTGATGTTCTGTTTTATTCCCAAAAGCAAAACATGATCAGCATGTGTTTATGTGTACCGTATATGCCTAAGCAGGTGCCCTGGGCCTTTCTGCAGACCCACATGCTTCCCTCAGTCTACTGTGTGTGTGTGTGTGTGTGTGTGTGTGTGTGTGTGTGTGTGTGTGTGTGTGTGTGTGTGTGTGTGTGTGTGTAAATAATCCCAGGATCTCAGCCCTGATTGTTAGCATGTTCTGTGCAGCAGAACTGCTGACTCAAGGATGGGTTTCTTTCCCTCATCTGAATTTAAGTGTCTGCCTTTTGTTGCTCTAGTTTCCACTATCTTGTACCCATGGGCACATCCGATATGGAGCGACACTGGTGCTGGGTGTGGAATTTCTCCTGCTTCCCTCTGTCTGGTACTGCATGGGGAAGAGATTGAATGTGCCATCTGGAAGATACTGTATTTTCATCATTTGCCTCTGGGCCCTCAGGTGGGAAACGAGCTCCACTTATCAGTTACAAACATGAGGCTGCTTCCTTTTTGATCATGTTTATTTTTTTATGTTTACTTTGGAATGTAAAGTGTGTTAATATTACATTACTTACTACTTAGAATGTGTTATATAAATTCAAATATGAAAACCTGTTTAAAAAAAAAAAAAGGCAGACTAGCTCTCTTGTGAGAACAGGGCGATCAAGGTTCTGTGGGAGTTGTGTAATAGGCTTTGTGGCAAAGCTTACATTATGTTTAGCCGACATAGCATGGGGCGCTAAATGTGAGCTGCAATCAATGGATGTCGACATGCCTCATTATAGGACACTGTTTTTAGCCGCTCTGAGCTGGTGAAGCTCTTCTACATTTTCTGAGATTCGATTGGAACATGGCTCTTTGGCTCAGGGGACCGCACACAGAGATGGGTTAGAGCTTGTTTGTTTTGGGGCCGTACATGTAAAATGATGAGCTCCACTCCTGTAAGTTTGACTCTTTTTAATCTTGAGCATCTAGGGCAGTTGTCAGTAAACTCGTCATACATGCATATGACCTCCTTCCAGAATCTGCTTTTGATGACGCTCCTCATCCATGCGTGAGTTTAGTTTTAGGTTGCTTTTGTCTCAGTCTTGACCTATTCAGAATAAACTAGCACTGTGGGGGTACTCCTAAATTTTCACACAAACATTGTTTTTCTCATTAAGTCTAAGCCCTCTTTCTTGCAGCACAGGAATGTTGTTTTAGAGGAGCCCTAAGCTCAGTTTGAAGCTGTTTTCAGCTACATTTGCTCATGGGTGCAAAATCTGTTTTAATACTGTTTTGGTGAAGTTGCCAGGAGAGGTTCGCTTGTATCCATCTTGGTTTTGTTTTCCAGAGAAACTGATGTGGGTTTGTTTTGGTGTGTGTGGGAATTGAGCTGTAAGCTGTCATATGTAATTGCTATGCTTACTTACCTGCCTTTTTAATTTTTTTATTTACTTGCTAATTAACACTTGATTAGGCCTATAAACCAATTACACTTTTTTCGTATCTTGATTTGATTACATTTTCTATCCCAGTCCACCTGGGAAAGGTGAGCTTCATTGAACTGTGAGGTAGAGGCACTATGGAGCTGAAATGCCGAAAACCGCCTGCCTGGCTCATCCTACATATCATATATGCCATTAAGCAGAAACTATTATTCAAATGACTTAGTCATGCGTGCATACATTTTACGTATGGGTGGTCCCGGGAATCGAATCCTCTATCCTGGCAATGCAAGTGGCATGCTCTACTAACTGAGCTACAGAGGACTATGCCGCATGTTCCCAGTTCTATCAGCACTAACAGCTGCTAAAGGATAGGCCTAGAGGTGGCTCAGAACTGCGCTCGTATTAAGCTTTTAGTAAAAAGATGATTTGCATTTAATGAATTACCTTTTTTCATAAATACATTTTTGTTATAGCATAGCAGAATTAGGCTAATGCCTTGCCATGACCAGAGCAAATTAATGGCTATTGTCATAATAACAACATGCTAGTGTTTGGTGGGAAATTAGACACAACAAAGAAAGCACATGATGATCCAAAAGGCAAAGAAAAGAAAGAACTGAAGGCAAAATGACTTGATTTTTAATGTGGTATTCGTAGCCCCAATTTGTACTCATCTCAGCGTTTGTTCTTCGTGAGCCATTGTCATGGTTACAAAATGTCGTAAAATGATTGGCCTCTCGGTTGTTGAGTTCTATGGAAAACTTGTGTGCATAGCCTGAGACCAAACCTTGGCGTTGCTCTAGCTGAGTACGTGGGTGACTCTAGAGCCTGACCGATATGGGATTTTTTTAAATCAGATTTTAGAGTGGAAATATTCACAGATAACTGATATACACCACCATTCAAGGTCACTTAGAAATGTTCTTGTTTTCCATGAAAACATGCATGAAACGAGTTGCAAAATGAATAGGAAATATAGTCAAGATGTTGACAAGGTTACAAATAATGATTTTTTTAATTGAAATTGTCCTTAACTTTGCTTTCATCAAAGAATCCTCCATTTGCAGCATACATCCTTGCAGACCTTTTGGCATTCTAGTAGTCAATTTGTTGAGGTAATCTGAAGAGATTTCACCCCATGCTCCCTGAAGCACCTCCCACAAGTTGGATTGGCTTGATGGGTACTTCTTACGTACCATACGGTCAAGATGCTCCCACAACAGCTCAATAGAGTTGAGATCCGGTGACTGTGCTGGCCACTCCATTATAGACAGAATACCAGCTGATTGCTTCTTCCCTAAATAGTTCTTGCATAGTTTGGAAATTGGCTCCTATTAAGCGCCGTCCACAGTGTATGTCGTTGCAAAATGGAGTGATAGCCTTCCTTCTTCAAGATCCCTTTTACCCTGTACAAATCTCCCACTTTACCACCACCAAAGCACCCCCAGACCATCACATTGCCTCCACCATGCTTGACAGATGGCGTCAAGCACTCCTCCCAGCATCTTTACATTTTTTCTGCATCTCACGAATGTTCTTCTTTGTGATCCAAACACCTCAAACTTAGATTCGTCTGTCCATAACGCTTTTTTCCAATCTTCCTCTGTCCAGTGTCTGTGTGCTTTTGCCCATCTTAGCTTTTCTTTTAATTGGCCAGTCTGAGATATGGCTTTTTCTTTGCAACGCTGCCTAGAAGGCCAGCATCCCGGAGTCACCTCTTCACTGTTGACATTGAGACTGGTGTTTTGTGGGTACTATTTAATGAAGCTGCCAGTTGAGGACTTGTGAGGCGTCTGTTTCTCAAACTAGACACTCTAATGTACTTTGTCCTCTTGCTCAGTTGTAAACCGGGGCCTCCCACTCTCTATTCTGGTAAGAGCCAGTTTGCGCTGTTCTGTGAAGGGAGTAGTACACAGCATTGTACGAGATCTTCAGTTTCTTGGCAATATCTCGCATGGAATAGCCTTCGTTTCTCAGAACAAGAATCGACTGACGAGTTTCAGAAAGTCCTTTGTTTCTGGCAATTTGAGCCTGTGATCGAACCCACAAATTCTAATGCTCCAGATACTCAATTACTCTAAAGAAGGCCAGTTTTATTGCTTCTTTAATCAGGACAACAGTTTTGAGCTGTGCTAACATAGTTGCAAAAGGGTTTTCTAATGATCAATTAGCCTTTTTAAAATGATCAATTTGGATGAGCTAACACAGCGTATCATTGGAACACAGGAGTGATGGTTGCTGATAATGGGCCTCTGTACGCCTATGTAGATATTCCATAAAAAAATCTACAGTTTCCAGCTACAATAGTCATTTACAACATTAACAATGTCTACACTGTATTCCTGATCAATTTGATGTTATTTTAATGGACCAAAAAATAGCTTTTCTTTCAAAAACAGGGACATTTCTATGAGACCCCAAACTTTTGAATGCCAGTGTATATAAACTGGTTTCTTAAATTTGAGGAAAGAGCATTAATGTAAGCACCACATCAAATTTAGGAGTCCCAGAAATATGAGATGTTTTTTTTTGGGGGGGGGGGGGGGGGGAAACTGTTACTCTAAGCTGCACCAATTCCAGCAAAACAGTTGCCTGAACTCTGAAGACTGAGCTATCTCGTGCTAGCCATCTGGAAAACAACAAGGGACACATTTTCAATGTATTGGTATTTTAGCTATGTTGTCATCGCTTGTACAATCTGTACCCACTCTGTTACAGATTCAGACAGTGGTCAAGTAAGCTACTGTGGCTATTTGATCATAATGTAGGCCTACTAGAGTGGCCTACATTAATAAACAATGGATAAAATGCATCTCATAACATTTTAACATGGAAATAGAACAGCTATCATTGAGCCTACAGTAGCAGCCAATGTGTTCACTGTAGGCCTACATTCCATGTCTTTTGAAATAGAACTTGACATGACTTGACATTAACCTGTTTATCCACTTGTCCTTCAGACAAGGTGAATGAAAATGTTTGATGCAAGAAACATCTTTCCAATATCAAATGTATTCTGAGACAAGTTATGCTATCCTCTGCCTATTGGCTACTTAGCTTATTCAAGCCTCTCTCAAAATACAACACTGCTTTTTTAAGACCAAAAAAAAGCTCTTTACCAGACTCTCTTTTCAAAGATATCTAGAAATGTACATGTTTTATGCTCTTGTAGGAAGCAATGACTCCCCCCATTTCTGACTACAAATTGTCTAACTGGCTTAATGACTCACTAACTAGCAAAGGATAAGAACAAATGTGCACACGTGGCTACATGCAGCTCTCGCTTTGATCTCAAAACAAGTGCATCTACTGCTCATGCTGTAAACACAGCCCAGTTCAAAGTCAATGGCACAGACCATTGCCATTCATGGATCTATTTGCATATAGTCTTATTGAAGCTCTGATTTGGTTATGCCGCACCGGTCTGTGTAGAGTATGGTTGTTGTGCATGTCGACGCAATAGAATCCTACTCCAATGCGTTCTGCCTACAGAAGTTTTGTTTCTGTGTTGCATTGAAAGTGGCTAGTATTGCATTGATTCCATCACAATTCCAATAGTAAAGGGAAACGTTGATAGTGTTAACTAAGGGGGAAAACTCTCCCTCTGAGCTCTGTATATGCTTCTCTGTGCGGGTTGATATTTCTTCTGCCCGGCAGTCCCGGGGGAGCTGTGTGCGGGTGCAGCTTAGAGGGAACATTGATGTTTTTCCTTTCAAGTGAGAACCAATCACAAAATTTGCCTCTTGCCCAAAGCGTTGCCTCAGTGAATGGTCTTTGCTATCCGGCATCCTTGGGACGTCCCTACCCAATTGAATTAGAAATGTAAAATGGTTACGTTAAGGGTTATGGATAGGGTAGGGGTTAAAGTTAGGGTTTAGCATAGGGCTGTGTAAGATTAGGGAGGACAATAAAAAAAAAAAAAAGTCATGTTCAGCATGGTCTTATTTCTATTACAGCATATTGGATGACTGTCATTCATATTCTATTTACCCAGCTCAATGTAACATCGATAGGTTTAGGCTACTACATGATACTTTAATTTTCCCTGTATCCATCATGAGGTTGCCTACAAATTAAAGTTTATAACGTAGGTGCACACATTTCAGAAACAAATTGAAGTAATCAAGGTGACTGACACAGTGACACATTCAATACCGCCTTGCACACACTTGCCTTCATCTAGCTGATTTTGGGTGTAATCATTAGTCCAAACAGTTGCAAATGAGTTTTCATATGGACAAATTCAGTTAGGTTTATCCCTGCTTCGTTTGCATCCGTTTATGAAATGTTTTTCAACAGAATCGGAGGAATGAATACACCCTGATCACCCGCACACACAGTTCACTTTCATAGCAGCCACATACAAACAGCATGCTCACCTTGTTCTATAATTCCTTCTCGCATCTACACGCTCTCCTCCTCCCACCTTTTCCCTTAGCTTGTGGACTTCAGTGCACAACACACCTGCTGTCTGTGACCTTTCCAAGCCAAATTTTCATATCTTAACTGCTAACCGCTACATAGCCTACATCGTTGTCACCATATTGGCTTACGTCATAGTTCTAGTAGCTATTTAACACGCTAGTCACGCAATACAGTGTACAGCAAGCAGTTTAGCAGTTACACCGGCGGGCCCCAGTTGCAATAAATTTAACAAAACCGAAAGCTTACCTTGACTTGGAAGAGTTCCCGTGTTGGATAGCCTTAGCCAGCTAGCTAACAAATAGCATTCCTATCTGTTTTAGCCGGGTGTTTGTGTAGGCTAAATTAGCTAGCTGCATTAACTTACTGTGAAAGTGAACAAAAATCCAATAATCTCTCTGCTGCTTAATTTTTTAACTGTTTTAATTGTGTTTTCTTTTGAGTCAACTACTCACCACATTTTATGCACCGCAGTGCTAGCTAGCTGTAGGTTATTTTTTTCAGTACTAGATTCATTCTCTGATCCTTTGATTGGGTGGACAACATGTCAGTTCATGCTGCAAGAGCTCTGATAGGTTGGAGCATGTCCTCCGGAAGTCTTCATAATTACTGTGTAAGTCTATGGAAGGGAGTGAGACCCATGAGCCATATTGAACTATCTTGAGTTTTGTTTGCGAGTTCTATAGTATTGTATAGATATGGGGGTGACTGGAACAGGCAATGTAACATCCATAAAAAATAAATAGGAATCTTGAAGAAAAATACAAATTTTACACGCAGCGTACTTCGGATCATCTTAACTTTGTCTATAATTGGTTTCTCTCTTCATTGTGAGTGTCCTTTTTTTCAGCTTCATGATATCCGTAACATCCATACCTGTTGTGGATGTGATGGATATGGATGTGATGGCTATGGATGTGTCATCTTAGTTTTTGCATTTACCGGACCTGGTCTAACCATCTACCAATTACGAATACAGTCTTCTAAATGTGGGTATTCAGATGATGAAACGTAGCTAGTTAGCTAACTATACTGAACAAAAAATATAAACTCAACATATAAAGTGTTGGTTTCATGAGCAGAAATAAATGATCCCAGAAATGTTCCATATGCACAAAAAGTTTACTTCTCCCATGTGGAAAAAAAATGTGTTTACATCCCTATTAGTGAGCCTTGGTCCTTGGCCAAGATCATCCTTTCACCTGACAGGTATGGCAAATCAAGCGGCTGATTTACAAAAATCATGATCATTAAACAGGGGCACCTTGTGCTGGGGTACAATAAAAGGCCACTCTTAAATGTTTAGTTTTGTCATACAAAACAATGCCACAGATGGCCTAAGTTTGAGGGAGTGTGCATTGCCATGCTGACTGGAGGAATGTCCACCAAAGCGGTTGCCATAGAATTGAATGTTCATTTCTCTTGCCAAAAAAAACAATACCGATATTTAAAATTCTAGCAGCCTTTTTAAGCATTCTAGTACAGGTAAATGGTTACACGGACACAGCGGTCTAAGGCACTGCATCTCAGTGCAAGAGGCGTCACTACAGTCCCTGGTTTGAATCCAGGCTGTATCATATCCGGTCGTAATTGGGAGTCCCATAGAGCGGCGTACAATTGACCCAGCGTTCTCTGGGTTTGGCCGGGGTAGGCCGTCATTGTAAATAAGAATTTGTTCTTAACTGACTTGACTAGTTAAAGGTTACACACCACACTGACCAAAAAGTTATCTTGTTGGCATTTACGCATGTCCCCGTTACCGGTAAAACGTAATCAAAACCTATTTCTTTCACTTAATTGCTGTGCTGTTTCGATGTTCAGTCGTTTCATTCTCAACCATGATTTCATCATACATGTCAAGCAGTGATTTTTCAGCTCTGTCTGTCAGTGCGCACCGAGGAAGAGAGGCCACTGTCTGTTTCCATCTTGTCCAGCTGTGTATGTAACATTTCACATAAAACCTGTTTCTTGTCTGCATCAAAGTAGAAGTCCTCGTACCTAGCATCGAGCATTGTGGCGACACTGTAAAGAGTGCCACCGAATCGCTTGATAACAGCCTGTGTCGGCAGTTTTATTAAGCAGGTGTTTCAATGCCATGACAGAGGGTATCACCTCTGCTGCAGATGCGGGTGATGAGCTTATTTCTCGAGTCAGTTGTTCGAATGAAGCTAGCTAGTGTGTTCATGTTCTCAAATGCCATTGAAATGGCAGCAGCGGTATGACAACCAGCACATTCATGAGCATGCAATACGACTTTCCTCAGTACGAAATCCTCGACAACCCACTGTGCTGTCAGACTCCGCATGCTCATGGGGCTGATATCGCTGGTCCAAATGTCAGTCGTGAAGCTAATAGAAGTGACTCTATTACTGTGTATCTCCTCCGGTAGAGCGACATCTGAAAAATAGCGCACTTGGTAGTGTGTACCAGTGCTCGACCAGTCGGCGAATGCCAACATCACCCACGACAGAGAACGGTTGATTGTCAAGGGCAATGAATTCCATTATCTTGGCATTAATGGATTTCGCCTTTGAGTTGTCTCGCCGAAACTGCTCGACTTGTTGACTGCTCGATCCACACAGCAGACATTGTGAGCTAGGTTAGGAATGCTGTGTGGCACGTGTAGCGCAACATTTTACGTGGTGTCATTACGTCATGTACCTACGTTTTATAGGTATGCACTTCAGCATTTACATCAGTTTTGGCATTTTTAGTTAATATCGGGCGATTTTATTTTTTTTAATATTTGTTTTTTTTTAATTTTTGTTTTAAATTTTTTATTTTTTATTATTATTTTTTAAATTTATTTATTTTTATTTATTTTTTTTATATCGTGCATCCCTAATTTCTCTACCGTAAGCTGCCTCCAACCTTGTTTTAGAGAATTTGGCAATGTATCCAACCGGCCTCACAACCACAGACCACGTGTAACCACGTAATAAGCCCAGGACCTCCACATCCGGCTTCTTCACCTGCGGGATCGTCTGAGACCAGCCACCCAGACAGCTGATGAAACTGGAGTATTTCTGTCTGTAATAAAGCCCTTTTATTGGGAAAACATTCTGATTGGCTTGGCTTGGCCTGGCTCCCTAGGCCCACCCATGGCTGCGCGCCCCTGCCCAGTTATTTGAAATCCACAGACCAGGGGCTAATCATTTTTTTTTCTCCTATTGTCTGATTTCCTTATATGAACTGTAACTCAGTAAAATCGTTAGTTGCGTTTTATATTTTAGTTCAGTATAGATTGTCATTTTGAGGTTTTTGTCAGTTTTTGCAGGTTTTGGGTGGAGATTTTTTTTTTTTTTGCAGTCATTAGGTTGCAAGCTTTTATCCTGACTAGCACACCCACCCCCGGAGCTCGGAAGTGTGTGGCTGCCTCGTGGCGTAATCGCTACGTAAAAAGGTTATGTTGGTGTTTAAATTATTATATTAACATGCACTCATATTTTAAGTCCTAATTGGTCAATAAGCAGCGTTCGATACAGGAGGGGATTGATTGTCTCTGCTGTAACCAAGAAGCTTCGTCTTGCAAGCTAACCACTTAGCTAGCAAGTTAAACCAATTACATAGCTGGAGCACTGAGCTGGAGATTTATTTGGCACATCTTATCTGGGTTTCACAAAGGGGTGCACGTTTTGGTTTTTGCTGTGTAGTGTTAAGGCAAACACCAAAACCTGCGTCCCAAGGACCGAGTTTGGGTAACACTGTCTTAACATATAGTTAGTTATATTGGATAGCACAGGTTTATTGGTTTAGTGACAACCAAATGTAATTTGCTGGGTCATGTTTACCAAATGCGCTGTTGAAAATTGTTTTACCGGAGTAGACGCAACTCACTTCCAACTGCTGTTTTGGGGTTTTCAATCATTCAGATTATTTAAATTGTTCACCATAAGAAGTAGTTTTGGTGGTTTTGCTTTAAACAGTCAGTGTACTTGGTCATTTTTCCATGAACAGGGTAATGTCAAAGGACAGCAATCATTTTTGCCAGCTGTGCATGGTCGCATTCATTCATTGGTTGGAGCGGAAAAGCCACTCCGTAAAATTCCAAACGGTCTAAACCATTCACTTTTGATATGGGTAAAATCCAAAGCTGCGTTATATTAATTGGCAAAATGCCATGCTAATTTCCAAAGAGAAATATTGACATATTAATAGCTGAAACCCAATTTTAAAATACAAAAATGACAAATCATTGGGTGATTTCAGATAAGTGGGGGGGGGGGGGAATTGTCCCCAGCCCTAAGCTGATAATGGGGTGGTAGATGCTCAGTCTGCCCTATGGCTCAGCTCAGGTGGCCACAGACACACACACACACACACACACACCCACACACACACACACACACACACACACACACACACACAGAGAGAGAGAGGGCCACTCAGCTTAGAGAATTCTGCTCAGACAGATCCAGCTCCTGAGCTCCCATCAGCAGATATTAATGGAAAATGAATGTGTTCATGCAAAAAATGTGAGTGTATCGAACCGGCATCAATTGAGCGCATATGGTTTTCCATATGTGCTTCATGCTTTATTTCTCCAATATGCCAATATTTAAAAGTCCGCTTTCTTGAGTATACATTTCTCCAGAGGTACTATAGACACACATCAAAAGTCAAATGTATATTTTGTTTGTCCATTCTGTGAGAAATTAATGACCATGATGCTGGAATCGCCCACATTATAATGCATGGTTTCACTCAACGATATTCCTCTTCTTGGTAGTTAAACAGAGCAGTGAAATATTTTTTTTCTAATTCTTGCCTTAAGTGCATTTATCTGTTCTGGCTTAATGTGTGTGCGTGTGAAAGAGACAAAATGAGGGAAGAAAATGTTAAATTAGTAGCCTATTGAATTTGGATTCCTTCCACCTTCATTCCTTCCACGAAGGTGATTTGCGTTTATTGTCACGCAGGTCGGATTCTCTTGCCGTTTTCTTTTCCATATGCCTTTCTCACTCGCTCGCTCACTCACGCCATACCTTTCCTAAACAACATGCTTCCGTGCTGTGAATAGTGAGCCCACACAGTATGTCTTTCCATATGTGCTGAAAGATTTAGGTTACCTTGTACAAAATAGGAAATCCTGTATAACTTTCACTATAATTAACTAACTTTGAAGTACACTATATATACACAAAAGTATGTGGACACCCTTTCAAATTTGTGGATTTGGCTATTTCAGCCACACCCTTTGCTGACAGGTGTATACACAGCCATGCAATCTCCATAGAAAAAAAACATAGGCAGTAGAATGGCCTGTACTGAAGAGCTCAGTGACTTTCAACGTGGCACTGTCATAGGCTGCTACCTTTCCAACAAGTCAGTTTGTCAAATTTTTGCCCTGCTAGAGCTGCCCCAGTCATCTGTAAGTGCTGTTATTGTGAAGTGGAAACATCTAGGAGCAACAGCAACTCACCCGCGACGTGGTAGGCCACACAAAGCTCACAGAATGGCACCGCCGAGTGCTGAAGCACGTAGAGTGTAAAAATTGCCTGTCCTCGGTTGCAACACTCACTACCGAGTTACAAATTGCCTCTGGAAGCAATGTCAGCACAAGAACTGCTAATCGGGAGCTTCATGAAATGGGTTTCCATGTCCGAGCAGCCGCACACATGCCTAAGATCCCCATGCGCAATGCCTAGCGTCGGCTGGAGTGGTGTAAAACACGCCGCCATTGGATTCTGTAGCTGTGGAAACTGTGCGAGTACTCTGGAGTGATTAATTACGCTTTACCATCTGGCAGTCCGACAGATGAATCTGGGTTTGGCGGATGCCAGGAGAACGCTACCTGCCCCAGTGCAGTGCCAAATGTGAAGTTTGGTGCAGGAGGAAACATTTTCTTGGTTTGGGCTAGGCCCCTTAGTCCCAGGGAAGGGAAATCTTAACGCTACAGCATACAATGACATTCTAGACAATTCTGTGCTTCCGACTGTAGTTAGGTCTATTTCCCTGCTTTTGAGAGGATCTGGCGAGTAGTTCCTGCAGACAAACGGCAATTGCGTTAAGCTAACGATATGCAACCTTCAACTTCCTTCAAACTGCACACAGAGACATAACAACATTTATATCCATGAGTTCATCTGACTCTGGGTACATAGGAAAAATGAATTCCCCAAATCCCGAAGTATCTCTTTATAACTAGTCAATTATTTAGCATGTCTTTAAAAAACATTTTTGCCAACAGCATTTAAAAAAATAAAATAATAATCAGATAGCTCTAGGCCCATATTTGTGAGATAGAGAATTTTGGATTTCTTATTTGTTTCATAGATAAATGCCTCATATCCTGAAACCAAGGACAAAACAATCAGACATTACCATCAGAGCTGGTGACAGATGGCGTCAGCTGTGAGTTCTGACTGCTGTCCAGAGTGGTTTTGTTATTGTTGGCTGTGTGTGGCTGTCCCCTTCTCTCACCTCCGAAGTGTTACGTTACTCTAAAAATGACAGATGCCAACCCAAAATAAAGGGGTCCTAGCCCTGAACAGCTGAAATAACCTTCCGCATGCTTACCCGTATCCCCCCCCCCCTCTCCCCATGGAATATAAGTATGTTTTTAGTCTGCTCACTGTCATTTGGCATGTTCGATGGAAAGTTGTCACTATGGGGAGGCATGCTGGCTGTCAGCAGGTCAGGCAGATGAGACCTTGTGGTCCCAGTAACTTGCCAGGGACATGGACCATCACAAAGCCTTTTCACTGGGACAAGCATGGTCATTGGCAAAGACTGTTTGTTCCAAGACTGGAGTTTTGAAGTGATGGATGTTATCATTTTAAATAGAACCCATCCCATATGGGTTTCTATCATAATAGGAAAATGGCACGTTTTACTTCAAAAGCTGGTTTACAGATTGGTGTTTTTGGTTACCCAGTTAGATCTTTCAAACCCTGTATTGTGATCTGCCCAGTAACCATTAACTTCTCTAGGGCCAGTGGAACGATTTCATCCCACGTACGTAACAGCCAGTGGAATCCCGTGGCGCGTTATTCAAATACCTTAGAAATGCTATTACTTCAATTTCTCAAACATATGACTATTTCACAGCATTTTAAAGACAAGACTCTCGTTAATCTAACCACACTGTCCGATTTCAAAAAGGCTTTACAACGAAAGCAAAACATTAGATTGTCAGCAGAGTACCCAGCCAGAAATAATCAGACACCCATTTTTCAAGCTAGCATATAATGTCACATAAACCCAAACCACAGCTAAATGCAGCACTAACCTTTGATGATCTTCATCAGATGACAATCTTAGGACATTATGTTATACAATACATGCATGTTTTGTTCAATCAAGTTCATATTTATATCAAAAACCAGCTTTTTACATTAGCATGTGACGTTCAGAACTAGCATACCCCCCGCAAACTTCCGGTGAATTTACTAAATTACTCACAATAAACGTTCACAAAAAACATAATTATTTTAAGAATTATAGATACAGAACTCCTCTGCACTCGCTATGTCCGATTTTTAAAATAGCTTTTCGGTGAAAGCACATTTTGCAATATTCTAAGTAGATAGCCCGGCATCACAGGGCTAGCTATTTTGACACCCACCAAGTATGAGTTCTGTTATACTCACAGACACCATTCAAACAGTTTTAGAAACTTTAGGGTGTTTTCTATCCAAATCTACTAATTATATGCATATTCTAGTTACTGGGCAGGAGTAGTAACCAGATTAAATCGGGTACGTTTTTTGTCCGGCCGTGAAAATACTGCCCCCTATCCCAAACAGGTTAAGGGCTTGTAAGTAAGCATTTTACTAAGGTTGTATTTGGCGCATGTGACAAATAAAACGTGTTTTGTGAAGTGTGCCTCGGGGGGTAGTCAAGAACTGCAATGCTTCTGGGTTTTTCACACTCAACAGTTTCCTATGTGTATCAAGGATGGTCCACTACCCAAAGGACAACCAGCGAACTTGACACAACTGTGGTAATCATTGGAGTCAACATGGGCCATTATCCCTGTGGAACGCTTTCGACACCTTGAAGAGACCATGCCCAGACGAATTTAGGTTATTCTAAGCTCGAAAGGGGGGAGGTTCAACTCAATGTTATTAAGGTGTTGTTAATGTTTTTACACTTGGTGTATATGCTGAGGTAATAACAGATTGATAACTGCTAACTAGTAGTTTGCTGGAACCATCAGACCACTACTTATGACAGAACTTTGACTATGACTCTGCTGACTTGGCTGTGCGAGTACACTGAAAAGTTTCAAAACGTCTTGTTTTTTGGGGGACGAGGCTGAAACCATGATTAGGTCTAGCAGTAAAGTGCATTATCCCCATGATTCCTTTAATGAAAGTGTCTGCCTAGCCCCTGGGCCTGTTTCGCTGGGGCCTGCTGCTGTGATGAGCAATCTGCTTAATGTGCACTCTGGAGAGAGAAAAAAGGCTTCTGATTCTATAACGTTTCAAACTCCAATTGCGGGAAATGCACGTCTTTGGGAGACACTGTTCTCAGTTTTCTATGGGTATGTACTTTCTATTTGTAATTTCTTAATATTGAGCGCCTTAATAGCAACTATTTTAAAACCAAGATATTTGATACGGCTTTAAGATACGAAATGCGCAATTGCACATCGGCCGTTGCGATTGCACAGGGTAGCAAGCTACAACTGCAATGTTGGCCATTAAATGTACTGTTAAATCAAGACATGATTACAAGCAGTGGGTATTATATTTAGTGTTAGCGTTCTAGCTAATGTATTTCGAGTGTTCACTTCCTCGTGGTGAATTAGCCACAAAAATAACTTTGCTTATGATATTACTGCACATAAAGATGTAGGCAAATTCATCACCATTGAACAACACAATTCAGAAAATTCTGGAGCCCTATTTCAAACCACAATTCATGGCAACCACTGGATTCGGTTGCACATCGAAATATCTTGAATCATGCATGTTGGATGAAATAACTTATTTCTTGAATAGCCTACGATCTCAGTAGTCTTATACAATCTAAAGCGCTGTGAATGATCACAAATGTTTTCTATTGTGTGACGCCATGGAGGAAAAAAAGTTGGCGTGACCAAGTCATGGGCTGGTGCCACCAACTGAAAGTTAGTGACACCAGGGGAAAATGTTAGTCTGGAGCCTGTCAATAAGTTTTTTTTGGTAGGACAAGGCTATGTATGTTTGTGCACATGGAACTCAGTGATTTATGTTTACTGTAGGTTCCTGAGACAATAAAAATGTGACGCATTAAATGGCATTTAGTTTTGACACCTAACTAGACTAAATCATTATTCAAATAACAAAAATGTGACTAAGACTTATTTCTTTTGGGTCAAAATGACTAAGATTAGAGTAAATCTTTAAAAATAAAAAGCGCCAAAATTAACACTGCCTTATTCCCAATTCCGCTTTCATTCTTGTTATTGCGCTGGTATGCACAGAAGACAGAGCGATTTGAGTAGACCCAATTGTAATCTGACGGCTGCTGGAACTGTTGTTTTAAAATGGTACCCTTTCCTCTATCTTAAGCCGGGGGGTTTAGGTAATTAAACCATAGAGAACACCATATCAGCAGGGTTGATTTGCAGGAAGCTGTACAGTGTTAATATTGACAATGATAATCACTTTGGTATATACCAGTGCAATCAAATGTGTTATTCAATTGTTTTGAATGTAGGTCCGCTTGATAAGTATTTTCATGAAAGCGACAACAATATAGTTACATCTGATACAAGCTGTGCCGTGTCGTCCCAACCCACATGACTGATGTGTAACCCCTCCTACTTTAATTATCTGCAATGGAGCTTTTTTTTTTCTACTCTTAAACCAATGTTGCTCTGTATCCTCCATACAGACTCTTCTCATGCGTAGGCTACATGCTTTGCAAGGGCGGACCTCTGTAGCTCAGTTAGGTAGAGCGTGGCGCTTGCAATGACAGGATAGTGGGATGGATTCCCAGGACTTACAAAAAAAGATGCATGCATCACTGTAAGTCGCTTTCGATGAAAAGTGTCTGCTAAATGGCTTATTATTATTGTTTTTATATATTACAACTCATTAATGAATGTCTTCGCCTTGTGTTTTTCCTCTTAGTGCCTGACTGTGGTGCGTCCCAGATGAACATTACTCCACATCACCAAGTACACCAGGGTCCCCTGACTTGACTTGAAGCGTGTTTTTATATCTGATGTTCTTCCAGAAGACAGAGTACCACTGCACTGTGGCTGGGGACTTCTAGGGAAGATACCCCTACACTCACTCCACTGTTTGGAAAAGGGTAAGAACTTTCATCCTGACTTCACCCCCTGGACAGGACGCTAGGCTACATCAAGCTCCCTCACTCTACATAAAAAGGAGAGGGTCCTGCCCTATGGGCCACTCTGGCCTCAGACGAGGCTTAGTTTCATCCTGAGATCAGTTCAATGGGAATGAGGGTGTCATCATGGAGAAACTAATGGACTAAGGGATTTATGTACAATGAGTACATGATGTGCTCCTAAGTAGAAATGTAGAAGCACGCAAATCTAGGAGAACGATGACTAAAAGTTAGTGAATAAAAGTTTTGGAGTGATCCATGCTCGATCAAGCACAATCATTAGGTGAGACCAAAAAATGTCACTGCCCCTTTAAGTAATGGGCTGTAACCGTGTTAACTTGGGCACTCCCTTGTCTGGGATGAAAACAAAAATCTGACTGCGTGACGTCTTCCTAGCAGCAGAAAGTTGCAGCAAACTTGAACTAACATTTGAAAAAAACAACCTCACGTGAACGAAACAATGTAACTGGCCAAAGAAAACAAAGACAAAGTCACACTTTAGTAGCCTTTCTTGTCAATTCGACCAACTTCTACATAGGGGCTTTGGATTAAAAAAACACTTGCTGGTGAAATAGGCATTCTTATCCGCCAATGACAAAATATACCCTCAGATGGTGGGTGTTTATTTCCAACCCTGGACACCATGATTTCAAAAGCTCAAAGCTTTGCATTTACCAAACCCCCTCTGAGAATGGAAGAGGGAATGATTTTGTTTGAATGGCAGATATGGCAGATCTAGGCCTCCCTCCACTAATAAGACAAAGCACCCAATGCTTAAGTGGGAGGTGGAAGTGCCTGTACCCATCACTTGCCATTTGGGTGGGTACTAGTAGCAGTATGCTAGTAGCAGCTTGTTCAACAGGCATTCTAACCTTGGGGGCTTGATCTTGGTACGTTTACACAAAAGATCCCGTCAACTTGGAGTAGCAGTTCACACTATTGGATGGCGTCAAATGCAGGAAATGGAGTATTGGGTTTCGAGTGCAAATTTAATATTGGACTTGGGCAAAAGGGTAACTAAAATACAGTGGTCAAAAGACCCTTGTCCATTTGGGCCATTGTCATGGTATTGGTCTGTCTAGTTCAGGGATGGCCAACTGGTTGGAGGAGGAAATTATAGTCCTAAAAAAGCATTCCGTTTTCACTGACTCACTCAACGTTTAAAAAAATAAAAAATAAATGTAATAGCTTTTTTAAAATTGAATCCTTATTTATCTAGGCAAGTCGGTTAAAACAGATTCTTGTTTACAATGACGGCCCACCAAAAGGCCTCCTGTGGGGACGGGGGCTGTGATTAACAAAAAACAACACTACATAGAGACCTAAGACGACAACACAGCATGGTAGCAGAACAATATGGAAGCAGCACATTATGGTAGCAGCACAAAACAAGGTACAAACATTATTGGGCACAGACAACAGCACAAAGGGCAAGAAGGTAGAGACAACAATGCATCACGCAAAGCAGCCACAACTGTCAAGAAGAGTGTCCATGATTGGGGCCTCTCGAGTGGCGCAGTGGTCTAAGGCACTGCATCGCAGTGCTAGCTGTGCCACTAGAGATTCTGGGTTCGAGTCCAGGCTCTGTCGCAGCCGGCCGCGACCGGGAGACTCATGGGGCGGCGCACAATTGGCCCAGCGTCGTCCGGGTTAGGAGAGGGTTTGGCCGTCAATGTCCTTGTCCCATTGCGCACTAGTGACTCCTATGGTGGGCAGGGCGCAGAGCACGCTGACACGGTCTCCAGGTGCATGGTGTTTCCTCCTACACATTGGTGCGGCTGGCTTCCGGGTAAATTGGGGATTGTGTCAAGAAGCAGTGCTGCTTGACTGGCTTGTGTTTCGGAGGACGCACAGCTCTCGCCTATCCCGAGTCCATACGGGAGTTGCAGCGATGAGACAAGACTGTAACTACCAATTTGGATACCACGAAATTGGGGAGGAAGCGTCCATGATTGAGTCTTTGAATGAAGAGATTTAGATGACTGCCCAGTTTAGTGTTTGTTGCAGCTCGTTAGTCACTAGCTGCAGCGAACTGAAAATAGGAGCTTCCCAGGGATGTGTGTGCTTTGGGGACCTTTTAACAGAATGTGACTGGCAGAACGGGGGGGGGGGGGGCGGTGGAGGATGAGGGCTGCAGTAGGTATCTCAGATAGGAGGGAGTAAGCCATAAGAGGGTTTCATAAATAAGCATCAACCAGCGGTTTTTGCGACAGGTGTACAGAGATGACCAGTTTCTAGAGTAACATAAAGTGCAGTGATGTGTCCAATAAGGAGCATTGGTGGCAAATCTGATGGCCGAATGGTAAAGAACATCTTGCGGCTCGAAAGCACCACTACCAGCCGATCTATAAATTACGTCTCTGTAATCTAGCATGGGTAGATCATCTGAATCAGGGTTACTTTGGCAGCTGGGGGGAAAGAGGAGTGATTAACGATAGAGTAAACCAAGTCTAGATTTAACCTTAGCCTGCAGTTCTGCTATGTGATGAGAGGAGGACAGTGTACCCTCTAGCCATACAACCAAGTACTTGTATGAGGTGACTACCTCAAGCTCTAAACCCTCGGAGGTAGTAATCACACCGGTAGGAAGAGGGGCATTCTTCTTGCCAAACCACATGACCTTTGTTTTGGAGGTGTTCAGAACAAGTGTAAGGGCAGAGAAAGCTTGCTGGATGCTAAGAAAGCTTTTTTTGTAGAGCCTTTAACACAAAATCCAGGGAGGAGCCAGCTGAGTATAAGACTATCATTTGCATATAAATGGATGAGAGCGCTCCCTATTGCCTGAGCTATGTTGATGTAAATTGAGAAGCGCGTGGGGCCTAGGATCGAGCCTTTGGGTACTCCCTTGGTGACCGGCAGTGGCTGAGACAGCAGATGTTCTGACTTTATACACTGCACTCTTTGAGAGAGGTAGTTAGCAAACCAGGCCAAAGACCCCTCAGAAACACCAATACTTCTTAGCCGGCTCACAAGAGTGGTATGGTCTACCGTATCAAAAGCTTTGGTATAGTCAATAAAAATAGCAGCACAACATTGCTTAGAATAAAAGGCAATAGCGACATCATTGGGGACCTTTTTAAGGTTGCAGTGACACATCCATAACCTGAGGGGAAACCAGATTGCATACCAGAGAGAATAATTTAGACTTCAAGAAAGCCAGTCAGATGATTGACTTTTATTTATTTATTTTTCCTCTTACACTTTTGATAAACAGGGAAAATAAAATTTCATTTCTATATCTTTCAGTCTCTAAAGGATTGAAAAAAAATCTCTGTCAAATGAAACCGCTCGCATTTGCGGTGCGCTTTTGAGAAGTGTTTTTCTGATGATTGCATTTAGCCTACTGCCGTGTGCGCATTGCTGCACTTATAATGTAAAGAAATAGCCTAATAGTTTATCTAGATTTTAAGCTAAACCTTATGATCTAAACATCAGCCTCATTGCTTTTTTGTTTTAAATTGTAGGCTACAGTGGTTGTATTAATTTGGGATCTATGATGCGGCTATTCTGTGTTGAGCTGTTAACAAAGAAATAGGTACGCCTATATGCTTAATTCAGAGTTAATGTAACTTTAGTTGTTCTGCAAACGTTGGGCTGTATGTTTTGTTTTTTAATACATTGTAAGATTACATGGTGAGACTACTGATTTGGAAAAAAAGTCGCTTGAAAGGCATGAGGTCTGCTTTGTTTTTTGCTCCGGCTGTATACACTCCAGTAGTCTCCCATTCACAATTTGACAAGCACTTGATAATGCCTTGAATTTCAAGCCAGCATCCCCTTTGTGGCCGTAATGCACCCTAGAAAAACCCATGCATTTTGCGCCCAGGAGAGCTGCATTGTGCCCTTCTCCCTGAGTGCGCTGCACAATCCGAAGCGTCTCTCACTCACACGGCTCTCCATCACGTCACAAGACCGACACATCGGGGACGCAACTGCGCAATTCCGAGGTGCATATTGAAGATATTGGATGAACTGTTTACATTTCCTTTTTGTCAGCCAACAAGATCAGTAAGCCATAACGAACAGCAAAAATCTACTATCCCCCATAGTACAAAAGTCGACCTATTCTGTGTGAGAAATAAATATTCCAAACAGCCTGGGACAGTTGTGGGATGCGATAGATCCCCAATTAATACGACCTCTAGCATTAAAAAAAATGTGGGTGATGCTACAGATCAGAATGTTTAGCTTAAAATGTTGATAAACTATTAGGCTATTTCTTCACATTATAAGCGCAGCAATGGACACATGGTAGTAGGCTATAAGAGCAAATGTTCCATTAGCGGAAAACACCATTATCAAAAGTCACAGCAAATGCAGTTATGCACGTAATACTTTATAATAAAAGGTGCATTCTATGGTGAAAAGCATAAAGTGCTTAATGTTAAGAAGTTATTTGGCCACTTTAGTTTTGATACAAACCTAATCAAATTATATAGGCCAATGGGCTAGGCTACATGAGGTGTGCGTGTATGATTCGTACAAGTCGCCAAAAAAAAAGGCATCGTTTCTTATGCTGAGCATCATTTCATTATATACTGTCAAGTAACAGTATATAATTCACAAGTGGTAGGCTAATATTGTCACCCATCAGACTATTCTTGATTTAATCTTTACATATATTATTTAGTATATGTGTGACATTTGTTATGATTTTTAATGGACCACTATCATGTACCTGTATCGAAACAACAGGGGCAGCGGGAAAAAATACATGCCATCTATGCACTTAAATGGCGAATGGAGGCTGCTTTTCCCCGTGGTTTATTTTCATGCCAGCCAGGTAGGCTTTTCTCCTGCTGGAAATATAAGCAATGTGCTTAATATTAAGAAAGTTTAAAAATAAATATAGTAGGCCTAGCCTATAGAAAGCTGATGGGAGCCTCCTCTATTTAGTAGAGGCCATCACTCTGTTTTCTCGCTCAATTGCATAGCCTATAGAAATGTTGCGCAACATGGGCTCTCATGAAGTGTTTGATTCGAATTTTGAATACATTTGCATATAATTATTATTCGTCATAAGGCCACTGTGGCCTTGGAGCATTTTTTTTTAGGGGTTATTACGGCCACACAAGGGGACATTGATGGACATGGCCGTCGATGCCGCTTGGAAATTCAAGGCCTGTTATAGACAGAACTTTTTTCTCTTTTCAGCAGAATCCATTTGCTTTCCAACCCGTTTCCCCTGCGGTTGTATTTGAAATGTTGTGAAATGCCTGCTTTGAGTTCACTGACAGATTTGATGCACATTCCCATCTGTAGCCATGCCTTGTGATTGAGCTACACACACAATCCATAACTAGGCAATTTTTGAAAAATAAGTTATTGATATACTGTGGCTAAATTATAGTCCTACTCCCGGTGTAGTATTCTGAACTATTTCATTTATTTCTGAACAGACCACAGTAATTCTATAACTTTGGCAAATGCATTTCAATTTATTCACCCTTCCCGCGGTTATGATTCTATAAGGAAATAAATTATGACGTGCATCGCTGGTGAGATGACAGTTTCAGGCTCATGTCTGTCAGACCAGAGAGAGGGAGCGAGATCATAGAAAGTGAATCTCATTCTAGTTCTGTTAGATACAAGCACGCTTCTCTCTCTCTCTCTCTCTCTCTCTCTATATCTCTCTAAACCACAATGTTGGGCAAACCATAAACTCGGGCCAGTCTAACACAAATCAATTCTAAGAATATCAGGCATGTTTTGACATTGTATTTTTTTTATGGGGCAGGAGAATTACAGAGGAGGCAACTTTAATTAACTCTGATTTCATTCTAATTTTTACATTGCAAACAAGTGAAAAAGATTTTTCATGCCAAGAGGTACTGGATCCTGGCAAATGGGTTCCGGAACAAAACAGTTCAAAATTGAGAGGTGCAGGATTCTGTTCCGGCAGGATCCAGCTCAAAGTAATCATGGTTAACTTACCAATCAGGGGTGCCCTCCTTTGATGTATATATATTTTTTTTGTCACCATCAGTCATATCATATTAAAAACAGCAAGCATTTCTCTCTACCCTTTAGCAAAATGTGTAGATTTTCTGAAAATGTGTGGTAAAACTGCATTTTTTTTTTCTCTCAGCCCCATGGCAAAATGTATGGAATTGCATGCAATTAATTATGAAATTGTGAACTTATCACCGCCATATGGCAAAATGTGTAGATTTGCAGCGAACTTGCCGTTTTAAAGCAAAATGTAAATGTGTAGAATTGCAGGAAATTCCCTCTAAAAATTCACATTTTCCTTAAAGCCCCCAAAAGGCTAGGGCTGGCTCTGACTGCATGTATGGACTGCATGTATGGACTGCATGTATGGATGCATTTTTTTTCGTGGCCATCAATTGTTGCCTATCCCTGATCAAGCTGCTTTGAGTTTATTATTACTCAAAGAGATGTTGCTTTTATTTAATAGTAGCCTGTTGATGTATTACCCAGTCTATTTATATCCTCTTAGGAACAATTTCTAAATGTCTGGCGTTAACAAATACAACATTTATTGTTGTACGACACTACGAGTAAGTTCTTTGACTATTCATGTGTACTGCATTAATGAAAGAAATTGCATTTGGCTCATAGACAAAATGTCTATCTCACCAACTTGAAATGTTCTTCACCTTCTATAGGGAAGTGATGGAGGAGGATGAATTATGAACTTTCATGAATAATTGAAAGCAATTGGCAGGTTTGAATAATTAATGTGAGAGAAAGGCATCTCCTGGAGCCGGTTGCTGTGCTGGGATTAACTTGCAACACTGCCGGATCCTGCAAGGCTTCTTCAGGCTGGAGATTAGCCAGTCTGGACAGACGTAACATTGTCAGATGATGCATATTCAAGACCTCTTGAGGTCCTTTGATCATAATTGGACCAGTAACTCCGTAGCGGCACAGGCAAAACTCACCTACTCCACCATAGAATAGCTACAGATGGAGATGTGCTTAGTTGACTCGAGTGTGGAGACTTGTTTTCCAGTCATAGAAACTTCTGAGGCCGTCACTATCATGATTGCACATGAATAATGAATGAGCAGCCTCAGAAAAACATATGCAAGCACACAACTACCGATACATGGGCTAAATGCATATCCAAACAGACATGGCACATCTTCTACACTTTTTTGTTTTCGCTCATTCTTTCACCCAGCCTACAATCCATGAACATTTTAAAGGCGATTCTTTGGACTTGGCCCAGAGCAGGGGAACTGACGGCTGCTCTCTGTCTGGCTTTAGCCTGGGTGCCTAGCCTCAGTCCTTTTCCCTGACTCAGTACCTGTGGCTCTCGGGCCTCGTTCCAAACCACCAGCTCAGAGCTTTCTAACCCCCAGGGGGGACTTTAAAACACAAATGCTCACACAGGAGAAAAGATGCCGAGGACATCCACTAAGCTGATGGGACCCAGGTGGCACTAAACTGCAGAGGCCAGTGTGATAGTTCATACTGACAAGCCAGTCAGAAGGTTGGCATTTACGTGCAGAAAGGCTTGATAGAGCTGAGGAGACAAGAGGTCAGCAGCAGCACTCTAGTGTGAGTTTTACTTGCCTTTGGCTTTACCCCTTAAAATGGGCCTATACTCGCACAGAATACATAAACGCTTGATTGAGTGGGAGCACATAGTGATAACCATACGTTTTTCTAGTGTTTTCCAATAACTATCCTAAATGTCCATGTGTCATATAGAATCATTGAACTGTTTTACACTACAGCTATTTGGTGTGTATCAGAATGTGTTGGGGAAATACTAAATCACTAAGCTAAGGACCCTGAGACTAAACGCCTCCCTCTGCAACTGGATCCTGTACTTCCTGACGGGCTGCCCCCAGGTGGTAAGGGTAGGTAACAACACATCCGCCACGCTGAACCTCAACACGGCGAGCCCCTCACAGGCTGACTACACGCGAGCCTTGCAAAATAAATTTAGAGATCTAGATTAGTCAATTATTGCTCCCGCGTGCCAACGAGCGTCTGCGTTGCCAAGGGCTAAAATAGAAGGCAGTTCTATTTCTGACGCAGATCGTGCTGCCATCTCCTCATTGGTTTATAGAAGCAGGTACCCACGTGCCATCTCCTCATTGGTTATACCCACGTGGGTGACTGAAAGAAGAACGAGGTCAGTGGCGGTAATGCACCTAATTTGTGAAAGTTGCCAATCGCAATATAAAGTCAAGAGAAGAAAAAGCCTGGGAGGATGACTAGAAACGATTCGGTTGACTGTTTTATCTGTGGATTAATTGGTGGAGTAGAGGGCCTTGTGCATTTCAAGTAAAATAACAACTCAATGTTTATATCCCAGGACAAATTAGCTAGCAAGTGCAAGCTATCTAGCTAAATTGCCATAAATGTTTAATGCTTTTCGACCTGTCCCCAAATAAATATAATTGGTTGAGTTTGTTTTTGATATTTTAACCTGCATGTCGTAATCGCGTTTGGTGTGGGGGGACAAAATACATTTATGCACGATGGCGCACGGGCGCAGCCGGTTTGGGTTCCGTGTCAGGGGTGCGTGCTCAGTCCCCTCCTGTACTCACTGTTCACTCATGACTGCACGGCCAAGCACGACTCCATCACCATCATTAAGTTTGACACAACAGTGGTAGGCCTGATCACCGACAACGATGAGACCGCCTATAGAGGTCAGAGACCTGGCCGTGTGGTGCCAGGACAACAACCTCTCGCTCAACGTGATCAAGAAAAAGGAGATGATTGTGGACTACAGTAAAAGGAGGACTGAGCACGCCCCCATTCTCATCGACGGGGCTGGAGTGGAGCAGGTTGATAGCTTCAAGTTCCTTGACGTCCACATCACCAACAAACTAACATGGTCCAAGCACACCAAGACAGTTGTGAAGAGGGCACGACAAAACCTATTCCCCCTCAGGAGATTGAAAAGATTTGGCATGGGTCCTCAGATCCTCAGTTTCACAGCTGCACCATCGAGAGCATCCTGGTTAACTGCGTTGTTGGTTAAGGGCTTGTAAGTAAGCATTTCACTGTATCCGGAGAATGTGACACATACAATTTGATTTGGAATAGGCATGTATTCGGCACCGACTTAGCACCGCCAGGCTCACTCTTGGATGGAGCTGTGTCCGTTTAAGTAGTAGGCTGGAGCTAAATCACAGCCATGCAGCTTTGGAACATAATTAAAGAAAAGACAGTCAATAGGGTCTCTACAAAATATTAGCGTCTTTGACACTAAATGCAATGACAATTGGTTAGGGTTTTTTGAGAGATCAGCAGGGAGGCAAATGACAAAAAAGCCTTTAAGCAGGTTATTCTGAGCATCGCCAGCAGTCTGGTGTGGCGTTCTTTTAGATCCATGCCCCCTCGACAGACCGCGAGCTGGCAGATGGTCTCTGTGCTGGGCATGTGTGTGTGTTGCTCTGCTGTGCCCTCTACCTCGCCCCAGGCGGCCAGCCTTTGATGTCATCCCTGTTCTCCCTTGTTTGCCCTGATTGATCAATTGTGTTCTGAATGGCCTGGTTCTTCTGCAGGTAGGGTATGTGCTGCAGCACCTGTTACAATATGACCGCATGTCATCCCCACCAGCCGTCCTTAAATTTGACCTGAATGTGTTCCACAAGAGGTTGCTTTGCTGCCCAGACATCAGAACTGGTTTAGCTGTTGTTAATGAGAGCACAGCAGAGCTCCCCAGTGGACAGTGGTTGAAGCTTGTTGGAGAAAGGGTTGGCTACCCATTGGGAGGAGATGCAGGTAGTGCTGAGCGATTTAGTGCTTTTTGAGGCCTGTTTCAGTTTGATTATTACAAAATAATCAGACTTCGATTTCGATTATTATGTTTACATTAAATGCACTCTGTATTATGCGAGTTGAATTCTCTAACACAGAATACAATTAATAGAACTCCTATGATGGTAATGACTGCATTACTGCTTATCACTTAACCATAGTTTATTCACATTACTTTAATAAAATATCACAGTTGTATATTACATTTGTTTTATTTGACGACTTTATTAAGTCATCATCTCATCTCTGTAGAGTTGCTGCCTATGCTATCTGACAAAATCAATACCAACGGTCACTTAGATCATGTATTTTCAGGCAGAGATGTATTGCGAAGCAATCAAGCAACTGCTCGCTCTCCCTCCCGATCACCGAGTGTACAAAACATTAAGAACACCTTCCTAACATTGAGTGTGACCCTCTGAACAGGCTCAATTTGTCTGGGCATGGACTCTACAAGATGTCAAGTGTTCCACAGGGATGCTGGCCCATGTTGACTCCAATGCTTCCCACAGCTGTGTCAAATTGGCTGGATGTCCTTTGGGTGGTAGACCGTTCTTGATTCACACGGGAAACTAAGAGCGTGAAACTCAGAAGCATTGCAGTTCTTGACACAAACCGGTACGTCTGGCACCTACTACTATACCCCATTCAATGGCTCTTAAATCCTTTGTCTTGCCCATTCACCCTCTGAATGGCACACATACACAATCCATTTTTCTAGTTCCACTGGTACTCCTAAATTAAAATTCCAGGTCGCGCAGCAAAATATTTAGCCGCAAATATGAGTAAAATGGTCGCACTGTAGAGCCATGTCTGGAGAAACTGCACATTGAGCTCATAGAAAAACCCTGAACGAAATGGTATTCAAATAATTGAACCAATGACGGTCAATTACTAGTTTATAAAATAAATGTTTAATCGCTCAGCACTAAATGCAGGGAAGGAAGAATGAAAGGTGGGCCCCTTTCAGAGAGTGAGATGATGCTGCTGATTATTGGCCTAATACCTGCTTGCTTCACCCTGAAACGTAATCTTCCACGTTGTTTCAGTATGCATGCCTTTTCTTTTAGAATACACACACACACTGACGGAGAGAGACAGACAATTCTACTATTGCAAGGCCCTGCTTTTTATCACCAGCTCTTTGGGTTCCATCTCTGCTCCCTGAGCATTAAGGCAGTCTTCACATTTAATTGTTACGCTCAGATCCAAATACTGACACGTAAGAGATTAATTCCATATCCGTAACTCACTTGGAGAAGGAAAAAGCCGGAAACACAAGTCCATGAACGTCGTTGGTTATGCTGTGAAAGAGCGAGAGCGCGGAAATGTTTCAATCCCCCTCCCTCCTCCACCCCTACCCCCACGGCACTGCTCGAACAAGACCCCATCGCCACTCTCTTCAGCTGCTGTTCAACTCAATTATCTGAATGGCTGAGTACTAGCCTGTACCCTTTTAATAATGGCATGTTGTGTTTAGGAATTCTCTGCAAGCTGGCAATTACAATGGCGGGGGAGGAGGGGGCCACATTAAACTTACCCCTCCCTCACCTGCCTTCCTCTCACCAAGCCAAATTAAATAGTAAAGGTGACTCGCCACGCTCACTCTCACCTCCTTTCTCTTGCTCTCCCTTCCCCTCTCAAGCTCCCTCTATACTCTTGCTCAGTGTCCATGCCAGGCTTCTATTCTCCTTTTATTTAGTTTGGTTGCATTTTATGTCTGGTATTATTTTTACAGAACGATGTGCATATGGTAGTTATGTAAGATATTTGGTGTGGTAATCCTGCTTTAGTCACATATGCTCAAGCTGTCATGTCTGAACAATTGCCTATTTTCTCTTTAATCATTTTGTAAGTTTTTTAATTGTGTGTGTGTGTGTGTGTGTGTGTGGCAGTTCTTTCAGGATAAAAAGAGCAGTCATGTTATTTGTCTGTTTCTCATGTTCCTGTAATGCCAACAGATTGTGTTGTCGTGAGAGTATTGTTCATAGAAATTAAAATCTCCTGACTTGGAAAAATGTCAATGTTCATTGAGGTGGCAGGTAGCCTAGTGGTTAGAGTGTTGGACTATTAACCGAAAGGTTGTTGGATTGAGTCCTCGTGCTGACAAGGTAAAAATCTGTTCTGCCCCTGAACAAGGCAGTTAACCCACTGTTCCCCGGTAGGCCATCATTGTGAGTGTTTTTAACTGACTTGGTTAAAGAAATAAAATAAATGCATCACTGCGTTTTACTTTTCTTTTTTTTTGTCAAATTACTATTTCAATGCGTTTTGTACACCAGTGCTGAAAGGGGATGGTGTAGTGGAAAAAATATTATTTTTATGTTCTGAGGAAAATGTCTTCTCCCAGTGGTGTGCTCCAGTCAGCTACCTCTGAACATGCCTCATCCATCGGAGTGTTATTGCAGGCCCCCCTCCCTCCCCACCAGACTGGACTCCCTGTGCGTTTTGAGTCCATCACCCCACCCTTCGTCTCCTCTTCTCCCCAACAGTGACACCATTGGAGCAGGGGGAATGTAATGGCCTAAAGTGGATGAACTTCAGTGTGAAATGACCCCATTTTAGTGAAATGCTGTTGCCCTGATGCCAATTGCTCCCAAGTGCATTGACGCCCCGCTTCTCCAGTCCCGGCGCCTTGTCATCTTAACCTTAACAGTGGTGTAACTTTGTATCCCCTGTGTAACTTGATAGTAAGGTCACACTGTACAGTCAAGGCCTCTAATCGCTGTGAGTATTTAACTCCACAGATATAATGCTTTGTTTTTCATTAGAATGTAGTCAAAATACGTAGTGAAGAATGGGACTAAAATTGAACCAAAAGAAAGTATATGTCACAATAGAGGTTGTGTCTGTAAAATGTATGTATAATCTGGAAGTAGAAGCCTAAGTGGTGGTGTTCATTAGTTTGCTCCAATTAGGGGAGGGGTGGTAGGGTTAGGGGTAAATAATAAAGGAAAATATAATTTTATATTTGCAGTACGAGTCAAAAGATTGGACACCTACTCATTTAAGGGTTTACGTTGTAGAATAATAGTGAAGACATCAAAACTATGAAATAACACATGGAATTATGTAGTAACCAAAAAAGTGTTAAACAAATGAACATATATTTGAGATTCTTCAAAGTAGCCACCCTTTGCCTTGACAGCTTTGCACACTCTTGGCATTGTCTCAACCAGCTTCATGAGGTAGTCACCTGGGATGCATTTCAATAAACAGCCTTGTTAATTTGTGGAATTTCTTTCCTTAATGTGTTTGAGCTAATCAGTTTCATGAGGAATGTTTTTCAAACAGTCTTGAAGGAGTTCAAACATATGCTGAGCACTTGTTGGCGGCTTTTCCTTCACTGCGGTCCAACTCCTCCCAAACCATCTCAATTGGGTTGAGGTCGGGGGATTGTGGAGGCCAGGTCATCTGATGCAACACTCCACTCTCCTCCTTGGTCAAATAGCCCTTACACAGCATGGAGGTGGGTTTTGGGTCATTGTCCTGTTGAAAAACAAGTGATAGTCCTAGTCCCACTAAGTGCAAACCAGATGAGATGGCGCATCGCTGCAAAATGCTGTAGTAGCCATGCTGGTTAAATCTGCCTTGAGTTCTAAATAAATCAGTGTCACCAGCAAAGCACCATCTCACCACCTCCATGTTTCACGGTGGGAACCACACATGCGGAGATCATCAATTCACCTACTCTGCGTCTCACAAAGACACATTGGTTCGAACCAAAACTCTCAAATTTGGACTCATCAGACCAAAGAACAGATTTCCACTGGTCTAATGTCCATTGCTCGTTTTTCTTGGCCCAACCAATTCTCTTCTTCTTATTGGTGTCCTTTTAGTAGTGGTTTCTTTGAAACAATTTGACCATTAAGGCCTGATTCACGCAGTCTCCTCTGAACAGTTGATGTTGTGATGCATTTGTTACTTGAACTCTGACCAATGTAACTCTGAAGCATTTATTGGTGCTGCAATTTCTTGAGGCTGGTAACTCTGCTGCGGAGGATAAGTCCATTAAAGGTACGCTGGGTCTTCCTTTCCTGTGGCGGTCTTCATAAGAGCCAGTTTCATCATACCGCTTAATGGTTTTTGCGACTGCATTTGAAGAAACTTTCAAAGTTCTTGACATTTTCCTCTTTGACTGACATGTCTTCAAGTAATGATGGACTGTCATTTTTCTTTGCTTATTTTAGCTGTTCTTGCCATAATATGGACTTGGTCTTAGCCCTATTTGGTATATCTTCTGTATACCACCCCTACCTTGTCACCACACAACTGATTGGCTCAAACGCATTAAGAAGTAAAGAAAGGTACACCTGTTAATTGAAATGCATTCCATGAATCTGGTTGAGAGAATGCCAATAGTGTGTAAAGCTGTCATCAAGGCAAAGGGTGGCAACTTTGAAGAATCTCAAATATTTTTTGGTTGTTTTTGTTTTACACTTTGCTTACTTTGCCGCAGCCCGTCTGGTGTTCAACCTTCCCAAGTTCTCTCACGTCACCCCGCTCCTCCGCTCTCTCCACTGGCTTCCAGTCGAAGCTCGCATCCGCTACAAGACCATGGTGCTTGCCTACGGAGCTGTGAGGGGAACGGCACCTCCGTACCTTCAGGCTCTGATCAGGCCCTACACTCAAACAAGGGCACTGCGTTCATCCACCTCTGGCCTGCTGGCCCCCCTACCTCTGAGGAAGCACAGTTCCCGCTCAGCCCAGTCAAAACTGTTCGCTGCTCTGGCACCCCAATGGTGGAACAAGCTCCCTCACGACGCCAGGACAGCGGAGTCAATCACCACCTTCCGGAGACACCTGAAACCCCACCTCTTTAAGGAATACCTAGGATAGGATAAAGTAATCCTTCTAACCCCCCCCCCCCCCCCTAAAAGATTTAGATGCACTATTGTAAAGTGGTTGTTCCACTGGATATTATAAGGTGAATGCACCAATTTGTAAGTCGCTCTGGATAAGAGCGTCTGCTAAATGACTTAAATGTAAATGTACTACTTGATTCCATTTGTGTTATTTCGTAGTGTTGATGTCGTTACTATTCTACAATGTAGAAAATAGTAAAAATAAAGAGAAACCCTTGGAACTTTTGACTGGTACTGTATTTCTTACTAAATAAATATGGGGGATGGGAAATTATGCAGATAATAACAACATTGATTGAAGCCACAATCTATCTGCAATTTTTTTAAAGCTGATCTACCCACTAAAAAAATGTAAATACGTAGTTTGAAAAACCTAGGGCGTGTTTAATGTCATGTCATGGTGGACACACAAACCGAGAGGAAATGGGGGTTAGTAGTATTCAGTATAACAGCACATTGCTGTTCTCAGTTAAGGGAAATAGACTGGTAACTACAAGTGGCTCTAAAATGTCCATTCGCTCTGCGCCTACTGACAAGGCAAGGTTTGCACATTCTGAATTACTCATAATTATTTCTTCAGGGTCGATATGTATTAGCTATTGAGTTTGATCTGATCTGTCCAATTGTACGCCAATCTCAGTCATTTAAGTTAAGGGACCCAGCAAAGCGGAAGATATTGGTTGTGGTGTTTGCTCATGGTAAGAGTGGATATAGAGTGGAAGAGAAAAGGTGCGACAGTCTCACTCGTTGGCACCTCAAATCAAAAACGCAGGGAGTGTCATTGATCTGGATGTTTTAAGATGCGTGCTGCAGCCCGAGCCATCCCTAGTGTTTCAGAACGGCATCGCTGATTCAAGAAGACGTGCAGTCATACATCTCACTGCTGTCTATCTCCCGCTCAGAGTTCTGAGAAAAGGCTGGCATGCAATCAACACGTTTCCAGTGCCGCTATGCACCTTCAATCGCCTTTTGCAGCCCTACCCCTCTTGTTCTTATTGACTGTGCTCCATTAAAGTAAGAGCATATTTATTTTAGCCTCCGTTTGTTACAAAACAGTCTAGACTTCTTGCGGTTTTACTGAGCCAAAAGTCAAAGCCAGTAGTGTAAAGATTATTGGCCTAATGGATAGTTCAGGAAGCACTCAATTTGCCCTTCCACCTCATGAGGCTTTGCCAGAGAGGGTTGGAGGTGAGAACCGAGTTATGGGAGAAACAACCCCCTCACCACAGCCTTAAGAATGTATGTAATAAAGTACCGGTATGTCGTCTCCACAGGGAACCCTGCTAATGCATATGATAAATGGTTAGTGGTGAAGCCCATGCCTGTGGTTCCATTTGCTCCATTTTCTAAATGCACAGTCATAAGTTTCAAACAGGACACTGTGACTACAAGTGCCAGTGAGGATGAGCAGTCCGCATGCTTCGACCATAGACTTAAACAATGGGACCCAAGGGAGCTGTTTGGGGATGTTGATAATGCCCAACTCACCCCCTTTCCGTCTTATTGTCCACTGTAAATTGAGCTGCGCACCACTTTTTTAGCCATTAAGATGCAGCTGTATAGATCACTCAAACTTGACTCTGGACCTCCAAAGCCAGTTCAACTGCATTTTTCCAAAAATGACTCCCCTCTCATCAGGGACTGCTTTAGTCACGGAACACCAGGTGGGTGCAATTAATTATCAGGTAGGACAGAACCAGCAGGCTCCGGACCACGTAGGGTAAGAGTTGAATACTGCTGGAATAGACTATAGAGGAAGCTCATGTTTTGGCAAGTGGTTATGATCAGGGCTGTGTGAGCAGTGCGTACTATGGTGCCTTGTCTCTGAGTGTCAGTAAATGTTGTCAGGGCAGACTGTGTACAAACCACCTAAAGCAATACGGAGAAGAAAGCAGGTAGGTATGCCAGCGCTTGGCCTACCATCTGTTAGCTGGTGATTATTTAATTGCTTCTTAAGTCTGTGTTTGTTGAACCGATGCCACAGATGGGCCGATTCTAATAACCTCTCAACTCTTCTTAATTCATCTGTGTTGCTGTGCTTGTCAGCACAAATTGGTTTTTCGCTGTTGCAAATCCACAGGCGCAGTTTGAGGGCTATTGGCCCTCTGTGCCACTTTTTTAGGGGGTGGCGGTGTGTGCGAGTGCGATGGCATTTTCAGAGAACTGAGCCAAGGTTTCAAGGAGGCCAAACTGCCATATTTATCTCCATACAACTGTAGACTAAGAGTTGTCTGCAGTTTATTTCCCCCAGCTGCAGTACTCTGTAAACATACAATGCATTCGAAAAGTATTCAGACCCCTTCACTTTTTTTTGTAAAAAAAAAAAAAATACAAATAAATAAATTAATATATAAACATTACAGCCTTACATATTTTACATTTAAGTCATTTAGCAGACGCTCTTATCCGGAACCCAAACCGGCTGCGCGCGTGTGCTATCGTGAATACATTTATTTTGTCCCCCCACACCAAACGTGATCACGACACGCAGGTTAAAATATCAAAACAAACTCTGAACCAATTAAATTAATTTGGGGACAGGTCGAAAAGCATTAAACATGTATAGCTAGTTAGCTTGCACTTGCTAGCTAATTTGTCCTCTTTAGCTAGCTTGCTGTTGCTAGCTAATTTGTCCTGGGATATAACATTGAGTTGTTATTTTACCTGAAATGCACAAGGTCTTCTACTCCGACAATTAATCCACACATAAAACGGCCAACCGAATCGTTTCTAGTCATCTCTCCTCCTTCCAGGCTTTTTCAGCTTTGAATTTATATGGTGATTGGCATCTACACTTTTACCACGACAACTGGCAAAACATTTCGTCTTTCAGTCACCTATGTGGGTATAACCAATGAGGAGATGGCACGTGGGTACCTGCTTCTATAAACCAATGAGGAGATGGGAGAGGCAGGACTTTCAGCGCAATATGCGTCAGAAATAGAAAGGAGTTCTATTTTAGCCCTTGGCATCGCAGATGCTCATTGGCACCCACGCGCGAGCAGTGTGGGTGCAATAATTGAATAACATGGATTTCTAAATTTATTTTGCGACGCTCGCCCATGCGACGTGTCCGGTCTGGTCAGCATGTTATTCTAAAATAGATACATTTTTTGCTAATTCATAAAAAAAATAATAATAAATATCATATTTACATAAGTATTCAGACACTTAATACTTTTAACGCGACTTTGGCAGGGATTACAGCATCGAGTCTTCTTGGGCATGGCGCTACAAGCTTGGCATGTCTGTATTTGGAGTTTCTCCCATTCTTCTCTGCCGATCCTCTCGAGAACTGTCAGGTTGGACGGGAGCGTCGCTGCACAGCTATTTTCAGGTCTCTCCAGAGATGTTAGATCGGCTTCAATTCTGGGCTCTGGCTGAGCCACTCAAGGACATTCAGACTTGTCCCGAAGCCACGCCTGCATTGTCTTGGCTGTGTGCTTAGGGTCGTGTCCTATTGGAAGGTGAACCTTTGTCTCAGTCTGAGGTCCTGAGTGCTCTGGAGCACGTTTTCCTCAATGATCTCTCTGCATTTTGCTCTGTTCATCTTTCGCTCGATCCTGACTAGTCTCCCAGTCCCTGCCGCTGGAAAAACATCTCCACGGCATGATGCTACCACCACCGTGCTTCACCGTTAATGTGATGCCTGACATTCAGGCCAAACAGTTCAATCTTGGTTTCATCAGACCAGAGAATCTTGTTTCTCATGGTCTGAGTCCTTTGGGTGCCTTTTGGCAAACTCCAAGCAGGCTGTCATGTGCCTTTTACTGAGGAGTGGCTTCCATCTGGTCACTCTACTATAAAGGCCTGATTGGTGGAGTGCTGCAGAGATGGTTGTCCTTCTGGAAGGTTCTCCCATCTCCACAGAGGAACTCTTTCCAGTGTCCATCGGGATCTTGGTCACCTCCCTGACCAAGGCCCTTCTCCCCCGATTGCTCAGTTTGGCTGGGCGGCCAACTCTAGTAAGAGTCTTGGTGGTTCCAAACTTCTTCCATTTAAGAATGATGGAGGCCACTGTGTTTTTCGGGACCTTCAATGGTGCAAAACATTTTTTGGTACCCTTCCCTAGATCTGTGCCTCGACACAATCCTGTCTCGGAGCTCTACAGACAATTTGTTTGACCTCATGGCTTGGTTTTTGCTCTGACATGCACTGTCAACTGTGGGACCTTATATAGACAGGTGTGTGCCTTTCCAAATCATGTCCTATCAATTGACTTTACCACAGGTGGACTCCAATCAAGTTGTATAAACATCTCAAGGATGATCAATGGAAACAGGATGCACCTGAGCTCAATTTCGAGTCTCATAGCAAAGGGTCTGAATACTTATGTAAATAAGGTATTTGTTTTTTGTTTGTAATACATTCGTCATTATGGGGTATCGTGTGTAGATTAAGGATCTTTTATTAAATCCATTTTAGAATAAGGCTGTAACGTAACAAAATGTGGAAAAAGTCAATAGGTCTGAATACTTCCCCAATTCACTGTATGCATCATTGAAGGTGTAACAAACAATTTCTCCTGTAAAAGATCAATAGCTGTGAGAGCTCCTGACGTTTTAATTGGTAGTGCTCGTGATACATCTCTGGGAAGGCAAATCCTATTGCTTTCCTTTACAATCCATTGGAGTAAACTCTGCCTCCTCTACGCTTGGATCATGACGAGCTGATGTATCAATCTTGGCGTTCCTTAGCTTTTTTTCCCCTTTCTCTTAAACCTTACCAACCTCTGTCTTCTGGTCCTAGTATAGTTTACTTCCTCCTCACACTCTCATTTGTTCACTGCCTGTTCATTGTCTACAGCTAATGGGGATATGGAAGCTGACAAACACTAGTGCTGTGGATGTTTCCTGTAGCGGGACCCTCGATAGAGGTGTGTGTACACCCTCTCTTTTCATTTTAAAATGGAATGTATATTATCCTGCCCTGGGTTAAATAATGCACACGTTCTTCTAGAATGAATTGAGTGTCATCTTGGAACATATTTTTGTATTTGTCTGCTGTTTTTCATGGTGGTTTAACAAGGTTACCAGTATCTGGTGATGTCTGTTATTCCACCTCTCTGAAATTAAGATTAATGAGGAAGTGCGGGTGCCAGCTGGGACCAAAATAGATTTTGTAAATTGGCTCTCTGCTGAAGTTTAGAGGTGGACAGTGGGATGAGCAACATGCTTTCTATAATTCTCACCTTCTAGCCTTACAACGGACACGCATCCAAGCGCCACACATCCAAGCTAGTATGGGTGAGTTCTCAGGACTGCTTTCATTCCTAACCCTTTTCCACAGAAATCTGTTCCTTATCGCTGAACTCCCACAGAGGCCTTGGTTGTATGTTGGCTTCTCCCACTGAAAGCTTGCTGTAATGTGGAAAATCAAAGCTTAATTCCGCATCGAGGTAGAGGGGAGCTGATTAACTGGAAATGAAAAGAATACAAATAGTTCAGAGTAGAAAGTTAAGCCTATTCATTTAACGGAGTGGCCCCGGATTGTTCCTCTAGACAAAATATGTGCATTGATTGAAACTAAACACAGGGAGGCTATGCTATAGTTTAACACCATTTGCTAAAAAATTTGCTCAAGGTACATAATTCAAAAACAACACTAACTCAAGATCTAAATGAAAATCCCCATGAAACCGATTCAGATCAAATGGTTGGTATGTAGATGCTATATGGGTGTTTCACAGGTAAAACTTGAATGATAATTCTTCAAGATGAACAGAAATGGGAAGGGAGGGTGACAACAACAATTGGTGCGTAAAGTAGAGGTAATCAAACACAAAACGCAGATTGTGATTCGGATCTTCAGATTTGGGGAAAAGGGATCCAGGGTGGCGGGACGGGACTGTTACCTACGGATCTGCAGCCTCTACCATGATTTAATACAGTGCTATTGCCTCAGATCCTCTTTTCTTTCAGGAAGTAACATGATTAACTGAGGTAGTGGGCAAATGAACCAGGGGAGGTTTTTGAGTTTCTTAAAAGGGTTTTAGTTTAGACATCCAGTTGTGTCTCGCATAACGGACATATCTGCACACCCGCGCTCCGAGCAATCCACTTAAGGCGTCCGCATGCTTCCCAGCCGAAACAGTTCAATAGAGTTCGTGCATATTAGATTAATTCTGACTATTTTGATGAAGTGTATACTGACTACGGCATCTCAAAATGGACAAACGGTACCATTGCTGCTTTTTCAATATAAAAATTAAGCGAAAGGTCTTTTAAGGGAGTACGCGAGCACACTCGTTTGGTTCGCCTAGCCCACTTTGGCTAGCCGGCAGCCGAACTGAAGCATGCTGACGACTTAAACAATCATGTTAGCCCTGGTCTAATCGCCGGTAATGGAACAGATGGCGCCCTTAGGCTTATTTAAACAAAAAAAAACAACATGGGTAAAGAAAAGGCATGTAAGCGTGTGCTATTTGTGCAGTTGGTTCCAATCAATAGAGCACGATGTAAAGCTATGGGATCAGGATGAGTTTAGTTTTGTCTGTGATGTGTGTACCTATACATCGTCCTCTGGGGGGCCCTACCTATACATCGTCCTCTGGGGGGCCCTACCTGGCATCACTCAGACGGCTGGCTGGCTGGTCTCAGCCAGATAGAAGCTGTTTAATGAGTTGTTGTGCGTTGTAATCCAGACGGGTCAAGGGCACAGCAATGTCTAGGATGTCATTATAGGGATTATGAATTAACCATTTAAAGACCTTTATCTCATACTGGGCTGGGTGTGTAGAAGCGCCACTGCATACTGTATAGTGCAGTCTTGTCATTGGTTAACAAAGGCAGGTAGTCTTTGTATCCTCCCAACCTCTCTGAAAATAAGATTTTAGGTGTGACTTGCCACAACTCCGATGACCGTAGCCTGAATCTCTCTCAAATTCAGAGGCCATAGCAAAAAAAGTGCCTGTGTCCTCTAATAAAGGTAAGGTTTGTGTGTTTCCCCAGCCTGCCTCTGTCTCTGGGTGATGTCTGTCAGTTGTTAAAGCAGCTATAAATAGCGTCCTTTTGCCGTGTTGTGCAGCCTAATTAAGAAGGGGGGACGAAGGTGCTCCCAAGCATCTGGGCTTGGCGCGGAATGGCTACCCTGTTCATACGAGCTAGTATTTGCACACCGCTTCCAATTATCCCCAGTAACGTGCTATGCCTTGTGTGATCCTCCAACATCCAAGGGTACTCCCACAGGAATCACGAACTGAAGTTAATACAACTTTAAAGGAACAATCCCAGATTTTTTTTTTTTTTTTTAAGTAAAAAAATGCACTTACATTTTATTTTCAAATAAATCACCTCCCAATATTCTTCTGAAGGTTAGGGAAGAAATATACATCCCACTTTTAGTAAACAAGAGAACAATGTAGATTTATGTCTGTCTGAGACACATGTTCCACTCCTCGCTTGATTTATGGTAATAGCTCTGGCGTTGTGTTTCCAGAATCAATTTAGCCAGTTAAAAATTGCACACAGAATGGCGCATTCTGACTCATTCTCTTAACCAGCTTCACCTGGAATGCTTTTCCAACAGTCTTGAGGTAGTTCCCACAAATGCTGAGCACTTGTTGCCTGCTTTTCCTTCACTCTGCCTTCCAACTCATCCCAAACCATCTCAATTGGGTTGAGGTCGGTTGATTGTGGAGGCCAGATCATCTGATGCAGTTCTCCTTCTTGGTCAAGTAGCCCTTACACAGCCTGGAGGTGTTGGGTCATTGTCCTGTTGAAAAACAAATGATAGTTCCACTAAGCACAAACCAGATGGGATGGAGTATCGCTGCTGTGTGCTGTGGTAGCCATGCAGGTTAAGTGTGCCTTGAATTCTAAATAAATCACCAACAGTGTCACCAGCAAAGCACCATCACACCTCCTCCATGCTTCACGGTGGGAACCACTCATGCGGAGATCATCCGTTCACCTACACTGCGTCTCACAAAGACACGGCGGTTGGAACCAAACATCTGAAATTTGGACTCATCTTCTGTATACCACCCCTACCTTGTTACAACACAACTGATTGGCTCAAACGCATTAAGAAGGAAAGAAATTACACAAATTAACTTTTAGCAAGGCACACCTGTTAATTGAAATAATTCCAGGTGACTACGTCATGAAGCTGGTTGAGAGAATGCCAAGAGTGTGCAAAGCTGTCATCAAGGCAAAGGGTGGCTACTTTGAAGAATCTGAAATATAAAATAGATTTTTATTTTTAACACTTTTTTTGGTTACTACATGATTCAATATGTGTTCATCATTTTGATGTCTAAACTATTATTCTACAATGTAGAAAATAGTAAAAATAAACCCTTGGATGGTTAGGTGTGTCCAAACGTTTGCCTGGTACTGTATATTGTGAACCGGCCATAATAATAAATAAAAAAATATAGGTGTTTTTATTTTTTTTATTTTTTAGGCCATATCGTCCTAATTGAGGTGACAGACAGAAATGATCACTGCATCATCGCATAACATAAAATCGAAAGGTATAAGGCATTTGAAGTGGCTGCAGCACCGCCTCTTCGTTGCGCACTGCAGGATGGGATATGTTCTAACTCTACAACATGACTATGACATAGCGAAATTCCAGTGGAACGCTATATTCTTTCTTTTCAAAGGAAAAGGAATTTGAAAGAACAAGAGATGGCCCTTTTGTTTTTTTGTTTTGTTCTCAACCTGTTGTAGTGGTTGCGATTAGGAGTGTCACGAGTGGACGTCACATCAATAGTCCTCTTAGAGTGACTGTGGAGATCTGAGCGCTACAGCAGCAGGTGGATCAGTTGTACCCACTGGAACTGATTTACATTACATTTACGTCATTTAGCAGACGCTCTTATCCAGAGCGACTTACAAATTGGTGCATTCACCTTATGATATCCAGTGGAACAACCACTTTACAATAGTGCATCTAAATCTTTTAAGGGGGGGGGGGTTAGAAGGATTACTTTATCCTATCCTAGGTATTCCTTAAAGAGGTGGGGTTTCAGGTGACTCCGGAAGGTGGTGATTGACTCCGCTGTCCTGGCGTCGTGAGGGAGCTTGTTCCACCATTGGGGTGCCAGAGCAGCGAACAGTTTTGACTGGGCTGAGCGGGAACTGTGCTTCCTCTGAGGTAGGGGGGCCAGCAGGCCAGAGGTGGATGAACGCAGTGCCCTTGTTTGGGTGTAGGGCCTGATCAGAGCCTGAAGGTATGGAGGTGCCGTTCCCTTCACAGCTCCGTAGGCAATCACCATGGTCTTGTAGCGGATGCGAGCTTCAACTGGAAGCCAGTGGAGAGAGCGGAGGAGCGGGATGACGTGAGAGAACTTGGGAAGGTTGAACACCAGACGGGCTGCGGCGTTCTGGATGAGTTGTAGGGGTTTAATGGCACCGGCAGGGAGCCCAGCCAACAGCGAGTTGCAGTAATCCAGACGGGAGATGACAAGTGCCTGGATTAGGACCTGCGCCGCTTCCTGTGTGAGGCAGGGTCGTACTCTGCGAATGTTGTAGAGCATGAACCTACAGGATCGGGTCACCGCCTTGATGTTAGTGGAGAACGACAGGGTGTTGTCCAGGATCACGCCAAGGTTCTTAGCACTCTAGGAGGAGGACACAAGGGAGTTGTCAACCGTGATGGCGAGATCATGGAACGGGCAGTCCTTCCCCGGGAGGAAGAGCAGCTCCGTCTTGCCGAGGTTCAGCTTGAGCTGGTGATCCGTCATCCACACTGATATGTCTGACAGACATGCAGAGATGCGATTCGCCGCCTGGTTATCAGAAGGGGGAAAGGAGAAGATTAATTGTGTGTCGTCTGCATAGCAATGATAGGAGAGACCATGTGAGGATATGACAGAGCCAAGTGACTTGGTGTATAGCGAGAATAGGAGAGGGCCTAGAACAGAGCCCTGGGGGACACCAGTGGTGAGAGCGCATGGTGCGGAGACGGATTCTCGCCACGCCACCTGGTAGGAGCGACCTGTCAGGTAGGACGCAATCCAAGCGTGGGCCGCGCCGGAGATGCCCAACTCGGAGAGGGTGGAGAGGAGGATCTGATGGTTCACAGTATCAAAGGCAGCAGATAGGTCTAGAAGGATGAGAGCAGAGGAGAGAGAGTTAGCTTTAGCAGTGCGGAGAGCCTCCGTGACACAGAGAAGAGCAGTCTCAGTTGAATGCCCAGTCTTGAAACCTGACTGATTAGGATCAAGAAGGTCATTCTGAGAGAGATAGCAGGAGAGCTGGCCAAGGACGGCACGTTCAAGAGTTTTGGAGAGAAAAGAAAGAAGGGATACTGGTCTGTAGTTGTTGACATCGGAGGGATCGAGTGTAGGTTTTTTCAGAAGGGGTGCAACTCTCGCTCTCTTGAAGACGGAAGGGACGTAGCCAGCGGTCAAGGATGAGTTGATGAGCGAGGTGAGGTAGGGGAGAAGGTCTCCGGAAATGGTCTGGAGAAGAGAGGAGGGGATAGGGTCAAGTGGGCAGGTTGTTGGGCGGCCGGCCGTCACAAGACGCGAGATTTCATCTGGAGAGAGAAGGGAGAAAGAGGTCAAAGCACAGGGTAGGGCAGTGTGAGCAGGACCAGCGGTGTTTTTAGCCTCCTACCTTTTTGTTTCGCCGTAGTGCTTTATCGGAGTGTGACTGCATGCTGGTACCACATTTACTACATCCGTCGCTAGCCGCAGCAGTAGTTGGGATCGGTCTGTCTATCTGCTTGTCGGGCCGTCTGTGGGCGCGATATTTCATCATGGTCACAGATGGATTGAGTGCGACCCAATTCAATTATGCATTTTATGACAGCCAAGTGGTGGTTGAACGCTACTGGAATTCTGACGAGTGCTTAGCAGTTATGGAAAGACTTTCAGTTTACTGCCTCTTTTCATGTTTCATATTTGTGCTGTTTCAGTAGAGCATTCAAAGTAAACTACATTGCACAAGCGTGCAGTGGTGTATCATATTGGATTTAGACCCACCGCTTCCCCCAGTCTTTATCTCTGAAAACACAGCCGTTTCCCCTGTCCCCCTCCCCTCCCTCCTTTTTAATTTCAGGAGACAAACAGGACACCTCCAAACGGGCAGTAATCCCCTTACCCTCATGCCGGAGTCAGTCCATAGGGGGGATTATGTCAGGGGTACAGCTCACAGGGTTAGCACCGTCCCAATGACAGGAGATTAGCACACATTAGATAAGCAGCGGGGTGGGCTCGCCGCTCACACCAAACACTGGCCATGCTGTGCGTGGGGGGGGGGGTGAACCCGCTCTCTGTCCAAGCAAGTCCTCTCTAAGGGTTGGCAGAGGGACTGGACCAGCAGAGCAGTCGTGGTGCTTATTGATGCGTGGTGGTTTTACTCAAAACCTGCAGTCCCCGCGGTTACATATTGTGTGGATGGGTGGCGGGCGGATTGAATAAAGAGAAAACAATACCTTAGCAATTTATACATTGAGGTTTCATTATTTTAGGCTATCTGGCATTAGAGCGTAAGCCTAAGCTTCAGGGCCTTAATGTACGTGTGCCAAATAGCCTACAGCCTATCGCCAAATGCTTTTGGGAATGGGAAGAAAAAGTTAACATTGATCCACGGATGCTAAAAGGACAATGTCGGAGTTGAATTCAATAATAGAAAAGCTGCGAAACGGAGAGTTGAAAATAAACAAGGGTAAGTAATGTAATGTTGGGCTAGATTTGGTGAAGTGGTAAAAAAGGAAGACATCAGTGATATTTGTGAGGCGCTATACAAAGTCTGACTGTCACAAGATGGGGACTTCAAATAGGCCTATGGCACATCAAGGGAACTGTAGCCTACTGTTTAGATGGGTAAATTTGGAAACTGAAATCTGGACACTGACTAGGTCTATAACCTCTCACATAGCCTTAATATTCACTCCTACAGAATTATGCATTTCTTGTAGTTCACATGTAGGCAAAATTCTGATTTAATTCTTTCAGCATCTGGAGAGGAAGGGAATGCACAGTTAGATACCACCTGTAGAGGTGCTAGTTTTATCAGCATAATAAAAGCCGATTTTAGTGTTTAAACCACATAAAATATGTATCCAAGCCAAACTGAAGTCTTATTAGAAACATGTTGGGTCGTTTTCAAAGATTTCTATTTCCTTACCACCGGCCAAACTGATATAATTTTGGACAGCAAATCTTTATATTTATATATATATATATATATATAGGAGCATTTTCTCCCCGGTCCCTAAACGTCTTTGCTCCGCAAAAGAAACCGAGATGACAGAACTTTACCGACGTCAACTAGATTGAAGCATTCATTTATCGATTTATGACATCGTTCTGGTGAGCAAGGGTTTGTTTAGTCTTCTAGGGCAACATGTAATGACAGAAGAGAAACTGTATGCTCCTAATTATAGGCAAATTGACTAACAAATAGCCTACCAAAATGTTTAAAATTATAAACCGATACGTATCTAAATCAGGCAGAAAGAAATCCTGCACCCTCTCTCAAAATCCTTCTGCCATCTGACTGTAGCATACGGTCCCTTTTCTGTATTAGCGGTTAGGGTCCGGGTTTCAGATTTTCACTATCACGTATAGTCGGGCGGTTATGGGTGGGTTATTAGCAATTGCGGGCGGGTGAACAAACAGCTGACCCGTGCACCACTAGTGGTGGTACAGTGTGTGCTGGGCTGGCGGACTGTGTGTGTTTGTCACCAGATGTAAGCAGCGCGTGTGTGTGTGAGCTCAGAGCCGAGCTTAGTGAGGCTGGTGGTGAAGTGGTGCTAAAGCTCTGAGAGCAGAGAAGAGCAGAGCGCCTGTGGAGGTAGGCAAGCAGCATTAGCTAGCAGAGTGGAGAGTGGAGGAGCACGAACAGAGACTGGCCTGGCAGGGGCACACACAGGCTGCTGGAGGGCCCTCGAGGTGGACATGGGAGGATAGAGCTCTCCAGACGCGCTTCACAAGGTACTGTGGCTGATGCTTTCCTGCAGAGTAGCTCCATTGAGGAGAAAAGTGATTGTATGGTCTTATGAAGGCTAGGCACTTACAGTTCCTTCAGAAAGTACTCACACACCTTGACTTTTTACACATTTTGTTGTGTTACAGCCTGAATTTAAAATGGATTAAATTGAGATTTTGTGTCACTGGCCTACACACAATAACCTACAATGTCCAAGTGGAATTGTGTTTTTAGAAATGTTTTACAAATTAATTAAATGATAAGCTGTATTGTCTTGAGTCAAGTATTCAACACCTTTGTTTTGGCAAGCCTAAATAAGTTCAGGACAAAAGATTTGCTTAACACGTCACATAAGTAGCATGGATTCACTCGGTGTGCAATAATAGTGTTTAACATGATTTTTTTAATGACTACCTCATCTCTGTACACCACACATACAATTCTCTGTAAGATCCCTCAGTCCAGCAGTGAATTTCAACCGCAAAGACCAGGGAGGTTATCCAATGCCTGGCAAAAAAGGGCACCTATTGGTAGATTGGTTAAAAAAAAAAAAACGTAAAGCAGACATTGAATATCCCTTTTGAGCATGGTGAAGTTGTTAATTACATTTTGGATGGTGTATCAATACACCCAATCACTACAAAGATACAGTTGTCCTTCCTAACTCGGTTGCCAGAGAGGAAGGAAACCGTTCACCATGAGGCCAATGGTGACTTTAAAGCAGTTACAGAGTTGAATGGCTGTGATAGGAGAGAACTGAGGATGGATCAACAACGTTGTAGTTACTCCACAATACTAACCTAAATGATAGGGTGTAATGAATGAAGCCTGTACAGAATATTCCAAAACATGCATCCTGTTTTCAACAAGGCACTAAAGTAAAACTGCAAGAAATGTGGCAAAGAAATGAACTTTATGTCCTGAAAATAGTTATTTTTGGAGCAAATCCACAACACATTACTGAGTACCACTCTTCATTTCTTTAAGCATGTGATCGGAGACCCATCAACAGTCATAGACGGCAAAATCCTAGAGGAAAACACAGTTCAGTCTGCTTTCCAATAGACACTGGGAGACAAATTCACCTTTCAGCAGGACAATAACTTAAAACACAAGGCAAAATATACACTGGAGTTGCTTACGAAGAGGACACACAATGTTCCTGAGTGCCAAGTTACAGTTTTGACTTAAATCGGCTTGGAAGTTTATGGCAAGACTTGAAAATGGTTGTCTAGCAATGATCAACAACCAACTTGACAGATCTTGAATCATTTTTAAAAATGATAATGTGCAAATATTGTCCAATCCAGGTGTGCAAAGCTCTTAGAGGCTTACCCAGAAAGACTCACAGCTGTAATCGCTACCAAAGGTGATTCTAACATGTATTGACTCAGTGGTGTGAGTACTTATGTAAATTAGATCTTTTTGTATTTCATTCTCAAAACATTTGCCAAAATGTCTGAAAACATGTTTTCACTTTGTCATTATGGGGTATTGTGTGTAAATAGATGGGTGAGGGAAAAATGGTTTTAATCCATTTTGAATTCAAGCTGCAACACAACAAAATGTGGACTAAGTCGAGGGTTATGAATACTTTCTGAAGGCACTGTATGTCCTCTCTGTAGGCTTAGGCTATATTGAACAAATGTTATTCACTGGTTCACATTGAATCCTTAGAGTTCAAACTGATTATTTTTTTTTACTGGAAATGTTCTGGATCCATCTATGCAGGTGTCCCATGTTGGACACCAGGTTGTGGCCACTGCCTCGGCTCTGTCTGTCTTCATATGCCGCTTGTTTGCGCATTTGCTCCAGTCTAGATAAACAGGATTAGATATTTAGGATTACACTTCCCTGACCCTCCCCATATTGTGCTGGTCTAGGCCTTTTCAGATTGCTAATGCTTTGTTTTAACCCTGCCTCAGACCCAGAGGTAACTACCAACCCAATGCCACATTGATTGATATCCAATTGGGTGGCTGATGACCTGAAAAAAAATGATTCTCATATGATTCTGAGTCTCACAGAATTTGAATGGGTATTGGTTTTATATTCAGTGGCTTTTCTTGTCGGTTTTGAAAATTGCTTCTCCATGGGCCATTTCATGGTACACCTTTTTTAGAACAGCCTCAGTCTGTGCATAAAAATAAGTGTTTAGCAAGCAAGAATAGTGGCTGCGCTAAACGAATGGCTGCGTGGAGGCAGTAAACAGCATTGCGGTTGTGACTGACTTTTATTGCCAATTAATAAGCAAGTGAGGACAACGGTGTAAGAACTAGGGATTTCATCTTGTTTTTCAGTCATACCATAGTAAAGATGACACACTCTAGTAGCTATTATGATGCTCTACATTCATGGCAAATCATATTAAAATGCACAGAAAACTTAAGAAATTCCTTTGTGCGGTAGATAAAAGTTCAGCGCTGGGATTTCAGGCTCCTCAGTCAAACAGATTTAGATACCATCAGAAAGCATTGGCGCTCTTAATACATTTATTTTTATTTTTTTAACTTCTGTTTGTTACAGCGGCTGATCGCATTTCTCTGCACGATCTCGTCTGAAGTTTTGCCGTGTCTGTTTTCACGGGTGGCAGTTGCCAGCTCTCCACAAAATAATTCAAATTCATATGGAGACAGGAGACTTTGTGGTGATGTCTGATATAGGATACAGTTTGACTTCTGCTTTCTGAAGGATGATGTGGTTGTGCTTTTCCTTTAGAAGTGGTAGCTGGAACAGTTGATCCAACCAAAGCTTGTTTTTAGCCTTGTTTCACATCGTTTATGTCCTCCCCCTAGTTACTTAACCCTTTACACTCGTGGGAATTGACCTATATGTCTTGTGCTAATTGTAATATTTCTTACAGAAGAAATATGAAATCCATATGCATAAATAACCATGGTAGCAATTGAAAGGGAACAGTTTGAGGATTATGGGAAATAAAATGAGCGAGGTGCTGAATTTCAGAACGGCTGTCAAGTCAAAACTCTTACAGCACTGTGAAGCGCAGAGCCAGAGCTCTGACGTCATGTAAATCATGTTACTGTACTAAGTCCAATTTAGACGTTTATCTGTGCCCAAATCTGCCATTTTCAACCCGTATATGTACAGACAGTCAGCAATATTTATGTTCTTCATGTATGTGTTGGCAGAAAGATTCCTCACTCATGTGAGACTTCTATGGTATGCCGAATATCAGTGGAGGATTCCAAAGTCTCCTAAGTCATATCCCTCCCTCTGATGTAAGTTGGCCTCAACATACATTCGGTTTATGTGTAACAGCCTATATTATCCTGTTAGCATGGATCCCTCTGTAATGGCTATTCACCTGGGTTGTGTTTAGCCTTAGCAACCCTTTTGGTTCCTAACCCATCATCGTTAAGCTGATCTATCTGTAAACCGAAGCCATGGTCTTATTACCCATACCCCAGACAGTCCAACGCTGTGGTGATTCAGAGACGTTCACAGCTTCTAGTGAAGTGAGTCAGACCTCGGTGATGATAGTAGTTAGTCCGAAGACTAATTAGCAGTAACTATCCCAGTGCCTTAGAATACAGAGCCTGGCTAATTGCACATAATCAGTGGCTGGCAGTTGCATTTTAGTACAAGCATTAACATAATGAGCACATTCCTCACTCTACACCAGCTCTCCACTATTTTGTTTCCTTTTATCGACGTATTGATTGCAAGAGCTGCAATAACACAACATAACCTCTGGAACAGGAAGCAACATCAGTGTCCACATCTGGCTTTTGAAGAGGTATTTTATAATGTGTCTGTCCTCCTCTGACGTCTACCACAACATGCTGCTCCTCCATCGTACTGCCGCCAAACCACTCCCTCTGCCCTGTGTCGACTAGATCCACCCTGACTTCTTTTTAGGTGTACAGTGGAGACGAAAGTTGAGGCAGGAAGGGAAGCCCATTAAAACCTGCATTAGTCTCAGTCTGCTAAGCCCTCATGCATGAGCAAGGACCGGGTTCTCAGTCCGTCGTCATGTGCTTCAAACAATGTCTGTCATTGTGAATGTGAAATGGCACTGGGCCCAGGGGAGTAGGCCTGGGTACACTCTGTGAATCTGAAGTTAGGGTTGCCTGAGACGAAGAGAAAGCAGTCCTGCAAGGCTAGCCACCCAGGGCCAGCGGCCAGGGATTGTCTTGTAGCCCAAGCCTCTGGCGCAGTTACCCACGGTGCTCATTACAGGAAGTGTTCCGGTGTTACTGGCTCTACCCTCCAATCAGTGGCTCGCTAATATTCCGAGTGTTGAGGCATGACGCCTTTGTTTTTTTCACGTTATCTTTTTCATTTCAGTAGCCCATCTCCACTGTCCAAATTTGCTTTGAAAATAAAAAGAAAGGATTGAGAAGAAGCCTTGACTAAGATAAAGCAAAAGCAGAGAGGCTTTGAAGACTCGATCTTTGAACTTTTTTTCTGTCTTTAAATTATTCCACTGTGTCATACAGCCCCTCATATGCAAGGAGAACTCAGTCTCCTAAATGTGTTGATATTCCAACCTTTTCCCTCTTCTAGTCTCTATTCTCCAATAAAATCCCATTGGTTGGTTGACTCGGATGACCAGTAATTCCAGCACATTAAGATCTCTGACCGTCTATTACATTCTAACAACGCGATTGATTAGGTGCAGCGGCGTTCCAATTTGAACTACTTTTAATAAGGGTAGTTGATACAGATTCCTCACATACCTGAGGTTATCCTGACATAACGTTCAAACAATTTAAAATGGGCGGCCTACGTTTGAAAATACAATTTCTTGTCCTCATTTTGATAGCCAAATTAAAGATGGTATTCCTAGAGTTAGTGGAACATGAGTCCATGCTTAATGGTTCTCTCCACATCTGTTCCTTAATGTGTCGTAAGGGCCTTTTGTACTGTATGTGGCTGAGTCAGGGGAGAGCTAAGAGCGTATTGCTGTCCCTCTCTAGGAACACATGATGCATGACGTATGTGATGCCCTGAGGGGAAGGGTGTGTGCTAGCACTGATCAAGCTCCTAGAAAATGGCCGTGTGTGTGTGTGTGTGTTCCCGGCGGCCCTCCGCTCCTTTTCACGTCTGTCAGAACTCTGACTGCAAGAAGAAGAAGAAAAAATGGACTTTGGGAACTTGGGAGTTGGTGACTTATTGGTAAATGTCAAGGTCCTTATTTTCCCACATTTCTAACAGTCCCGTTTCTCCCCCCCGCCATCTCAGCATTTTTGGTATGTCAATGTAGAGGCTTTGGAAACTTGTGACACAAAAGCAATTTGTGAGCTTTGGTGGAGTGAGCGGTGTGTTGGTGACGCAGACAGCCATTCTCCACTCGTGCTCATTAATGTTGCTCATGCTATTATTACTAAAGGTATCATTTCTCAAAGTTAGGATCGACTTCCTGCGCTATAGATACACATAAGACTCAAATGCCAGGAATACCACTCTTTCCCTTCCATTCTCCCTGTTTTTGTCAGCTACATGGAACAAAAAGAACACTCCTGAAAGCCGTTGTCACTCGTCTTGTAAGACTATCTGCCGTCATTTCAGCCTGGTATTCAGTTTCTCAGAAGAGACAATTGATGTGAAGGAAAAGCGCGGTGTATTGATCTGGAGGAGATGTGAAAATTCTGTTATTTTGTCTGCTATTTGCCTCAGGCACTGTGACTCATGTCACTTACAGTGCCTTAAGAAGGTATTCACCCCCCCCATTGACTTTTTCAAAATGTTGTTGTGTTACAGCCTGAATTTAAAATTGATTAAATGTAGCTTTTTTGTGACTGGCCTACACACAATACCCCATAATGTCGAAGTGAACTAATGTTTTTAGACATTTTTACCTATGAATTCAGAAATAAAAGCTTATTGACTCTCTTGAGTCTAAGTATTCAAGCCCTTTTTTATGGAAAGCCTAAATAAGTTCATTACTAAAACTGTGCTTAACAAGTCACAATAAGTTGCATGGACTCACTGTGTCCAATAATAGTGTTTAACATGATTTTTGAATGACTACCTCATCTCTGTACCCCACACATACAATTATCTGTAAGGTCCCTCAGTCGAGCAGTGCATTTTAAACACAGATTCTACCACAAAGACCAGGTAGGTTTTCCAATTCCTCACAAAGAAGGGCACCTATTGGTAAAGGAAAAAAAAGAAAAGGCTGACATTGAATATCACTTTGAGCATGGTGAAGTTATTAATTACGCTTTGGATAGTGTTTCAATACACCCAGTCACTACAAAGATACAGTTGTCCTTCCTAACTCTGTTTCCGGAGAGGAAGGAAACAACTCGGAGATTTCACCATGAGGCCAATGGTGGCTTTAAAAAATAAATAGCATTTTAATGGCTGGGATAGGAGAAAACTGAGGATGAATCAACAACATTGTAGTTACTCATCAATACTAACCTAATTGACAGAGTGAAAAGAAGGAAGCTTGTACAGAATAAAAATATTCAAAAATATGCTTTTACAAAGTATTGACACGGGTGTGATTACTTACGTAAATTAAATATTTCTGTATGTCATTTTTGATACATTTCTAAAAAAAAAATGTTTTCACTTTTTGTCATTGTGTGTGCTGTAGATGGGTGAGAGAATCCATTTAATCAATTTTCAATTCGGGCTTTAACACAACAAAATGTGGAATAAGTCAAGGGGTGCGAAATACTTTCTGAAGGCTCTGTATCTCCACTGCCAGAGAACAAGAAGACACAGATATTCAAACCTTATACTAGAGCTGGGACAATAAACCGGCCATACCAATCACTTATTGGCCGTGTGTTGCCAGGACAACAACCTCTCCCTCAACGTGATCAAGACAAAAGAGATGATTGTGGACTTCAGGAAAAGGAGGACCGAACACGCCCCCATTCTCATCGACGGGGCTGTAGTGGATCAGGTTGAGCGCTTCAAGTTCCTTGGTGTCCACATCACCAACAAACTATCATGGTCCAAACACACCAAGACCGTTGTGAAGATGGCACGACAAAGCCCATTTCCCCCCCAGGAGACTTGATTTGACTAGATTTGTCATGGGTCCTCAGATCCTCAAAAAATTCTCTACAGCTGCACCATCGAAAGCATCCTGACTGGTTGCATCGCTGCCTGGTATAGCAACTGCGCAATGCACTACAGAAGGTAGTACGGCCTAGTACATCACTGGGGCCAAGCTTCCTGCCATCCAAGACCTCTATACGGTGTTAAAGGAAGGGCCTAAAAGTTGTCAGACTCCAACCACCCTAGTCATAGACTGTTTTCTCTGCTACCGCACGGCAAGCGGTACCTGAGGCTTCTTAACAGCTTCTACCCCCCCCAAGCCACAAGTCTCCCGAACAGCTAATCATATGGCTACCCAGACTATTAGCATTGCCCCCCCCCCCCCCCTTTTTTTTTTTTTGCACTGCTGCTACTCTGTTTATTATCTATGCTTAGTAACTTTGACTCTACCTACATGTATATATTACCTCGATTAACTGGTGCCCCCGCACATTGACTGTGTACTGGTATCCCCTGGATATTGCCTCGCTATTGTTATTTCACTGCTGCTCTTTAATTATTTGTTACTTTTCTTTGTAATTTTTTTACCCATCTTTTTTTTCTTTTTTTTTTACTTAACACTTATTTTTCTTAACTGCATTGTTGGTTAAGGGCTTGTAAGTAAGCGTTTCAACTCCTGTTGTATTCGGCGCATGTGACAAAAAAAAATATTATTTAATTGCAGGATTTTGCTGGCATGGTTCGTTACGATGTCGCCTGTGCTAGTGAAGTTTGAAATAAGTTCGCTAATATGGGTGATTTTTTAATGGGACAATGGACGGCTACAACCATCAAACCAGTACCAGTAGTTTAAAGGATAATTAAAAAGAAAGTGTGGTGCACATTATTATAAACGTATATTTCTATTTAGCGCATGAATTCAGGCAATTTATCACGATATGGATTTTTGTCCATATCGCCCAGCTCTACGTTATACTTTATAAGCGCTTGTACCTTGTGTAACGCAGCCCCGTCCTACAGTAGAACCTACTGTCTATGACGGAGCAGCTTTTGCGCTCCTTGTTGTTTTGGGGTGTATCCCATCTGTTTCACTTGACAAATGCATTGTGTCATCTGAATCATACTGGGGTTTTCATAATCCTTTACACATTTAAAAGGGTGGGCTACTCCTGTCGCGGTGGCTGCCTGGTGCATATTAAATAACTTGTGTATGAATAGCAGAGCCCCCGTCCCTTTTAATCCTGGCCCAGATGACACGGTGACAGGCCTTCACGTCGCTCTCTTGGCCACAATGGGAGCCAAGTGACAGGTATTGTGGTCGGAGCTTAGACTGGGTGTGGGGACTGGGGAGGGGGCAGGGAGTGGGGTAAAGGACTCAAATGCCTGCACGTCGTCCTTAGAACCCCTTCTGGAATTTACTCTTGCTTTGTTGCTTGCTGAAACTAGCCCCCTTTCCCGCCTCTAAACTTTCTGATGGGGATATTGGATCACGCTAACGGACTAGAACATGAACAGCTGCGTCTCACCAAAGGGAGGGCGACTCGGGCGTCTTTCACATGCTCTGCTCCCAGCACCCTTTTGAAGTGATGAAATGGCTTTCTCCCTGGCCATCCTCTCCATGGCCTTGCCTGTGTTTTCATCTTTATAAATGTACTTTTGTGCTCTTGCTTTGCTTTGGTATTCATGCATTTTTATCCCTGTACCCCTGCAAGGCTTTGATTCTTTGTTCCATGCTCTTTTCCCATGCGCCCTCCCACCTTCCATATATTAATGGATCTGTGGTGACTGGTTGTATCCCACCTCAGGCACGCTGGATCTTGTTGTCTCCCTGCCACCTCAGCCGTTTCCAAAGTTTGAACAAGCTCTCGTTTTAAGCTTGTGTATTTGTCCTCTGAAAATTGGTGCTTTGTAGAGGAAGACAAAAAAACAAGGTGCGGCCATTCTAAACAAGCAACCCTGTAGAATATGCCCAGGCAGGTGAAATGTACCCGTTTTTTGTGTGTTTGACTTTTTTTGTGGGTAAATAGAAGTTCTGTTTGCAGACCTGTGTTTGTTAGCTTCACTACAGACTCGCTCGACCTTTTTTTGGGGTTCATTTCAAACCAGAATGTCATAAGAGATTATGCTCGTTGAAACATTTCCAGCTGAAATTGCCCAAAATGACAATACATTAACAGTATGCAAGCAACTTCTATTATACAATGACGTGACCCTGGATAGGTGCTTGGTTTCCGGAGTCATGATGGAGACTTTGTGGACGGGGCTGTCCATCGTGGCAATGATGCAGGCTTCTAGAGACTAGAGGTCATTCATATTCTGCTCCACCTCCTCTCTTTACCTGTACCACACTCGCTTCTTAAAGTTTTTAGTTTTAACTTTACAGATGAAATAAGTTCCTTTTGAAGTGAATGGAAGAGCGCAAGGATCATTTGTGAAAGCCCCTGCTAATCAATTCAAGTGGCTGTCATTACCCTGTAATCCAGAATTGGCCTGTCCTGGATCCTCTTGGTATTCTCTGAGAGGAATGCCTTAACGCCGGGATTTCGTGACATCGGCACATTAATTCACTGACTGGGTCTTCTGCTCCCCTTTAAAAACCCATTTATATATTTCTCTTTGTCAAACGGTATGAAAAAATGATGGGGCAGCACCCATCAGAATCAGCACCTTACTGTACGTGTTGGAATGCGCCTCTTTCTAGGGCGGGTATCCCCAAACTGGGATACGCACAAAGCCGTCTGGGGTATGCCAAATAAAAATGTGATTCACATTTTAAAAAAAAAATTGTTTGTTTTCAAACGGTCCATTTTGTATTTTCCAACGGGGCTATACATGTGGTTGAGTTTTTTTTTTTTTCGCGCCTGAGTAGCCTCGTTTCACAGCCAAAAATACAATTTAAACCATCTAGTGTTGAGCGAAATAACACAATGTCAAATACAGGTAGCCTAGTCAAATAATGAACATCCAATCACATTAACCGTTACGCTCTCGCGGGAATTCCACTAATGGTCCGTATGTAGCCAAACGTAGCTGCTGCTCATTCCGTTTGCTCGAAAATTTATAAATGGTTTTAAAAAAGTAAGTTCCGCGTCCATAGACATATACCAGCTCAACTGGTAGTACTGCTACTGTCTACGACACAGGTTGTTCTGCTTCCACGAGCATATCCAATGCTAGCATCAATAATTCTACATTTGTTGTTAGCCCAGCTAGCATGGACACGGACAGTTGTGAATTTGACGCAGCCGAAGAGCTACAGCCCCCTTGCACAGGACAACAGACAGGGACGTTGGACCATCGAAGAGGCCCAAATATGATAACTACATTGGTTTGGGGTTCACTTATATTGGGAGTAGTGCCTTTCCTCAGCCACAGTGTGTTATGTGCAAAAGTACTATCTCACAACTCGATGAAACCTTCACTCTTGCGCAGACATTTAGAAACAAATCATGCCAATTTGGAAAATGTTTTTTTTGAGAGAATTAATACGACTTTCAAGTGGTAAGACGTATAAAAGCAACAGATACCATTAATAAGAAGGGGCTACAAGAATCTTATATGGTGAGCTACTGAGTGGCTAGGACAGGCAAGTCCCATACTATTGTGGAGGACTGCCACAGATATAGCTGGGACAATGCTGGAGGAAAAGGCCCAAAAAACTGTACAGAAGATGCCTTCAAACACCGTTTCACGATGCATCAGTGACATATTACAGCTGGATGAGTCAACAGACGTGGCGGGCCTGGCACAGCTCCTGGTATATGTCCGTTATGTTTATGGGGGCCAGTTAAAGAGGCTATCCTCTTCTGGAAATTAGGACAACAGGAGAGGATATTTTTAAAGTACTGGCCATCTTTGTGACATCAAATAGACTTTGGTGGTCAAGATGTGTTTATCTGTACTGATGGCGCAAAATTCGTGACAGGAAGACCGAGTGGAGTGGTAACGCATGTGCAAGCAGTTGCTCCTGACTCCACTTGGGTCCACTGCAGCATCACCGAGAGGCTTTTGCTGCAAAAGGAATAACTGACAGCTTGAAAGAAGTTTTGGACACTACAGTGAAAATGGTTGACTTTGTTAAAGCAAGTCCCCTGAACTCTCGTGTATTTGCAGTACCACGCATTGATATGGTCAGTGACCATTTAACGCTTTTACAACATACAGATGTGCGCTGGTTATCAAAGGGCAAAGTACTGACACCTTTTTTTGAATTGAGAGACGAGCTTAAAGTTTTCTTTACTGACCATTTTCACTTGTCTGACTGCCTGCACGATGACGAGTTTCTCACATGACTGGCCTATCTGGGTGATGTTTTTTCTCGCCTGAATGATCTGATTCAACGATTACAGGGACTCTCCACAACTTTATTACATTTACATTTTAGTCATTTAGCAGATGCTCTTATCCAGAGGGACTTAGTAGTGAATGCATACATTTCATTTAAAAAAAAATCCCGTACTGGTCCCCCGTGGGAATCGAACCCACAACCGTGGAGTTGCAAACACCATGCTCTACCAACTGAGCCACACGGGACCGTTATTCAATGTGCGGGACAAAATTGAGGCTATGATTAAGGAGTTGGAGCTCTTTTTTTTTTGTCTGCATTAACAAGGATGACAACACAGGTCTTTCCATCATTGTATGATTTTTGTGTGCAAATGAACTCAAACTTACGGACAATGTCAAATGTGATATAGCGAAGCACCTGAGTGAGATGGGTGCGCAATTACGCAGGTACTTTCCCAAAACGGACGACACAAACAACTGGATTCGTTATCCCTTTCATTCCCTGCCTTCAGTCCACTTACCAATATCTGAACAAGAGAACCTCAAAGAAATTGCAACAAACGGTTCAGTGAAAATTGAATTTAATCAAAAGCCACTGCCAGATTTCTGGATTGGGCTGCACTCAGAGTATCCTGCCCTGGCAAATTGCGCTGTTATGACATTGATGCCCTTTGCAACCACGTACCTATGTGAGAGTGGATTCTCGGCCCTCACTAGCATGAAAACTAAGTACAGGCACAGACTGTGTGTGAAATGATTTAAGACTGAGTCTCTCTCCAGTACAACCCTACATTGCAGAGTTATGTGCATCCTTTCAAGCACACCCTTCTCATTAACCTGTGGTGAGTTATTCACAATTTTTGATGAACAAATAAAGTTTTGTATGAAAAGGGCTAAATAAAGCAAAACTATTGATTTTATTATTTGTGTCCTTGTCCTATAAGAGCTCTCTTTCACTTCCCATCAGCTGGGTTGTGACAAACTCACACTCATTCTTATGTTTAATAAATGTCGTGTGTGTGTGGGGCAGGCTTACAATAATGGCAAAAAAACCATTTGAGAGTGCGCTGACCCTGGTGCTAGAGGGGGTACAGCTGGAGGTTGAATGTTTGAAGGGGTACGGGACTATAAAAAGTTTGGGAACCACTGTACTAGGGGATCTGATATTGGCTTGTTGATGTCCCTGGGAGCATGTTTAACACTGTTTCCTTGAGCAATCAGGTAGACACAGGCACAATTCCAACACATTTTGATCAGGGTGGCCTATCTTAAGAGAAACTTTTAGTTTATTCAAAATGGATGTCATTAAACAACATTTAAAAAGAATTCCTCAAAGATGCAGTCAAGAAATGCAGAGTGGGATGGAGGTTGAGCTCAGTAAAAGGAGGAGAGAACTGGAACACTGAACAGTCCTATTCTAAACTGTGTCTATGTTTGTCTTTGTCCTCCAGGTCTCCAGGAGAATGTTTTGGGGATGAACTGCTGGAAGAGCAGCACCTTGCTGGACAACCCGTGTGACCCCAGAGAACCATCTTTACCCCGTCGCCACCTTCGCCCCTCTGTCAGTGCTGCGGAGAGCCCAAAGACTTAGTGTGAGCAGTTGGGGGTCGGGGGGTGGGGAGGGCAGGGGACCTGGGCTGGTGGATGGAGGAAAGGCACACATCCCTTCTGCCAGCGAGCCACCCACCCACCCTGATGGTGTCCCCTGCCCATGTCGCTCCCACCACCCCTCTGCAATGGTGACATGAGAGAATGTGATGTGAAGGAGCCTATTGTATTTTGGAAGAAGAATCGCTGCCACCTCTGAAGCAACTGTTGCATTCTGATTGCTTTCACCGTGAACTCTGTGACTGATTCTGCGCAGGGTGATGTTGCTGCCGTCATGCGGTCGCCTCCGGCGGCTCTTCCGTCACTCTCACTCCCTCACTCTCCAGACCAGCCTGCTGCTCCTCTTCCTCTTCTGCATGGTCAGCGTCCTGGTCTCCGCCTACTTCCTCTACGGAGTCAAGCGGGAGCTGGAGCCGGCTGCGGGGGGCGTAGGAGGACCGGAGGAAGGCACTGCTGACTGGGATGACCCTCGGGCCACCACGCCCTCCACCTCCTCCCGAGCTCTCCCTCCACGCACGGCCAGGCCCTCAGACGCGTCACGCACCGACCCTGTGGTGCTGGTGTTTGTGGAGAGTCTGTACTCCCAGTTGGGCCAGGACATTGTGGCAATCCTAGAGTCTGGCCGTTTCCGCTACCGGACCGAGATCGCCCCGGGGAAGGGGGACATGCCCACCCTGACAGACAAGGACCGAGGCCGTTTCACGCTGGTCATCTACGAGAACATCCTGAAATACGTCAACCTGGACGCCTGGAACAGAGACCTACTGGACAAGTACTGCGTAGAATACGGAGTGGGTATCATAGGCTTCTTTAAGGTTAGTACTAAAATAGGAAGCCGATTCTAGATTTAATTTTAATGGCTGTGATAGAAAACTGAGGATGGATCAACAACATTGCAGTTACTCCACAATACTAACCTAAATGACAGAGTGAAATGTTGAAAGCCTGTACAGAATACTCAAAATATTCAAAAACATGTATCCTGTTTTCAATAAGGCACTAAAATAAAACGTGGCAAAGAAATGAACTTTATATCCTGAATACAAAGCGTTATGTTTGGCGCAATTCCAACACAGCAGATCACTGGGTACCACTCTTCATATTATCAATCATGGTGGTGGCTGCATCATGTTATGGATATGCTTGTCATCGGCAAGGACTAGGGAGTTTTTTTTTATGATAAAAAGAAATGGAATAGAGTTTAGCACAGGCAAAATCCTAGAGGAAAACTGCCTTCCAACAGTTCAGTCTGCTTTCCAACAGACACTGGGAGACAAATTCACCTTTCAGCAGTACAATAACCTAAAACACAAGACCAAATATACACGGAAGTTGCTTACCAGCAAGACATTCAATATTCCAGAGTTGCCTAGTTACAATTTTAACTTAAATATGCTTATATATATGGCAAGTCTTGAAAATGACCGTATAGCAAATATCAGTGACTAACTTGACAGAGCTTGAAGAATTTTAAGAATAATGTGCAAATATTGTACAATCCAGGTGTGCAAAGCTCTTAGATTTACCCAGAAAGACTCAGCTGTAATTGCTGCCATAGGTGATTCTATCATGTATTGACTCAGGGGGTTGAATACTTGCGCAATCATGATATGTTAGTGTTTTATTTTTCAGGAATGTTTTACAAATGTTCGAATTTTTCTTCCACTTCGACATTACAGATTATTTTGTGTAGATCGTTGACAACAAATTACCATTAAATACATGTTAAGCCCACTTTGTAACACAACAATGTGGAAAAAGTCAAGGGGTGTGAATACTTTCTGAAGGCACTGTACTTCACGAAGAAACTGCTCTCTATACCACTCGATCACACGTCTTCCTGTGTCTTCCCTCAGCCTCAGACTGGACAAGTAGGCGTGCCATGACATTATGGTCATTGTAGTTGCTTACTATGTTTTCTGCACTAAACTATATAGAATATTGACCTGTTGGACACTACAACATCACACAGTTTGGGCTTACTCTGAATTATCTCTAGAGAAACTCACAGGAAAATCAATAAATGAATGAAATTCAATTAGTTTTAAAATAACCAAAATGTTAATCGCTTAACACAATTAAAATATATGTTCTTTTGAAGTACTTTTTCTTATTTCTATAATGTTTCTTAAGTAAATTGTAATGGATTTTTTGTGATGGATTTAACTCTTAAACTGCCGTGGTTTTAGTTTTTTAGTTTTGTTTTTACAGTAACATAAACTAATAAAAGCTATTATGTTCTTTGAAATATTATTTTTTCATGATACTGAAGACCTTCATAAACACAACCAAATTAATATTTTTTCCATCGCATATATGAAATCTATTAATTAGACTGCTAGAATGTTGACGTTCAAAAGAGGCGTCATTGGCCCGGAGGGGGGGGGGGGGGGGGGTCCAACGAGGCCAGGCTTTTCTAGTGTTTGTTAGCACTGTGGACTACAGAGTGGGGGGGATCATAGGGTTCTTTAAGGTGAGAGCCAGTCACCGATTGCAGCCTGGCAAGATAGGTGTACATTGCTTATCAATCTCAAGTGTCTTTAATCAGCTGTATAAAGAAACAATACGTCCTAAGAAGCGCTATAGAAATGATACTGATTCGCCGGGTAGGAGCACTTGTGCTGATTATGTCAGACCTTTTGTGTGTCCAATCTGATCCCTGGTTCATCACGCTGAAAAAGTAATCAGATTTATCATCATGCCTCCACTCAAAATCTCCTCACCCTGACTTTACCACTGGCCCTCTTTCTGCTTCAGGCTACAATCACCATATAGACTAGAAGAGGTCCTCCTAACCAGTAAGCATCCTCTCATAGTCTGGGATAGGCAGGCATTGCTGGAGGTCAGGTCAGAGAAAGTGGACACCTAGACTGGTTTGTGTAAGTACATAGTCGGATGAGTAGAAAAGTGGACCGTGAGCTGCGAGACAGCAGAATTCTCCGGTCCGCCCTGAAGCCGAGGGGGAATTCAGTGGTTTGCAATAAAAGTGTCTGAATGAAATGTGCGCTCGTTAATTTTAAATGACTCCCGACTGTGTAAAAGGCGGGCAGGTTCCGCCTTGACGGTGTCGTCTAACCTGGAAGTCTACCTCTGTGTTCAGCTCGTCCAGTATAATACAGTACACACGCACGCACACACACACACACACACACACAGGTCTATCAACAGAGTCTCTGCCTGTGGTTGGTTGCTACCCTGCTGTTCCTCTAGTGCAGTGGTCCTGTCATGGCTCATCGACCATAGGCCCGTAGCTTAGCTGATAATGGCCCTGCTGGAACATGGCTCAGCAAATTCACCAGGGGTGGGAGTGGGACTCACTCAGCTGCTTGGCTGCAACAGTAAATTGGCCCGCCTAATTCCCCTTGGTTGGGTCTGAAGTAAACCCCCTCCTGTTAGCCCCAGTGTTGTGGTACTAAGTGGCCTCGCCCAGCCTGGTCCCAGCGCTGACAGACAGGGGAAGTCCAAGCACTAGAGCAGGGTTTTCACAATCTGAAAGGCCAGCTCGGGCCATTTGCTAACCAGCACCCTCACTTTTAATTACACCCAGGCAGGGATAGAGGCTGCTTTAAGCCCCTCTCGTCCTCCCATTAGTCCTTGAGCTTAATCCTATATCCATGTTGCTGTGTAATTGGAATAAATCCTCCCCTCCTAAACTAGCACTGGAGTCAGTCTCCTCATAATTCACCCAGGGTTAGGCTATATTAAGAACTGCCCCCTTTTCTTGCTGTGGGCGTTTGGCCAATCAACCCCGTAGTATCCCTGGGCTAGTAGCCATGTAGCCATGACCAGTGTTGTAAACTACTTAAGTAGTACTTCAAAGTATTTTTACTTAAGTAGTTTTTTTGGGGTGTCCGTACTTTACTACTTTACACAAGTTTGACAATTTGGGTACTTTTTCCACCACTGGCCATGATGCACTGAAAGCTAGGCCTAATAGGTGATAACCACCCAAGTCTCTGGATCTGACTGAGGGGCTCTTGTGTAAAGGGTGGCTACTAGCTAGAGATAGATGGATAGTAAATCATATTTTCCAAAGTCAGATATTGCCAGTGGCTCTGAGAATAGAGCAGCATCTGCTAAGCCACTGAATGATGATTTGCTAGTTTGGTTTGGATGTGAGTCTGGCAGACTCGGACCGTCTATGGCTGTGATTGTGTCGAATTACAAAATGCTGTTTATCACCAATCGATACAAGCTTTATGGGGCTCCTGCTCAGAATGTAAATTAACAAATAAGGGGCAGAGGGTTCACCTGCATTTTTCTTACGCTCCTGCACAAATGCACACAGTGATTTGCGCAACCCACACATGGCCAGAGCCCGTAACTCTTTGGTAAATGTTTTCAGCATTGGAAGAGAATTTTTGAGGCCATCGAGTTGTGAAGAAAATTAACTGTAAACAGAAATGCCCGCTGTGACCTGGCTCCATCTCTCCCCTCTCTTCTCTCCCAGGCCAATGAGAACAGCCTGCTCAGTGCCCAGTTGAAGGGCTTCCCTCTCTTCCTCCATTCAAACCTGGGCCTGAGAGACTGCAGCGTCAACCCCAAGTCCCCCCTGCTCCTCATCACTAAGGCCCGGGAGGTGGAGCGAGGCCCCCTACCCGGGGACGACTGGACTGTCTTCCAGTCCAACCACTCCACCTACGAGCCTGTTCTCCTAGCCAGGACCCGGGTGCCTGACCTGGGCCCATCCGGGGTGGGGGTGGGCGGCCCCCTCCATGCCTCTGTGGTCCAGGACCTGGGGCTCCATGACGGCATCCAGCGGGTGCTCTTCGGCAACAACCTCAACTTCTGGCTGCACAAGCTGGTGTTTGTGGACGCTGTAGCCTTCCTGACGGGCAAGAGGCTGTCTCTGGCTCTAGATCGGTACCTGCTGGTGGACATCGACGACATCTTCGTGGGCAAGGAGGGCACCCGCATGAAGGTTTCTGACGTCAAGGTAAGCATCCGCAGTGTATTGGTCTTTGTAAAGGGGGTTTTGTTTGAAGTGCGTTTACTCGTGTCAGTGTGTTTCTGTGCGTGATATTACAGTGTATATATTTACATTTAGTTCAGTAAGTAGGCTAATCACCAGAGGTGTAACCAAGTCACTTTTGTTCGAATCTTAAGTTTTTTTTTATTTTACCTTTATTTAACTAGGCAAGTCAGTTAAGAACAAAATCTTATTTTCAAAGACGGCATAGGAACAGTGGGTTAACTTTTTAGTGACGGGGCAGTATTCGGAAATTCGGATGAATGACGTGCCCAAATTAAACTGCCTGCTACTCGGGCCCAGAAGGTAGGATATGCATATTATTAGTCGATTTGGATAGAAACACTCTGACGTTTCTAAAACTGTTTGAATGATGTCTGTGAGTTTAACAGAACTCGTATGGCAGGCAAAAACCTGAGAAAAAATCCAACGAGGAAGTCGTTTGTAGTTTTTTCAACTGATTGCCTTTCCAAACTACAGTGTCTGTGGGGTCATTTTGCACTTCCTAAGGCTTCCACTAGATGTCAACAGTCTTTAGAGCTGTCTCAAGCCTGGGACCAGTGAGTTGTTTACTGCGCACTCACGCAGGCGCGCCGCTCCTTCTTTTTCCTCTGTAATGAATACGCTATTGTCCGGTTGGAATATTATCGAAGATTTATGTTAACCTGTTGGGTCTAGGGGGCAGCATTTGCACGTCTGGATAAAAAAAATTTACCCGATTTAATCTGGTTACTAATCCTACCCAGTAACTAGAATATGCATATACTTATTATATATGGATAGAAAACACTCTAAAGTTTCCAAAACTGTTTGAATGGTGTCTGTGAGTATAACAGAACTCATTTGGCAGGCAAAACCCTGAGACATTTTCTGACAGGAAGTGGATACCTGATGTGTTGTATTGACTTTAAACCTATCCCATTGAAAAACACAGGGGTTTAGGAATATTTTGGCACTTCCTATTGCTTCCACTAGATGTCACCAGCCTTTACAAAGTGTTTTGAGTCTTCTGGAGGGAGATCTGACCGAACAAGAGCCATGGAACGGTGATGTCCCATTAGACACCTGGCGCGCTAGTTCATGTTGGGTACCCTCGTTCCAATACGTTATAAAAGAGTATGCATTCGTCCACCTTGAATATTATTCATGTTCTGGTTAAAAAAGGCCCTAATGATTTATGCTATACAACGTTTGACATGTTTGAACGAACGGAAATATATTTTTTCCCCTCGTTCATGACGAGAAGTCCGGCTGGCTTACATCATGTGCTAACGAGACGGAGATTTTTGGACATAAATGATGAGCTTTTTTGAACAAAACTACATTCGTTATGGACCTGTGATACCTGGAAGTGACATCTGATGAAGAGAATCAAAGGTAATGGATTATTTACATAGTATTTTCGATTTTAGATCTCCCCAACATGACGTCTAGTCTGTATCGCAACGCGTATTTTTCTGGGCGCAGTGCTCAGATTATTGCAAAGTGTGATTTCCCAGTAAGGTTATTTTTAAATCTGGCAAGTTGATTGCGTTCAAGAGATGTAAATCTATAATTCTTTAAATGACAATATAATATTTTACCAATGTTTTCTAATTTTAATTATTTAATTTGTGACGCTGACTTGACTGCCGGTTATTGGAGGGAAACGATTTCCTCAACATCAATGCCATAGTAAAACGCTGTTTTTGTATATAAATATGAACTTGATAGAACTAAAAATGCATGCATTGTCTAACATAATGTCCTAGGAGTGTCATCTGATGGAGATTGTAAAAGGTTAGTGCATCATTTTAGCTGGTTTTATGGTTTTGGTGACCCTGTCTTTGACTTGACAAAACATTACACACAACTCTTGTAAATGTACTGTCCTAACATACTCTAAATTTATGCTTTCGCCGTAAAACCTTTTTGAAATCGTAAAACGTGGTTAGATTAAGGAGATGTTTATCTTTCAAATGGTGTAACATAGTTGTATTTTTGAAAAATTTGAATTTTGACATTTATTTGGATTCAAATTTGCCGCTCTTGAAATGCACCTGCTGTTGATGGAGTGCACCACGGGTGGCACGCTAGCGTCCCACCTAGCCCCAAGAGGTTAACTTCTTTGGGATAGGGGGCAGTATTTTCACGGCCGGATAAAAAACGTACCCGATTTAATCTGGTTACTACTCCTGCCCAGAAACTAGAATATGCATATAATTAGTCGATTTGGATAGAAAACACTCTGACGTTTCTAAAACTGTTTGAATGGTGTCTGAGTATAACAGAACTCATATGGCAGGCCAAAACCTGGGAAGATTCCATACAGGAAGTGCCCTGTCTGACAATTTGTTGTCCTTCTGTTGCATCTCTATCGACGTTACAGCATCTGTGCTGTAACGTGACACTTTCTAAGGCTTCCATTGGCTCTCTAAAGCCGCCAGAAAGTGGAATGGCGTGTCTGCTGTCTCTGGGCAAAGTATAGGAGCAGAGTTTGTAAGTGGTCAGCCTGGGGACAGTGAGACTGGAGATTCGCGATCACGAGAACTCGCCATGTTTTTCTTTGTCTTTGAATGAATACAACGTTGCCCGGTTGGAATATTATCGCTATTTTACGAGAAAAATAGCAAAAAAAAATATTTTAAACAGCGTTTGACATGCTTGTAAGTACGGTAATGGTATATATTTTGACATTTTTTGTCACGAAATGCGCTCGCGCGTTACCCTTTGGATAGTGACCTGAACGCACGAACAAAATGGAGGTATTTGGATATAACTATGGATTATTTGGAACCAAAACAACATTTGTTGCTGAAGTAGAAGTCCTGGGAGTGCATTCTGACGAAGAACAGCAAAGGTAATCCAATTTTTCTAATAGTAATTCTGAGTTTAGGTGACCCCGAAGTTGGCGGATGTCAAATTAACTAGCCGTGATGGCCGAGCTATGTACTAAGAATATTGCAAAATGTGCTTTCGCCGAAAAGCTATTTTAAAATCAGACATAGCGATTGCATAAAGGAGTTCTGTATCTATAATTCTTAAAATTATTTATTTATTTTGTCAACGTTTATCATGAGTAATTTAGTAAATTCACCGGAAGTTTTCGGTGGGTATGCTAGTTCTGAACATCACATGCTAATGTAAAAAGCTGGTTTTTGATATGAATATGAACTTCATCGAACAAAACATGCATGTATTGTATAACATAATGTCCTAGGAGTGTCATCTGATGAAGATCATCAAAGGTTAGTGCTGCATTTAGCTGTGGTTTGGGTTTGTGACATATATGCTTCCTTGGAAAATGGCTGTGTGATTATTTGTGTCTATGTACTCTCCTAACATAATCTAATGTTTTGCTTTCACTGTAAAGCCTTTTTAAAATCGGACAATGTGGTTAGATTAACGAGAGTCTTATCTTTAAAATGGTGTAAAATAGTTGATTGTTTGAGAAAATTGTGGTATTTTAGTTGGTTTTGTATTTCGCGCCGTGCGATGCCATTGGCTGTTGGCTAGGGGTTCCTCAACAGGTTAAGACCCTAAGGATTGATTGCAAACATCGTTTGACATGTTTCTACGAACAGTAATGGAACTATTTGACTTTTCGTCTCAGGTTTTGCGCTCGCACATTATGCCTTTGGATTAGCGGTTGCATTAAGGAGTAGGAGTAGTTAAGGAGTAGTGTATCTATAATTCTTTCAATAACTGTTGTAAATTTTATCAACGTTTATGATGAGTATTTTTGTAAATTGATGTGCTCATTCACCGGAAGTTTTGGGAGGCAAAACATTTCTGAACAGCACGGGCCAATGTAAAATGGGGTTTATGGATATAAATATGAACATTATTGAACAAAACATACATGTATTGTGTAACATTGAGTCCTGGGAGTGTCATCTGATGAAGATCATCAAAGGTTAGTGATTAATTTTAGCTGTATTTCTGGTTTTTGTGACGCCTCTCCTTGCTTGGAAAATTGCTGTGTGGTTTTTCTTGTTTAGGCGCTGTCCTAACATAATCTAATGTTATGCTTTCGCCGTAAAGCCTTTTTGAAATCGGACAATGTGGTTGGATTAACGAGAAGATTACCTTTAAAATGGGATATAATGTTTGAGAAATTTGAATTATGAGATTTTTGTTTTGAATTTGCCGCCCTGCTATTTCACTGGCTGTTGGCAGTGTGTCCTGCCGGTGGGAAGCTAGCGTCCCACATGTCAACTGCCTTGTTCAGGGGCAGAACGACAGATTTTTACCTTGTCAGCTCGGGGATTCGATCTTGCAACCTTTATTAGTTGCTAGTCCAACGCTCTAACCACTAGGCTACCTGCCGGCTCAAGTCACAAGGTTCGAGCATGTCGAGTTATAAGTCAAGTAAAAAATAAACTGTACCGGCCATGACAAATCTTTCTGTTTGAGGCTACCAGACGACCCTTTTCATTATTTTGTCTGCAACACATTTTTATTATGTAATAATACATTCAAATTGCAAATGCAAGCTTCATATGTAAATTATAAATTTCAAGCAATTTTGACATGCAAAGACCAGTAGGTCTATGCTAATAATTGTTGCTTGAAGCCCCATTGCTGGTCAGTAAATTGTTGAGTTTCTTGATCAACCTAAAAGTTTTGGAGCTGCATATTCATTTATGGCAATCCTCTCGCCCTACAATTTGTGTTTTGCGCTGCACCAGATCTTATACCTGTACAGTAAATCAGCAATTTCTTCGAAAGCTCAGTGGTTTTCAAACTTTTTGACCCTCGACCCCCAAAAAGTCGTGGTTCAAAGCTTGCGACCCATGTGCGTGCACATGCAATCGGGCACAGGGCGAACACACGCGTACAACCGCTGCGCAAATGTACAGTGCCTTCGGAAAGTATTCAGACCCCTCCAGACCGCCACATTTTAAGTTACAGCCTTATTCTAAAATTATTTCAAAATAAATAAATCAGAAATACCTCATTTACACAAGTATTCAGACCCTTTGCTATGAGACTTGAAATTGAGCTTAGGTGCACCCTGTTTCCATTGATCATCCTTGAGATGTTTCTACAACTTGATTGGAGTTCACTTGTGGTAGATTCAGTTGATTGGACATGATTTGGAAAGGCACACACCTGTCTATACAAGGTCCCACAGTTGTCAAGAGCAAAAACCAAGCCGTGAGGTCAAACGAATTGTCTGTAGAGCTCCGAGACAGGATTGTGTCAAGGCACAGAACTGGGGAAGGTCCCCAAGAACACTGTGGCCTCCATTATTAAATGGAAGAAGTTTGGAACCCCCAAGACTCTTCCAAGAGCTGGCCGCCTGGCCAAACTGAGAGATCGGGAGAGAAGGTCCTTGGTCAGGGAGGTGACCAAGAACCTGATGGTCACTCTGAAAGAGTTATAGAGTTCCTCTGTGGAAATGGTAGAACCTTCCAGAAGGCCAACCATCTCTGCAGCACTCTACCAATCAGGCCTTTATGGTAGAGTGACAAGATGGAAGCCACTCCGCAGTAAAAGGCACATGACCGCCCGCTTTGAGTTTGTCAAAAGGCACCTAAAGGACTCTCAGAATGCGAAGCGTCACATCTGGAGGAAACCTGGCACCATCCCTACGGTGAAGCATGGTGGTGGCAGCATCATGCTGTGGAGATGTCTTTCAGCGGCAGGGACTGGGAGACTAGTCAGGATTGAGGCAAAGATAAACGGAGCGATCCTTGATGAAAACCTGCTCCAGAGCGCTCATATCCTCAGACTGGGGAAAAGGTTCACCTTCCAACAGGACAACGACTCTAAGCACACAGCCAAGACAACGCAGGAGTGGCTTCGGGACAAGTCTCTGAATGTTCTTGAGTGGACCAGCCAGAGCCCGGTCTTGAAGTCGATCGAACATCTCTGGAGAGACCTGAAAGTAGCTGTGCGGCAACACTCCCCATCCAACCTGACAGAGCTTGAGAGGATCTGCAGAGAAGAATGGGAGAAACTTCCCAAAAACGGGTGTGCCAAGCTTGAAGCATCATTTTTATTTTTTGATATTTTTTAGTTTTTATTTCACCTTTATTTAACCAGGTAGGCAAGTTGAGAACAAGTTCTCATTTACAATTGCGACCTGGCCAAGATAAAGCAAAGCAGTATGACACATACAACAAGAGTTACACATGGAGTAAAACAAACATACAGTCAATAATACAGTAGAAAAATAAGTCTATATACAATGTGAGCAAATGAGGTGAGATAAGGGAGGTAAAGGCAAAGGCTATGGTGGCAAAGTAAATACAATATAGCAAGTAAAACACTGGAATGGTAGATTTGTAGTGGAAGAAAGTGAAAAGTAGAAATAATGGGGTGCAAAGGAGCTAAATAAATAAATACAGTAGGGAGAGAGGTAGTTGTTTAGGCTAAATTATCGATGGGCTATGTGCAGTGATCTGTGAGCTGCTCTGACAGCTGGTGCTTAAAGCTAGTGAGGGAGATAAGTGTTTCCAGTTTCAGAGATTTTTGTAGTTCGTTCTAGTCATTGGCAGCAGAGAACTGGAAGGAGAGACGGCCAAAGGAGGAATTGGCTTTGGGGGTGACCAGAGAGATATACCTGCTGGAGCGCGTGCTACAGGTGGGTGCTGCTATGGTGACCAGTGAGCTGAGATAAGGGGGGACTTTACCTAGCAGGGTCTTGTAGATGACTTGGAGCCAGTGGGTTTGGCAACGAGAATGAAGCGAGGGCCAGCCAACGAGAGCGTACAGGTCGCAGTGGTGGGTAGTATATGGGGCTTTGGTGACAAAACGGATGGCACTGTGATAGACTGCATCCAGTTTATTGAGTAGGGTATTGGAGGCTATTTTGTAAATGACATCGCCGAAGTCGAGGATCGGTAGGATGGTCAGTTTTACGAGGGTATGTTTGGCAGCATGAGTGAAGGATGCTTTGTTGTGAAATGGGAAGCCAATTCTAGATTCAACTTTGGATTGGAGATGTTTGATGTGAGTCTGGAAGGAGAGTTTACAGGCTAACCAGACACCTAGGTATTTGTAGTTGTCCACATATTCTAAGTCAGAACCGTCCAGAGTAGTGATGCTGGACGGGCGAGCCGGTGCGGGCAACGATCGGTTGAAGAGCATGCATTTAGTTTTACTAGTATTTAAGAGCAGTTGGAGGCCACGGAAGGGAAGTTTTGTATGGCATTGAAGCTCGTCTGGAGGGTTGTTAACAGTGTCCAAAGAAGGGCCAGAAATGTACAGAATGGTATCGTCTGCGTAGAGGTGGATCAGAGACTCACCAGCAGCAAGAGCGACATCATTGATGTATACAGAGAAAAGAGTTGGCCCAAGAATTGAACCCTGTGGCACCCCCATAGAGACTGCCAGAAGCCCAGACAACAGGCCATCCGATTTGACACATTGAACTCTATCAGAGAAGTAGTTGGTGAACCAAGCGAGGCAGTCATTTGAGAAACCAAGGCTATTGAGTCTGCCGATGAGGATGTGGTGATTGACAGAGTCGAAAGCCTTGGCCAGGTCAATGAATACGGCAGCACAGTATTGTTTCTTATCGATGGCGGTTGCGATATTGTTTAGGACCTTGAGTGTGGCTGAGGTGCACCCATGACCAGCTATGAAACCAGATTGCATAGCGGAGAAGGTGCGGTGGGATTTGAAATGGTCGGTAATCTGTTTGTTAACTTGGCTTTCGAAGACCTTAGAAAGACAGGGTAGGATAGATATAGGTCTGTAGCAGTTTGGGTCTAGAGTGTCCCCCCCCCCTTTGAAGAGGGGCATGACCGCAGCTGCTGTCCAATCTTTGGCAATCTCAGACGACACGAGAGGTTGAACAGGCTAGTAATAGGGGTTGCAACCATTTCGGCAGATCATTTTAGAAAGAAAGGGTCCAGATTGTCTAGCCCGGCTGATTTGTAGGGGTCCAGATTTTGCAGCTCTTTCAGAACATCAGCTGACTGGATTTGGGAGAAGGAGAAATGGGGAAGGCTTGGGCGAGTAGCTGTGGGGTGGTGCAGTGCTGTTGACCGCGGTAGGGGTAGCCTGGTGGAAAGCATGGCCAGCCGTAGAAAAATGCTTATTGAAATTCTCAATTATAGTGGATTTATCGGTGGTGACAGTTTCCTATCCTCAGTGCAGTGGGCAGTTGGGAGGAGGTGTTCTTATTCTCCATTGACTTTACAGTGTCCCAGAACTTTTTTGAGTTTGTGTTGCAGGAAGCAAATTTCTGCTTGAAAAAGCTAGCCTTGGCTTTTCTAACTGCCTGTGTATATTAGTTTCTAACTTCCCTGAAAAGTTGCATATCACGGGGGCTGTTTGATGCTAATGCAGAATGCCACAGGATGTTTTTGTGTTGGTTAAGGGCAGTCAGGTCTGGAGAGAACCAAGGGCTATATGTGTTCCTGGTTCTAAATTTCTTGAATGGGGCATGCATATTTAAGATGGTGAGGAAGGTATTTTAAAAAAAATTAAAAATAACCAGGCATCCTCTACTGACGGGATGAGGTCAATATCCTTCCAGGATACCCGGGCCAGGTCGATTAGAAAGGCTTGCTCGCTGAAGTATTTCAGGGAGCGTTTGACAGTGATGAGTGGAGGTCGTTTGACCGCTGACCCATTACGGATGCAGGCAATGAGGCACTGATCGGTGAGATCTTTGTTGAAAACAGCAGAGGTCTATTTAGAGGGCAAGTTGGTTAGGATGATATCTATGAGGGTGCCCGTGTTTACGGCTTTTGGGTGGTACCTGGTAGGTTCATTGATCATTTGTGTGAGATTGAGGGCATCAAGCTTAGATTGTAAGATGGCTGGGGTGTTAAGCATGTCCCAGTTCAGGTCACCTAGCAGCACGAGCTCTGAAGATAGATGGGGGGGGCAATCAGTTCACATATGGTGTCCAGAGCACAGCTGGGGGCAGAGGGTGGTCTATAGTAGGCGGCAACGGTGAGAGACTTGTTTTTAGAAAGGTGGATTTTTAAAAGTAGAAGTTCAAATTGTTTGGGTACAGACCTGGATAGTAGGACAGAACTCTGCAGGCTATCTCTGCAGTAGATTGCAACACCGCCCCCTTTGGCCGTTCTATCTTGTCTGAAAATGTTGTAGTTAGGGATGTAGATTTCAGAGTTTTTGGTGGTCTTCCTAAGCCAGGATTCAGACACGGCTAGGACATCCAGGTTGGCAGAGTGTGCTAAAGCAGTGAATAAAACAAACTTAGGGAGGAGGCTTCTAATGTTAACATGCATGAAACCAAGGCTATTACGGTTACAGAAGTCATCAAAAGAGAGCGCCTGGGGAATAGGAGTGGAGCTAGGCACTGCAGGGCCTGGATTCACCTCTACATCACCAGAGGAACAGAGGAGGAATAGGTTAAGGGTACGGCTAAAAGCTATGAGAATTGGTTGTCTATGACGTCCAGAATAGAGAGTAAAAGGAGCAGGTTTCTGGGGGCGATAAAATAGCTTCAAGGTATAATGTACAGACAAAGGTATGGTAGGATGTGAATACAGTGGCGGTAAACCTAGGCATTGAGTGATGATGAGAGAGATATTGTCTCTAGAAACATCATTGAAACCAGGTGATGTCACTGGGTGGTGGAACTGAAAGGTTGGATAAGGTATAATGAGCAGGGCTAGAGGCTCTACAGTGAAATAAGCCAATAAACACTAACCAGAACAGCAATGGACAAGGCATATTGACATTAAGGAGAGGCATGCTTAGCCGAGTGATCATAAGGGTCCAGTGAGATTCAGACAGCTAGCCGGGCCATAGGTTGCAAGCTGGCAGAAGATGGAGGGAGGTCTGTTTTTAGCCACCTTGTGCGTTTCCGTCGGTAGATTAGTGGGGTTCCGTGTGGTAGAGGGGACCAATCCAATTGGCAAAATAGTTATAGTGGCCCAAGAAAATTGTCCGATAGACCTATTCAGATAGCAGCCGATAAGACGGCTAACAATTAGCGGGCCGCAGATGGGCGTTCAGGTTGCGGCGTGACGTCATACCCAAGAAGACTCGAGGCTGTAATCGCTGCCAAAAGGTGCTTCAACAAAGTACTGAGTAAAGGGTCTGAATACTTATGTAAATGTGATATTTACATTTTTTTAATTGTAATACATTTGTAAAAATGTCTAAAACCTGTTTTCACTTTGTCATTATGGGGTATTGTGTGTAGATTGATGAGGGGAAAGAAAGATTTAATCAATTTTGGGATAAGGCTGTAACGTCAAGGGGTCTGAATACTTTCCAAATGCACTGTAACCTGTCATTATAGCCATAAATGGTCATGCATTTTCAAAATGGAAGATACAGAAATAGATTGTTTTTACACCTGCATTTTTTTGTTGAAAGTCATTCATGTTAGCAGTCAATATCAACTTGGGAAATCATGTCACATTCTCACTTATCTGGAGTCCAGAGCAAGCAGGATCATACGGCCTACCTGTATGCAGCGGAAGTTGCGGGATCGGATGGAGAGCATGATCTGTCTGTAGACCTTTTTCTTCTGTAGAAATATCATTATTATTTAGCCAGATTATGTTATCTAGGGCTGTGGCTGTCAGGAAATTTAATCAACCGGTGATTGTCAAGCAAATAACTGCCGGTCTCACGGTAATTGACCAATAATTAACATAAACAGCTTTAGCATCTCCTTTCTTCCATGCATAGCCTTCAAGCCTGATGAAGACTTTTGGAACATCTACATTTGAAAAAGTCTAGTAAATCCAATTAATATAGCCTACACCATCACAGTAAATCCGTTATTTATTTTAGACAGGTCCAAAGAAACATGATATGAAGAAAATGTAGTCTATTTCAGAAGAACATAATACCTTACTATGAGTGTCCTTATGTTAGGTCCTGATCTGGCTATGCCATATGGCTGTTGGCTACACTAGCTAATTTAGCAGACAAGATTTGCTTCGAATTCTGTGGCATTATTTTATATTGTTTTGTAGTTTGAAGAATACAATTGAACATAGCGGAATAAAATGGAAAGGATATTTTCTCTGAACGATTTCTGAGGAAGTGCGCGCACGCGGCTATTGTGTTCAGCGGTTAACGAAGAAACGGGTCCTCCTATATGCTTTATTTTGAGTTATTTATGCAACTTTAGTTGTGATACAAACGTTGGGCTATATGTGTAGATTTGTTTTTATTCATTCTAAGGCTGCATGATGCGTCTACAATGATAATTCAAAAAAAGTTACCTAAAAGGCATGAGCTCTGCTTTGTTTCTTGCACAGGCTGCACACAGTTCATCAGTCTCTCGTTCACAATTTGACAAGCTCTTGATTATGCCTCATATTTCCCGGTGGCATCCCCCTTGTGTAGCCGTAATGCCCGCTAAAAACATCCATGCCTTTTGCGGCTGTTGTGCTCTTGGTCTGAATATAATAATTAAAATTCCATTCTCCTGGCTGCCAATCGCCGTGCCTCGAAAAACCTTTCACTCACATGGCTCTCTCAGATATTGCAATTATTATTAGCCAATGCACGTCACGTGATCGGGTCCTTCTCACAGGCATCTCAGTTCCGACGTAGGCTACAAGTGAAGACAGACACATCGGGAACGCAACTGCGCTCGTCCTTATTGAATTAATTGAAGATATTAGAACAAGATGAGTAGGCCTAACGAACAGCAAAAGCACTAGCCTATGTCAATCTACTATCCCCCGTAGTACAAAACTTGACCTATTCTATTGCGAGGAAGAAATATTCCAAACATAGTCTGGGACAGTTGTGGGATGCGATAGATCCCAAATGAATACAACCACTCACGTCACATTTAAAAAAAAAAACAATGGGGCTGATGCAACAAATCAGAACATTAAGCTTAAAATGTTGATAAACTATTAGGCTATTTCTTCACATAATAAGTGCAGAAATGCACACACAGCACTAGGCTATTAGAGTGAATGTTCCAAAATGCAATCCAGTAGTGGGAAAACACCATTCTAAAAGTGACCTCAAACGTGACCTCAAACTTAAAACTCATGCGCCGCCTATGTATGCCAGTTAAGCTCTACATTGGTTGTAAAGTGGATTAATGTGCTTAATTTTAAGAAGTTATTTGGCCACTTTAGTTGTGATACAAACCTTATCAAAACATAGGCCTATGGGCTCGGCTACATGAGGTGTGTGACTACAATTTTTGAAAAAGACGCAAAAGGCCTGCGCTGTTTCTTGCCTTACTGCACACAAGCTGGGCATCATTCACTAGTGAAAGGCTAATATTGTCACCCATCAGACTATTCTTAATGTAATCTTGTCTTTACATATACTACATAATATATTTTAGAAATTAGTTTTGATTTAAAATGGACCAGTATCATGCACCTGTCTTGGAACATGGGCAGGGGAAAAATACATGTCATCTATGCACTTAAATAGCAAATGGAGGACACTTTTCTCGTGGTTTATTTTCATGCCAGCCAGGTAGGCTATACTGCTGTTGTAAAGATAAGCAATGTGCTTAATATTAGGAAATTTGAGAAATATAGACCATCCGCAGGATGTTGACCATCAGCGGCATCAGAAATTGGAGAAGCCTAGTCACCGTGACTAAACGGTCACGTGGAATTTTAACTGCGGTCATGAATAGTGACTGCCAGTGTGGCAGTAATACGGGCACTGTAACAGCCCTAGTTACGTCTTCATCCCATAAGTATTGAAGGTAGTGCGACGTTACAGCCATCTTTAGACATATAGCCAGTACCACCACTGAGGTATAGAGTTATAACCCACCAAAACTAGGCCAATCTGAAATATGAAAATGATCAATGAAATCACCAGGTTGCCTGTTGTTGTGGCAAAGATGCGTCCGTAGCAGATTGCTAAATGGTACTTTATATGGATAATATTATTGTAGGTAGCATAGGCTACTCTGCTTTTGCCAGGAAAAAACTGTGAAAATTAAACAAGCGCTTTCTGGTCACTAATGTGTGCCCGCCTTTGCATGCTAATGACTGGTCATTGGTCAACATTCAAGACGCAATTACCCCGGTAGCTGGGGGAAATGGCCATTTTCTAAAAACATTTGAATTAAGTGTAAACTGTGGCCACTTATTTCCCTTCATTTTTTGTTGGCCTAAGCCTGACCGTCATCCACATACCAAACTATGCCAGCAATTGGACATTGTTCTCAGGTGGGGGGAGCTTGTTACCCTACATTACCCTAATCCACGGAGACTCTGGGCCACAAAATTAGTTACAAAACGTTATTAAACCTGGTCAGATTGAAGATTTATTTTTTTCCTATCATCTCAAGTTTCAAGTAATCAAATGTGTGTCTCGAGTCAGACTAAAGTCTAAGTCATGTGACTCGAGTCCACACATCTGCTAATCACTAATCTGTTGCATATCAATCTGCCCTATTCTATTGCTGGCATACATATTCCCAGAGAGATTTACTGTGTGATAGTGGCAAGGTTATTATAGTAAACTAAAACTAGTCATAAAAAAAAAACGATTTAGTAAACTGAAATAAAATAGTTAACAAACTAAAAGCTATCTTTGACTCAAACAAACAAAAATAAAAAACATCATGAGTTATGTCAGTTTAATAAAAAAAATTTTTTCCTAAACTGTGTGCAAAACATTCATGGTGTTTTCATGCTTTTGGAGGTGTTTCAAGCCACTGAATCTGGCTGGTAAATGCTGCCAGGAAATGGTGAGGTTTGAAATGGACCTTGCTTGTGCATCACAAGCTAGCTAAAAGGGAAGAAATCCGCTAGGTAGATGACCTAGCCAAAGGGCGAGCACAGAGTTTAAGCAATGGCAAACCGTGAACCTCCAGTGGTCGGTCGATAACAGCAAAGCCCCGTAGAGGATTACTTTGAGAACTTTGTCAGATAAAGGTAACAGTTATTGATTCTTCTGACATGTACTACTAAAGTTAAAGCATTGGATTGGTGTAAACGTAGGCAAGAGTTCCATTCTACCATATCCCTTCCACCAGTCTAGGCACTATTCCTTTTAATTTCAAGTCACGTTGATATTGACTTTATCATTTAAACCTAACCTATTTCCTGACCCATCACCTTATGTATTACCGCCCCATAGTGGCAAGACGTGACATCCCAAAAAACACAAACTATACAACCCAAATGGCTCCTAGCCTCCCACGCGTCCTTTCTGTCCCGAACCCTGAAACTGAAACTAAATCATATAAAAACATAAATGGTTTTTATAAAACTGAAACTAAATGAAAACGAGCAAAACGGGTCTGAGAACCAACTGAAGCTAAACTGAATTTCCAATTAAAATAAATGTAAAAAAGAAAAAACACAACTATAATAAGCAGTGAGTCATTCAGGTGTCGGTGCCAGAGGCAGAGCTGACCTTGAAGGAGGGACACAGACAGTGAGACAGCCAGGTGACTTTACCATGTGTGAGAGAGCCCATGCCAGAGTTGTGCAGATGTGGCAGTGACCGAGGGGCACAGGGGCAGCCACCAACATGTCTGTCCCCAGGGGGGGGGGGCCGTCTTGAGGACACAGGACAGGGGGACACAGCTGGCCTGACTGCCATGGTTGTCTCTCCCTCACGCTGTCACTGTATATCCCCTCCACAGCCAGAGAAGGATCAGAATGCAACTGAGTGGAACAGAATATATTTTATTGTATTGCCATCCAATGTCTCTTTTCAAAGTAGAATAAGACTCCGTGAGACTGGAATCCCATACAACCTCCTCCTCAGTCAAACACATATTTCAAACTAAAGGTCAGGAACTGCCCTCCAGTGTTTGTCCACATCTTTTTCTCTCTCCCTCCAACCCAGAGGACATCCTTTGTCCATCCAGCCTTTCTAGCCGTCCAGGCCTTTTAACACCCCCTCCCTGCCACAGCAGCTGGGTGTGAAGCTCAGCTCAACCACTATCTTTGGCTTTGCTTTGTGATGAGTCACTGTTCAAGGGGCGTCCGCAGACTGGCCCTACAGCATGAATATTTGATACAGACGCAGCTTTGCATCGTTTGTGTTGTTTATCTCTCCTCTCGTATTCTTCTTCTGAGAGGCCCATTCCGGTGCAATGGACTGTTCTTCTGTGAAGGGGGGAATGAGGGAATGAAACAAACACAATCAAAGCAGTGTTGTCTTGTCTGCCACCACAGTGTTAAATATGAATCAGGCTTTGATTGAGCTGTGGCAGAGAGGGGCTAAACCTAAAAATAAAAAAAAATAGACCCAGATGCAAAGTGAATGTGGACAGGGTAATGAAGTGTAGAGGGATGATGAGACAGATGCTAAGTTACTGGAGGCACAATAAACAACTCACATCAGTGTGTGTTTTTCAGAGAGAGAGGGAGAGTGCATTTGTCTGTCTGTGCCGGGGGAAAATGTGTGGACTGAAACACTACCGCTAACTACAGTGCCTTTTTGGAGTAACAGATAAAGAATGCATATGTGGTGGCCTGGGGTGGTCTAGCGATCTAAGTCACAAGGAAGGTGTAGCGCAAAGGTTCTTTCAGATCTCTCTCTGACCTTTCACCCCAATATCTCTGTCCAGTAAACATCCAAAATAGTTAACGCACAGTGCATTTGGAAATTGTTTCGACCCCCTCTCTCTCACTCCAAAAAAAACATACAAAATTGTTGACGTACAGTGCATTCGGAAAGTTTTTTTATTTTTTTACGTTACAGCCTTATTCTAAAATTGATTAAATTGTCATTTCCCTCATCAATCCACACACAATACCCCATAATGACAAAACAAAAACAGAAATGACACATTTACATTAGTGTTCAGACCCTTTACTCAGTCCTTTTTGAAGCACCTTTGGCAGTGATTATGGCCTCGTCTTCTTAGGTATGACGCTACTTGGCACACCTGTATTTGGGGAGTTTCTCCCATTCTCTGCAGATCCTCTCAAGCTCTGTCAGGTTGGATGGGGAGCGTCGCTGCACAGCTACTTTCAGGTCTCTCCAGAGATGTTCGATCGGGTTCGAGTCCGGGCTCTGGCTGGTCCACTCAAGGACATTCAGAGACTTGTCCCAAAGCCACTCCTGCGTTGTCTTGGCTGTGTGCTTAGAGTCGTTGTCCTGTTGGAAGGTGAACCTTCGCCCCAGTCTGAGGTCCTGAGTGCTCTGAAGCAGGTTTTCATCAAGGATCTCTCTGTACTTTGCTCTGTTCATATTTCCCTCGATCCTGACTAGTCTCCCAGTCCCTGCCTCTGAGAAAGATCCCCACAGTGTGATTCTGCCATCACCATGCTTCACCGACGGGATGGTGCCATGTTTCCTCCAGATGTGACGCTTGGCAATCAGGCTAAGGAGTTCAATCTTGGTTTCATCAAACCAGAGAATATTGTCTCATGGTCTGAGTCCTTCAGGTGCCATTTGGCAATCTCCAAGTCGGCTGTCATGTGCTTTTTACTGAGGAGTGGCTTCCATCTAGCCACTCTACCATCAAGGCCTGATTGATGGAGTGCTGCAGAGATGGGTGTCCTTCTGAAATGTTCTCCCATCTCCACAGCGGAACTCTGGAGCTCTGTCAGTCACCATTGGGTCACCTCCCTGCAAAAAATTTGAAAAACCTATTTTTGTCATGATGGGGTATTGTGTGTAGATTGATGAGGAAAAAACATATTTAAACCATTTTGGAATAAGGCTGTAACGTAACAAAATGTGGATAAAGTCAAGAGGTCTGAATACTTTGATCATGTGTGTGTGTGAACACAGCAAAAAAAGAAACGTCCTCTCACTGTCAACTGTGTTTATTTTCAGCAAATTTAACGTAAATATTTGTATGAACATAAAAAGATTAAACAACTGAGACTTAAACTGAACAAGTTCCACAGACATTTGACTAACAGAAATTGAATAATGTGTCCCTGAACAAAAAGTCAGTATTTGGTGTGGCTGCCAGCTGCATTAAGTACTGTAGTGCATCTCCTCCTTGTGGACTGCACCAGATTTGCCAGTTCTTGCAGTGAGATGTTACCCCACTCTTCCACCAAGGCACCTGCAAGTTCCCAGACATTTCTGGGGGGAATGGCCCTAGCCATCACCCTGATCAAACAGGTCCCAGATTGAGATCTGGGCTCTTCGCTGGCCATGGCAGAACACTGACATTCCTGTCTTGCAGGAAATCACACACAGAACGAGCAGTATGGCTGGTGGCATTGTCATGCTGGAAGGGTCATGTCAGGACGAGCCTGCAGGAAGGGTACCATATGAGGGAGGAGGATGTCTTCCCTGTAACGCACAGCGTTGAGATTGCCACCAATGACGACAAGCTCAGTCTGATGATGCTGTGGCACACCGCCCCAGACCATGACGGACACTCCACCAAAATCGATTCAGCTCCAGAGTACCGGCCTCGGTGTAACGCTGATTCCTTTGACGATAAACGCGAATTCGACCACCCCCCATGTTGAGACAATACCGCGACTCGTCAGTGAAGAGCACTTTTTGACAGTCCTGTCTGGTCCAGTGACGGTGGGATGTGCCCATAGACGACGTTGTTGCCGGTGATGTCTGGTGAGGGCCTGCCTTACAACAGGCCTACAAGCCCTCAGTCCAGCCTCTCTCAGCCTATTGCGGACAGTCTGAGCACTGATGGAGGGATTGTGCGTTCCTGGTGTAATTCGGGCAGTTGTTGTTGCCATCCTGTACCTGTCCCGCAGGTGTGATGTTCGGATGTACCGATCTTGTGCAGGTGTTGTTACACGGTCTGCCACTGCAAGGACGATCAGCTGTCTGTCCTGTCTCCCTGTAGCGCTGTCTTAGGTGTCTCACAGTACGGACATTGCAATTTATTGCCTTTGGCCACATCTGCGGTCCTCATGCCTCCTTACAGCATGCCTAAGGCACGTTCACGCAGATGAGCAGGGACCCTGGGCATCTTTCTTTTGGTGTTTTTCAGAGTCCGTAGAAAGGCCTCTTTAGTGTCCTACGTTTTCATAACTGTGACCTTAATTGCCTACCGTCTGTAAGCTGTTAGTGTCTTAACGACCGTTCCACAGGTGCATGTTCATTTAATTGTTTATGGTTCATTGAACAAGCATGGGAAACAGTGTTTAAACCCTTTACAATGAAGATCAACGAGATCTTCAGTTTCTTGGCAATTTCTTGCAAGGAATAGCCTTAATTTCTCAGAACAAGAATAGACTGACGCGTTTCAGAAGAAAGTTATTTGTTTCTGGCCATTTTGAGCCTGTAATCGAACCCACAAATGCTGATGCTCCATATACTCAACTAGCCTAAAGAAGGCCAGTTTTATTGCTTCTTTAATCAGCACAGAATTTGTCAGCTGTTCTAACATAATTGCTAAAGGGTTTTCTAATGATTAATTAGCCTTATAAAATGATAAACTTGGATTAGCTAACACAAGATGCCATTGGAACACAGGAGTGATGGTTGCTGATAATGGGCCTATGTAGATATTCCATAAAAAAATCTGCTGTTTCCAGCTACAATAGTCATTTACAACATTAACAATGTCTACACTGTATTTCTGATCAATTTGATGTTATTTTAATGGACAAAATATGTGCTTTTCTTTCAAAAACAAGGACATTTCTTATTGACCCCAAACTTTTGAACGGTAGTGTATCTAATTTATGTATTGCATGTGAATGACTCCTAACAGTTATCCATGTCCCCTCTGTCCAGGCCCTACTGGAGACCCAGAATGACCTCCGAACCTTCGTCCCCAACTTCACCTTCAACCTGGGCTTCTCTGGGAAGTTCTTCCATACTGGTGAGTGGACAGGCATTTGGTTACCCACTGTATGACTGTATAGGCGAACCCAGGGCAGAGCTTATAATAGAATGTCTCATGACAGACGATCCAAGTCTCGCATGTTCCAGAGCATACCATTGATCATGAGGTACATCACCAAATGCATAGATTAAATGTCAACAACAACAAAAATACGCACATTTTTATGCTTATTAATGAATGAACTTCAGATTATCACAGCGCATATTGCTAGGTTTTCAACACCACCACACACCTATGCCTGCGTATATGTGTAGACTAAACTCCCAGTCTCCCTCTGTCTCTATGCTCCAGGTACGGATGAGGAGGACCTGGGTGATGACCTGCTTCTCTCCTATGGGAAAGAGTTCTGGTGGTTCCCCCACATGTGGAGCCACATGCAGCCCCACCTTTTCCACAACCAATCCGTGCTGGCCGAACAGATGCTACTCAACAGGAGGTTTGCGCAGGTAGGGTGGGGTGGCATCTGCAGTCTTTACACACACTCTACATATATTACACACTGAGGGTTTTGTTATGTTGATACTAGGAGACTGCAGGGTGGTTGGTTGTTAAAAAAATCCATTTCTGTTTGAATTTGGCCATTTACGGTTGATTTTAAAAAAGTAGAAAAATAGCACGGGTGAATTAAATCATAATGTGTTGAATCAACCGGTTCTCTCCGCCCAGGAGCATGGCATCCCCACCAACATGGGCTACGCCGTGGCTCCCCACCACTCTGGGGTGTACCCCGTCCATGTCCAGTTGTACGACGCTTGGAAGAAGGTGTGGGGCATCAAGGTGACCAGCACGGAGGAGTACCCCCACCTCAAACCTGCCCGCTTCCGACGAGGCTTCTACCACAGTGGCATCAGTGTAAGGACTCGGCCCAATCACCCCCTATCCTCATGCTCTTTCTCACACACACATACACACACACACACACACAAGGTTCTATGTATAAACTAGCTGTTCTTGAAATGATCTGTGTTGATATTTTAAAGACTTGGTTTTGTGTTCAATAATTTAACTACATTTACATTACATTTAAGTCATTTAGCAGACGCTCTTATCCAGAGCGACTTACAAATTTGTGCATTCACCTTATGATATCCAGTGGAACAACCACTTTACAATAGTGCATCTAAATCTTTTAAGGGGGGGGGTTAGAAGGATTACTTTATCCTATCCTAGGTATTCCTTAAAGAGGTGGGGTTTCAGGTGTCTCCGGAAGGTGGTGACTGACTCCGCTGTCCTGGCGTCGTGAGGGAGCTTGTTCCACCATTGGGGTGCCAGAGCAGCGAACAGTTTTGACTGGGCTGAGCGGGAACTGTGCTTCCTCAGAGGTAGGGGGGCCAGCAGGCCAGAGGTGGATGAACGCAGTGCCCTTGTTTGGGTGTAGGGCCTGATCAGAGCCTGAAGGTATGGAGGTGCCGTTCCCTTCACAGCTCCGTAGGCAATCACCATGGTCTTGTAGCGGATGCGAGCTTCAACTGGAAGCCAGTGGAGAAAGCGGAGGAGCGGGGTGACGTGAGAGAACTTGGGAAGGTTGAACATCAGACGGGCTGCGGCGTTCTGGATGAGTTGTAGGGGTTTAATGGCACAGGCAGGGAGCCCAGCCAACAGCGAGTTGCAGTAATCCAGACGGGAGATGACAAGTGCCTGGATTAGGACCTGCGCCGCTTCCTGTTTGAGGCAGGGTCGTACTCTGCGAATGTTGTAGAGCATGAACCTACAGGATCGGGTCACCGCCTTGATGTTAGTGGAGAATGACAGGGTGTTGTCCAGGATCACGCCAAGGTTCTTAGCACTCTGGGAGGAGGACACAAGGGAGTTGTCAACCGTGATGGCGAGATCATGGAACGGGCAGTCCTTCCCCGGGAGGAAGAGCAGCTCCGTCTTGCCGAGGTTCAGCTTGAGGTGGTGATCCGTCATCCACACTGATATGTCTGACAGACATGCAGAGATGCGATTCGCCGCCTGGTTATCAGAAGGGGGAAAGGAGAAGATTAATTGTGTGTCGTCTGCATAGCAATGATAGGACAGACCATGTGAGGATATGACAGAGCCAAGTGACTTGGTGTATAGCGAGAATAGGAGAGGGCCTAGAACAGAGCCCTGGGGGACACCAGTGGTGAGAGCGCATGGTGCGGAGACAGATTCTCGCCACGCCACCTGGTAGGAGCGACCTGTCAGGTAGGACGCAATCCAAGCGTGGGCCGCGCCGGAGATGCCCAACTCGGAGAGGGTGGAGAGGAGGATCTGATGGTTCACAGTATCAAAGGCAGCAGATAGGTCTAGAAGGATGAGAGCAGAGGAGAGAGAGTTAGCTTTAGCAGTGCGGAGAGCCTCCGTGACACATAGAAGAGCAGTCTCAGTTGAATGCCCAGTCTTGAAACCTGACTGATTAGGATCAAGGTCATTCTGAGAGAGATAGCAGGAGAGCTGGCCAAGGACGGCACGTTCAAGAGTTTTGGAGAGAAAAGAAAGAAGGGATACTGGTCTGTAGTTGTTGACATCGGAGGGATCGAGTGTAGGTTTTTTTCAGAAGGGGTGCAACTCTCGCTCTCTTGAAGACGGAAGGGACGTAGCCAGCGGTCAAGGATGAGTTGATGAGCGAGGTGAGGAAGGGGAGAAGGTCTCCGGTAATGGTCTGGAGAAGAGAGGAGGGGATCGGGTCAAGTGGGCATGTTGTTGGGCGGCCGGCCGTCACAAGACGCGAGATTTCATCTTGAGAGAGCGGGGAGAAAGAGGTCAAAGCACAGGGTAGGGCAGTGTGAGCAGGACCAGCGGTGTCGTTTGACTTAGCAAACGAGGATCGGATATCGTCAACCTTCTTTTCAAAATGGTTGACGAAGTCATCCGCAGAGAGGGAGGAGGGGGGGGGGGGAGGGGGAGGAGGATTCAGGAGGGAGGAGAAGGTAGCAAAGAGCTTCCTAGGGTTAGAGGCAGATGCTTGGAATTTAGAGTGGTAGAAAGTGGCTTTAGCAGCAGAGACAGAAGAGGAGAATGTAGAGAGGAGGGAGTGAAAGGATGCCAGGTCCGCAGGGAGGCGAGTTTTCCTCCATTTCCGCTCGGCTGCCCGGAGCCCTGTTCTGTGAGCTCGTAGTGAGTCGTCGAGCCACGGAGCAGGAGGGGAGGACCGAGCCGGCCTGGAGGATAGGGGACAGAGAAAATCAAAGGATGCAGAAAGGGAGGAGAGGAGGGTTGAGGAGGCAGAATCAGGAGATAGGTTGGAGAAGGTTTGAGCAGAGGGAAGAGATGATAGGATGGAAGAGGAGAGAGTAGCGGGAGAGAGAGAGCGAAGGTTGGGACGGCGCAATACCATCCGAGTAGGGGCAGAGTGAGAAGTGTTGGATGAGAGCAAGAGGGAAAAGGATACAAGGTAGTGGTCAGAGATTTGGAGGGGAGTTGCAATGAGATTAGTGGAAGAACAGCATCTAGTAAAGATGAGGTCAAGCGTATTGCCTGCCTTGTGAGTAGGGGGGGAAGGTGAGAGGGTGAGGTCAAAAGAGGAGAGGAGTGGAAAGAAGGAGGCAGAGAGGAATGAGTCAAAGGTAGACGTGGGGAGATTAAAGTCACCCAGAACTGTGAGAGGTGAGCCATCCTCAGGAAAGGAACTTATCAAGGCGTCAAGCTCATTGATGAACTCTCCAAGGGAACCTGGTGGGCGATAAATGATAAGGATGTTAAGCTTGAAAGGGCTGGTAACTGTGACAGCATGGAATTCAAATGAGGAGATAGACAGATGGGTCAGGGGAGAAAGAGAGAATGTCCACTTGGGAGAGATGAGGATTCTAGGCTCGATGCTCTAGGGGTATGCGAGAACACGTGGGCAGACGAAGAGAGAGCAGTAGGAGTAGCAGTGTTATCTGTGGTAATCCATGTTTCCGTCAGCGCCAGGAAGTCTAGGGACTGGAGGGTAGCATAGGCTGAGATGAACTCAGCCTTGTTGGCTGCAGACCGGCAGTTCCAGAGGCTGCCGGAGACCTGGAACTCCACGTGAGTCGTGCGCGCTGGGACCACCAGGTTAGAGTGGCAGCGGCCACGCGGTGTGAAGCGTTTGTATGGCCTGTGCAGAGAGGAGAGAACAGGGATAGACAGACACATAGTTGACAAGCTACAGAAGTGTTGTTTCTTGTATTATTGTCTCTTGTGTCTTTAGAGAACTGTTTCACTTTGATATCCTTTTTCTTCTGTCCTGATTTTCTCTTTCTTTTCTTCTGTTAACTAGATATTCTTTGTTGTTCTTCGTTAGCTAGCTAGCTTCTTCCAAAAGAGTCCCTAGCAACTAGGAAGTATTAAATTGAGGTTATTTGATTTATTTACTCTGGTTATAGTTCACCCAGTTGTGTTAATAGATAACATCTCTGGCTTCTGGTAAGTGCTTGATATTGAAAGGTGTGTGCCTTTCAGTGGTCAAAGCTTTGTTTTTTGGTGTGTTTTGAACATTTTGGTTTAGCTCGTGGTAACAGCGCTGAGTAGAGTGAAGGAAAGGGAAGAAGCAGTAGTGCCGACGTAGCCGTGCTGCCACGCCATGAGGCTGGCGTGGTCTATTCACTCCCCTTCTCCATCAGTGTTTTACCCCTCCCTCCCTTCCCAGGAAATAAAAGCACGCTTACAGACACAGTAGTGTGAATGATCATAATGGACATTGCTATGTTAAGCTCTCTCAACATTACAATCTCACCGTCGATGACAGCCCTGCCAAAATCAACAAAGACAACTGCTTGGCTTGGGATGTGACGAGAACGTTGTCATTTTCAGACAAATGTAATGTCGCTGTCAATGCCAATTTATTTACAGTATCTCTACGATGTGTAATTTTATGTCCATATGCTTGGCATGGGCATAAACAACAGCTTGCCTGGTTAAGATATTTACACTCAAATGTCTCATACATTTTAAAGCTGAAAGACATTTGTATTTTCTTTATACACAATGTGTTTAGGATTTATTTATTTTTTATCTCTGTTAAAGGCCCCTTTTCTAACTCCAGCAGTTTTCAGTTATTTATTTATTGTCTGGTGGAGGAGTGCGATGATGTCACGGAGATGTTAATTCCGACCTCAACACGTCCCCGTGAAATATTCACTGGGTAGTTGGCAGAGACCCTCTGAGGTGTAAACCTAGATTTTTTTTTTTTCTCTATCCCTCCTCTTTCTTCCACTCCCTCTTTACCCCTTAATCAGCAGTCTGTGACTCCCGTTAGCGCGGGGCCGTTAGCCACTCTGTGTTTTCCAAAATCAGAGAGAGAGAGAAAAGCCTGGGAGCCTCAGTCTGCACATCCAGCCTTCCCTTCCTTTCCCTCCCTAAGCATTTCACTGCTGCTTTCGCTGCTATTTTTACCCACAGCCCCAGCTAGCTATTATGACAGGGCCTGATTTGATACAGCGTGCACCTCGGCTGAACAGACAGTGCGATGCTTTTCGGGTCGTTCTGCTCCTGTGATTGTGTGCTCAGACGCCAACCGGATTGCAGGTTGTTGTGTTTTAACTATGTTAGGACAGAGGCTTTGTGTTAGGATCGAGAAAATGGGTTCGCTGACAGACTAAATCGAGCTACGTCATATTTCATTCTCCACAATGACAGTGTGACCACTCTAGTTTATTGGGATAATGATGTTGAACCACCTGAGCTGGAAGTGTAGACAACCCAGAGGAATATAGTGTCCTCAAGCATTTCTGACCGAGTGGCCATGTTTGGACTTTTGTGTATTTGTTTAGTTATTCACTGGGTATCAGGGTCGGCTTCTATAAGTACACTCCCCACTGTGCAGGTGTGTTGCTATGTAATATTGATTGTGTTGTGTTAATGTACTGTAGGTGCTGCCCAGGCAGACGTGTGGCCTGTTCACTCACACCATCTTCTACAATGAGTATCCTGGAGGACCCAAGGAGCTGGACAAACTCATCAACGGAGGGGAGCTCTTCCTCACGGTGCTCCTCAACCCGGTGAGACCAGACCCACCTCCACCACTAGCATCAGGAGAGGAATGCATTTCACCATCACGGATAATGCTGCTCATTTCTCTATGGCTGCTTTGAAAACCCTTTTTTAAATGTATTTTATTTCTACTTTTTTTAAACTCATTTTGTGCCAGGGTGGTTGGAAACGACGGTGCGTTGCGTGGTCTTTTTCTCTGAATGTCGTTCAGTTTTTATTTTATTTTTCATTCCGTCCTCACAGATCAGCATCTTTATGACCCACCTGTCCAACTACGGGAACGACCGTCTGGGTCTGTACACCTTTAAGAACCTGGTGAAGTTCCTCCAGACATGGACCAACCTGCGGCTGCAGACCCTGGCACCTGTGCAGCTGGCCCAGCGCTACTTCCAGATCTTCCCCGAGGAGAGGGACCCCATCTGGCAGGTGTGTGTGTTTTGTGTGAGAGGCCATGAGAGCTGTGGGGTCACTGGGTGTTTGGAACTCGGGACTATCATAAACCAGGCTGTCATTTAAGAGAAGGCTAGATAGAAGAGATGTTGCCTTTTGACTCAGTCTCCATTGCGTCATACAGTGCAAATGTTATTTTGGTAGGTACGGCTAGGAGAGGCTGGCTCTTTGAACTGTGGTTTTGTGGTGCTCCTGCTTCCACAGTAGCACTCTGACACTGTTTCCCATCAACGCAGAAAGAAGACAGGTTTCCTTCCCTAAGAGGTCCAAGTGCCATCTTGGCAGTTGCTCACACTGACTGTCAATATTGAGTTCTCACAAAGTAGAGAGGTTAATGTGTGCCGGCCGACTCCCTTTGAAGTTTGGAGAAAACTTGTGCCTGCCTGGTTCCAAAGGCTTCTTCATCACAGCACTGTGTTAAGTGTCTTGGGATTAATGTGATATCCTGGTCACCTCATTACCCATCAGGCAGATGTCAGTGGGGACTGAAGGGAAGGGGGCAGGTAGATTTAAGGCAGTTGGCGTCAGCTTGGCATGCAGAATGACCTTGAGGCACGTGAAGAAGCTCGCCTTGCAGGGCTGCTCTGAACTATTTTCCACACAGATACACTGAAGGCTACTTACCACTCAGGAAAAACAATGGAAAGGCAGCCTGCCTGATACTGATTACGGGTTCTTTCCCTAGTCCTTTCTTGTACAAGCATAATTGATCAAGGCGTGAATCAGTAATCGAATGTTTGAGTCTGCTCCCCCAAACCTCTGTTGGACTAGACTGGTTGGGTTCATTTGAGCTGAATTAAAAGTACCCGTCCTCCGATTGGCATCGTTGGTCCCACAGGGTGGATACGGTTGCCTGTAACCATTGTGCCGCATGTTTGTACACTCCCCCCAAAGGTCTCACTGCTTTCTTGGCTGGCTTTAATCACGTAACACTGAAGTCCCCTGGCCAAGTCAGCGGTGGACTTTAATTACAAACAGACTGCCGCTTGATATGATACTGGAGCCTGAAAGAGAGAGAAAGAGAGAGAGAGTGTGCGTGTGTGTACAAATCACATCCATGGTAACTTATCCTGAGGCACCTTACCGTTTTACTGAACTGAACTTCCAGGTGAACTAACTCTTGTCACTACAGGACCCCTGTGAGGACAAAAGGCACAAAGACATTTGGTCCAAAGAGAAGACATGCGACCGATTCCCGAAGTTGCTCATCATTGGACCACAGAAGACAGGTGAGCAGTAAACAACAGATATCATAATGTACAAAAATAATATCTCATGAGGCCTCACGAGTGGTGCAGCGGACTAAGGCACTGCTTCGCAGTGCTTGAGGCGTCACTACAGACCTGGGTTCGATCCCAGGTTGTGATACAACCGGCCGTGACCGGGAGTCCATTGAGCGGCGCAAAATTGACCCAGCGTCGTCCGGGTTAAAGGAGGGTTTGGTTGGGGGGGGGCTTTACTTGGCTCATCGCGCTCTCGCGTCTCTTTGTGGCGGGCCGGGCGCCTGCAGGCTGACTTCGATTGTCAGTTGAACTGCGTTTCCTCAGACACGTTGGGGCGGCTGGCTTCCAGGTTAAGCTGGCGGGTGTTAGGAAGCACAATTTGGCGGGTCATGTTTCGGAAGACACATGACTCGAAGTCAGAAATTTACATACCCTCGTTTCTCAACCAATCCACAAATTTCTTGTTAACAAACTATAGTTTTGACAAGTCGGTTAGGACATCTACTTTGTGCATGACACAAGTAATTCTTCCAACAATTGTTTACAGACATATTATTTCACTTATAATTCACTGTATCACAATTCCAGTGGGTCAGAAGTTTACATACACTAAGTTGACTAAGTTACATACACTAAGCTTTAGAAACTTCTGATAGGCTAATTGACATGGTTTGAGTCAATTGGAGGTGTACCTGTGGATGTATTTCAAGGCCTACCTTCAAACTCAGTGCCTCTTTGCTTGACATGGGAAAATCAAAAGAAATCAGCCAAGACCTCAGAAAAGAAGTTGTAGACCTCCACAAGTCTGGATCACCCTTGGGAGCAATTTCCAAATGCTTGAAGGTACCACGTTCATCTGTACAAACAACAGTACACAAGTATAAACACCATGGGACCACGCAGCCGTCATACTGCTCAGGAAGGAGACTCGTTCTGTCTCCTAGAGATGAACGTACTTTGGTGTGAAAAGTGCAAACCAATCCCAGAACAACAGCAAAGGACCTTGTGAAGATGCTGGAGGAAACAGGTACAAAAGTATCTATATCCACAGTAAAACGAGTCCTATATCGACATAACCTGAAAGGCCGCTCAGCAAGGAAGAAGCCACTGCTCCAAAACCGCCATAAAAAAGCCAGACTACGGTTTGCAACTGCACATGGGGACAAAGATCGTACTTTTTGGAGAAATGTCCTCTGGTTTGATGAAACAAAAATAGAACTGTTTGGCCATAATGACCATCGTTATGTTTAGAGGAAAAAGGGGGAGGCTTGCAAGCCGGAGAACACTATCCCAACCGTGAAGCATGGGGGTGGCAGCATCATGTTGTGGGGGTGCTTTGCTGCAGGAGGGACTGGTACACTTCACAAAATAGATGGCATCATGAGGAAGGAAAATGATGTAGATATATTGAAGCAACATCTCAAGACATCAGTCAGGAAGTTAAAGCTTGGTCGTAAATGGGTCTTCCAAATGGACAATGACCCCAAGCATACTTCCAAAGTTGTGGCAAAATGGCCTAAGGACAACAAAGTTGAGGTATTGGAGTGGCCATCACAAAGCCCTGACCTCAATCTTATAGAAAATTTGTTGGCAGAACTGAAAAAGCGTGTGCGAGCAAGGAGGCCTACAAACATGATTCAGTTACACCAGCTCTGTCAGGAGGAATGTGCCAAAATTCACCCAACTTATTGTGGGAAGCTTGTGGAAGGCTAGCTGAAACGTTTGACCCAAGTTAAGCAATTTAAAGGCAATGCTACCAAATACTAATTGAGTATGTAAACTTCTGACCCACTGGGAATGTCTTGAAATAAATAAAATCTGAATTAAATAATTCTCTCTACTATTATTCTGACATTTCACATTCTTAAAATAAAGTGGTGATCCTAACTGACCTAAGACAGGCAAGTTTTACTAGATTTAAATGTCAGGAATTGTGAAACTGAGTTTAAATCTATTTGGGTAAGGTGTGTGTAAACTTCCGACTTCAAATGTATGTATGTGTATATATATACTACCAGTCAAAGGTTTAGACACACCTACTCATTCAAGGGTTTTTCTTTATTTTTACCATTTTCTACATTGTATAATAATACTGAAGACATCAAAACTATGAAATAACACATATGGAATCATGTAGTAACAAAAAAAGTGTTAAACAAATCCAAATATATTTGAGATTCTTCAATGTAGCCACCCTTTGCCTTGATGAAAGCTTTGCACACTCGTCATTCTCTCAACCAGCTTCATGAGGTGAGGTAGTCACCTGGAATGCATTTCAATTCACATGTGTGTCTTGTTAGAAATTCCACAAATTAACTTCTTTCCTTCTTAATGTGTTTGCGTCAATCAGTTGTGTTGTGACAAGGTAGGGGTGGTATACAGAAGATGGCCCTATTTGGTAAAAGACCAAGTCCATATTATGGCAAGAACAGCTCAAATAAGCAAAGCGAAACGACAGTCCGTCATTACTTGAAGACATTAAGGTCAGTCAATGTGGAAAACTTCAAGAACTTTGAAAGTTTCTTCAAGTGCAGTCGCAAAAACCATTATGCGCTATGATGAAACTGGCTCTCATGAGGACCACAACAGCAAAGGGAGACCCAGAGTACCTCTGCTGCAGAGGATAAGTTCATTAGAGTTGCCAGCCTCAGAAATTGCTGCCCAAATAAATGCTTCAGAGTACAAGTAACAGACATATCTCAACATCAACTGTTCAGAGGAATCAGGCCTTCACGTTCTTTGGTCTGGAGTCCAAATTTGAGATTTTTGGTTCCAACCGCAGTGTCTTTGTGAGACTTAGAGTAGTTGAACGGATGATCTCCGCATGTGTGGATCTCACCGTGAAGCATTGAGCGGAAGGAATGATGGTGTGGGGGTGCTTTGCTGGTGACACTGTCAGTGATTTATTTAGAATTCAAGGCACACTTAACCAGCATGGCTACCACAGCATTCTGCAGCGATACACCATCCCATCTGGTTTGCCCAGAGCTGGGTTTTATTTTGTTACCAGCCACCAGCATGGCATTGTTTGTTAATTAGAAACAGCTGCAAAGTTATTCCAAAGTTATTGGCCACCTCCACTTTTTTATACCATTTAAAAATGATCAAAATCCATTGGAGAAAGAAAATAAATGTTTACTTATTTTTTAGCTAGTCTGTGTTATAAATATATATCTGACCGTTTTATAAATGGTTTAATTGCGTGATAGGATGGCATTTTGCAAAACCTGCTACCCCCGTCCCCCCAAGAAGAATGGTTTTGACCACTAAAAGTCACTACATGCTCCAGATAAGGTTAGCAAGATGGCTGGCTAGTTATCTAGATAAGGTAATCATGCTAGCTAGCTACACTGACAGCGGTCAGTGCCCTATTTGTTGATGTTTGTCAATGCCACGTGGAAATTCCCTCTCCCAATTTGTGAATATGTATAAGAAGCCTTTGTCATTCCTCAGAGGTAGAGCGGAAATGCACATTTAGGTTCCATGACAGGAAATTACGTTGAAATAGTGGCAGCAATTTCCTCTGGGGTAGTCATTTAACATACAGGTAACTGTCAAAATAAGGGAAACACCAACATAGTGTCTTAGTAGGGCGTTGGGCCACCACGAGCCGCCAGAACAGCTTCAATGCGCCTTGGCATAGATTCTACAATTGTCTGGAACTCTATTACAGGGATGCGGCACCATTCTTCCACGAGAAATTCCATAATTTTGTGTTTTGTCAATGGTGCTGGAAAACGCTGTCTCAGGCACCGCTCCAGAATCTCCCAAAAGTGTTGAATTTGGTTGATATCTGGTGACTGAGACACAAACACCATTTAAACCCCCTATGCTCCTTTGAGGCCCCTCTTTCAAAGTCACTGAGATCTCCTCTTCTAGCCATGGTAGCCAAAATAATGGGCAACTGCCAACTGGGCATTTTTATACATGACCTTAAGCATGAGTGGATGTTAGTTGCTTAATTAACTCAGGAACCACACCTGTGTGGAATCACCTGCTTTCAATGAACTTTGTATCCCCCAAGTGTTTCCTTTATTTTGGCAGTTACCTGTACATCCAGAGAGACATGACCTGAGCTCATTCCAGGTGCAGCTAGGGGGGTTATAGATGATGTACTGTGTCTCAGATAGCCATCCCCTAGTGGTGTGTAGAATAGACTAACTGTACTAAATCCACTGCACCAGAAGGACAAGCGCTTCTCTGCCTGGCATGGAACAGCCTTGAACCTCTGTTTATTGACAGCAAGGAGAGAAGGGATGGATAATTAGCATCTGGGCAGTCATTTACAGAGTGTCACACACTTTATTTAATTTATAGGATCACCACAGACAGGCAAGCAGTCAGTCATTGGGTTTTATTGTAACCTTGACTGCTTCCCACTAAATGGGAATTTCAGGTTTAGTGCGTAGCCTAATTAAACTTCTTAAAGATGTCTTAAGGGAGCGATAGCCCTCCTGAGACTGCTGTAAAATGGCCATGTTAATCTTTTCAATAAAAACGGATTAGGGGGTTGGGTCTGAGAGTAAGTTTACACATTTCACCATTGTAATTACCAAACTGCACCAGCATTCACTATAATCTTGTCAGCCATCTTGTCTGTCAACTTTACATCCACCACTCCTCTTTACCTGGCACTTTATCTCTTACTTAGTTGAGTGTTTTGGGCTCTCAGCCTCTAGGTAGACCTGTTGCTATTTAAAGCTATAGCACATTTCAGATGGGTAGTAAATAGCTGTGGTAAAGAATCAGAAATGTATCACATTTTTTAGCATTTACCAGTGGTGGAAAAAGTGCAAAATTGTCACACTTGAGTAAAAGTAAAGATAACTTCATAGAAAATGACTCAAGTAAAAGTGAAAGTCACCCAGTAAAATACTACTTGAGTAAGACTAAAATGATTTGGTTTTAAATGTACTTAAGTATCAAAAGTAAATGGAATTGCTCAAATGTATTGAAGTGTCAAAAGTAAAAGTATAAACCATTTCAAATTCCTTATTAAGCAAACCAGACGGCATAATTTTTTTTTTATTATTGAAGGATAGCCAGGGGCGCACACTCCAACACTCAGACATAATTTACAAACTAAGCATTTGTTTTTAGTGAGTCCATCAGATCAGAGGCAGTAGGGATGACCAGGGATGTTCTCTTTGATAAGTGCATGAATTGGACCATTTTCCTGTCAAAATGGAACGAGTACTTTTGGGTGTCAGAGAAAATGTATGGAGTAAAAAGTACATTATTTTCTTTAGGAATGTAGTGTAGTAAAAGTTGTAAAAAATATAAAAAGTAAAGTACAGATACCCTCAAACGACTTAAGTAATACTTTAAAGTATTTTTACTTAAGTACTTTACACCCCTGGCATTTACAGTTCCTTCAGAAAGTATTCACCCCCTTGATTTTTTTTCTCCACATTTTGTTGTTACAGCCTGAATTTAAAATTAATTAAATTGAGATGTTGTCACTGATCTACGCACAATACCTCATAATGTCAAAGTGGAATTTTGTTTTGTAGAACTTTTTGGAAATCAATAAAAAAAATGAAAATCTGAAATCTCTTGAGTCAGTAGGTATTCAAACCCTTCATGGCAAGCCTAAATAAGTTCAGGAGTAAAAATGTGCTTAACAAATCACATAAATTGTGTTGACCCATTCTGTGTTCAATAATTGTGGTTAACCTGATTTTTGAATGACTACCCAATCTCTCTACCCCACACATACAATTATCTGTAACGTCCCTCAATCGAGTAGTGAATTTCAACCACAAAGACCAAGGAGGTTTTTCAATGCCTCGTAAAGAAGTGCATCGATTGGTAGATGGGTAAAAAAAAAAAAATACACTGAATATCCCTTTGAGAATGGTTATTAATTAGGCTTTGGATGGTGTATCAATATACCCAGTCACTACTACTAACTCTATTGCCAAAGAGGACGTAAACCACTCGGGGTTTCCACTCAGTTAGAGTTTAATGGCTGTGATTGGAGAAAACAGGATGGATCAACAACATTGTAATTACTCCACAATACTAACTTAACTGACAGAGGTAAAAGAAGGAAGCCTGTACAGAATAAGATATTCCAAAACATGCATCCTGTTTGCAACAAGGCACTAAAGTAAAAAAAATGTGTCAAATGAACTTTTTGTCCTGAATACAAAGGGTTATGTTTGGGAAAATCCCCCCCCCAAAAAAAACACATCGGAGTGCCACTCATGTTTTCAAGAATGATGGTGGCTGCATCATTTTGTGGGTATGCTTGTTATCAGCAAAGACTAGGGAAAATCCTAGAGGAAAACCAGGTTCAGTCTGCTTTCTAACAGACACGGGGAGATTAATTCACCTTTCAGCAGGACAATAACTTAAAACACAAGGCCAAATATACACTGGAGTTCCTTACCAAGACGACACTGAATACTAATCACGACACTGAATAATAATCTAATCAAGATATATTAGTGTTTTTATTTTTCATTTTTTAATACATGTAAGAGTTGTTCTTCCACTTTGACATTATAGAGTATTTTGTGTCGATCGTCTACCAAAAATGATCATTTAAATATATTTTATCCCACTTTGTAACACGACCAAATTTGGAAAAACTGAAGTGGTGCGAAAACTTTCTGAAGGGACTATGTCTAATATCTAACGTATACCTCCATCGTCTAATAATATCTATATTGGATATTTGTATCAGCAATACTCATGAAAACGGCTGGTCTTTGTGCAGGCACCACAGCCCTATATCTGTTCCTGGGGATGCATCCTGATCTAACCAGTAACTACCCCAGCAAGGAGACCTTTGAGGAGATCCAGTTCTTCAATGGTCACAACTACCACAGAGGCATCGACTGGTATGTGACTTCCCTTCTCCTACTTAATCATTTTCATTGCCACCACTCCGGCACTAATTCCTCTTCTCCAAGACATTTCCAACATTCCTGGTTGTGTTTTGGGGGCAGCGTGTTAGAATGGAAAGAGAAATCACTCATGTTAACCGCCATGCTTTTCATAGCGTATTAAACCAACTGTTTTGAGACATATTCCAGTTAGTCTTTTTGGCTTTAGAGGAATGTTTCATCCTTCAAAGGGAGAGGCTTTGGTTCATCCCCCTCTGAGCTCAGTCATTGATTAACAGAAAGCAGACCATTGTATTAATGTGTGGTGGGCTCGGTTGTGGAAAATTGGTCTCTTTCAGCTAGTGACTGGTTTATGCCTGTGCAGTCATATGTTTTATCCAGAACATTTAATCATTTTCATAGTTATTGATGACAAATGAAACTAGTCTGTGTTGTTTACATAGGATGTTGGTATTTGTTATATGGACAAGAATGACATTGTTTACCATGACTCATTCTGATCCTTAAATCCTTTTTGTCAGGCAATTGTTGTTGTACTTTAAATGGTGATAACCAAATTGTCTTTAGGTGACAGATTCATCTAATCCGGTTCAAACTGCTCTGTCTGTTTGTCCTCGCTGGAACAGGTACATGGAGTACTTTCCCCTACCCTCCAACACCAGCTCAGACTTCTACTTTGAGAAGAGCGCTAACTACTTTGACTCCGAGGTGGCTGCACGCCGGGCAGCCGCCCTCCTACCCAAGGCCAAAATTATCACCATCCTCATCAACCCTGCAGACAGGGCCTACTCATGGTACCAGGTGAACCTCCCTCCCAGAGAAAACCACTTCCCACTGTTCCATTTCCAACACCAGACTCTATTATAGGGATAGCAATTGGGTGAAATGCTGTGGGTGGCTTGAGGGTAGCTTCACTCCTTTTCCAGGTCAGCCGCATTGCTGATTTCCCTTGAGCTTGCAAATAAAGTATCTAATATCCTGGTATAGAAATAGGTGATGTACCGGTTTGTAGGAGTGTGAAATGAGTTGGAATGCCCTCTGCAAGGACACAGCACTCTGGAGGAATCTGGCTAGGTGGGCTGACTGTGACGTCATATCTGTCTGTTCTGCCCCAGCACCAACGTGCCCATGGTGACTCAGTCGCCCTGAAGTATACTTTCCATGACGTCATCACTGCTGGCCGCAATGCCCCCATCAAGCTGCGGGTGCTCCAGAACCGCTGTCTGGTACCGGGCTGGTATGCCACCCATCTGGGCCGCTGGCTCAACCACTACCACCCCAGCCAGGTACGTTTGGTCATCTGGGTCCCAGGTGTGCATGCTTGTACTCGTGTCTGTTTACAGTGATTGTGCATAAGCATGTGGTTAAATGGAAACAAACATTTATTCAGTCTGTATATACTATGTGTGTGTGTGTGTGTGTGTGTGTATAGACTGTTGTTGGTGTTGAATTTAAGACCGCTCACCTAGTCCATCTGACCTACTGTGCTGTTGTAACTGGTTCCTCAGATCCTGGTTCTGGATGGTCAGGTGCTGAGAACAGAGCCTTTTGCTTTGATGGACAAGATCCAGAAGTTCCTTGGGCTGACAAACACACTGAACTACCACAAGATTCTAGCGTGAGTGTCTTATTCGAGCTTCGAAACACTGTAGACCCACTTGCTGGAGCCAACACATGGCAAATGAAGGCTTTTGTTTCCCTAATCGTGTGAAATGTAACATTATGCGTATTAATGCATTGAGCTGGCCAACACCAGTGTGGTTGTGCAGCAGCCTATCTTTCCTGTTTAGAGCAGAGGTGATTGCTTTGTGAACAGCTTTGATGTGATTTTCAGAATGTTCCCTTCTGGAGGGATTACCATCGCTTTGACATCTCTCTGCCAACCTATTCCCTTTCTTCTGCATCCCCTGGTCTCCAGCCCCCCATATCTCTGTTTCTGCCTCTGATGCTTGACCACATAATCACTCAGCCATCCTTGTAAACAGCAACATCTGTCAGCCACATCCTCTGTAGACAATGGATATGTTTTGTCCCGCGTCTCTTCTCTAAACACGAAGAGCCGCAAACCATCTGTTCAGGATGTTCCCTTTTGATTAGGTTGGGAATTTATTTTCATCATTTTGACTGGCCCTCCTCCATTTTATGGTTCCGTGTTCCTCTGTTCTAGGTTTGATCCCAAAAAAGGGTTCTGGTGCCAGTTGTTAGATGGAGGGAAGACCAAATGCTTGGGCAAGAGTAAAGGACGGAGATACCCCGACATGGACACAGATGTAAGTTATGAACCTTTCCCTTAAGATAAGTGGATTATATTATTCAACACTTATTTCACTTTTGTCACCTTGAAAAGCAAGTATTTTTAGATTTTATAGAAGGGGGAAAAAATGTATTTCCTACAGTCAGTGCTGCTTTATCATTGCTTGTCTGTGACAGACTCTGCTCCTTTCAGGGTGGGTTTGGAAAGCCACCAGATCGGGCAGAGTGTCTAATGAGCAGACATAGAGAGGGGTTGTGAGGGGGGCAGGGTGGGCAGTGGGCACAGCTCAGGTCCTTGAAGTTACCTTGACTGTTTTGGCACAGACACCTCGGAGGTAATTAGCTGGGTAATGGCGGGTGATTTTTCTCTCTCTGCAGCAGTCTGAATGGCAGGGCTCATGAGACTTGCAGTGCCCGCTGCCCGAGTTGCTCAGTATCTGGGGAAAAAATCTCTGCACACTAAGTTAACTACAGATTATGTACAATGTTATGTGGTATTGTTCCCTGTGCATAATAGTTAGATATTCATGATAACATTGAATATTTGTATATAATTTGAACACCACCTAAATGGGTAACTACTGTGGGTGGGAGCTATAAATGATGTATTGGTCTATTCACATTTTTCTTGTAACTATATGACCCTATATTTGACTCTCTCTCTCCCCCACTCTCTCGTCCTGTGGCAGTCTCGCTCCTTTCTTAGGGAGCATTACAGGGACCACAACATAGAGCTGTCCAAGCTGCTCTATAAGATGGGCCAGCCTCTGCCCAGCTGGCTCAGGGAGGAGCTGATCCACAGCAGGTAGCCTCAGCATGGCCGGGGACACAAGGACAGAGACGCCACCCCAACCTGCCCACACATAGGGGGTGCACTCTCCCCTCCGCTCCAGCCAGCCAGCGCCACGCGGGGTGACCAGGAGCTGAGGAAGCAGGAGAGACACAGCAGGCCCTCCATGCCCACTCAACCCAGTGGCCCCCAGCGACCCAAGTTTGGGGTGTGGGCCTCAGAAGGGGAAATGAGGCAGGGGTGAAGGAGAGACATGAACTGTGTTTAGGATTGTTCTATTTCTTTGTCAGAAAGAATGACAAAGTGCCCGTCTTGACCGTGGGCACATGCACACAGCAACGCTGGGGCAAAGAGAGAAGAGGGATCAAAGAGATGTATCATTTCCTCAAGGAGAACCCAATGTTATTATTCGGTCTCTCACACAGACAGGCAGACACACTCACTCTCTGTGCGCTTTGCAGAGGGCGGAGAAAGACTTTGTTTCTCAGTGCCAGTTATGAAAAATACACTAGCCAATAATGGATATTCAAGTGCCGGAGTGGAATGTTAATTTGAAAGTATTTCTGAATTTATATTTTAATCATTAACACTCATATAGTGCTGGATGTCTGTATTTGTTTCCGAGCTGTTATGGTTGCACAATGCATCGGTCGAGCATTGTATGTTCCTTTCAACTGTCCCATGTTTTTAATCTGTGTTCATCTGAAAACATAACTGGAGTCCATGAATTGCTCCCACAGACCACACTGACACTTGACCTTTATCATGTCAAGTCAAATCACCTTTGGGTCTCTAAGACCTTCAATATAATGAATCCACAGTACAGTGGGATTAAAAAAGTGAAAAGTGTAATATTTCCAAATGAGACAAGCTTGCGTTGTAATGGTCAGTGGAATGTTGTCCTTGGTCGTAACTGCCTTAATAATGAAATATTGAAACCCATTCCTAAATACAGGTGGACCCTACCATGTCTGTAGAGTACACTACAAACTGAACGTAAATGTGACATGAAAAATGTAGCTGCATGTTTTAAAGGCCTTAAAGTGGATATTGCAATTTCACTCCAAGGAGACGGACATCCTCGTCGCCATCCAACTTGTTACTGTACCGAGCACGTCTCTTGATTTTCCGCTAATAGAGCAAGAAGAGCAGGATGTTGATTCCTGGTCTTTCCCAACTCAACTGAGTCGAGCTTAGTCACTTCCCTATTCCTTCTGTCATCTGATTTGTCACTCCTTTTGTGCCTGGACAATAGGTGAGTGCAGAATAGAAGGATATCTTTTGATCAGCTCCACTGGGGAAGGATACTGGTGCCCCTAGCCCTTGTCTCCTAGTTTCCAGTTACAGACAACACTGTCTTCCCTTCCACTTGGAATGACTTTGCCACATGTTGTCAAACCAACACACCAGAGAAGCGTAGGTCACAGCAACATATCTCTAGCTCTGCAGTGGTTGATTTAGTATGCCCTTTGAACCCAAGCCCACTAGATCAGTTGGTAGTGTAAATGGCGGCCTATAAGAAGTGGTCCTTATCCTTCTGTGTAGGATGGCTCTTAAAGGTTCACACTGTCCCATGTCATCCTCAGACATTATTCATCAATGCAGCTTATAGTCCTAGCCCACTTCATAGTGTCCAATCAGGTGTGTTCTGCAAAGACTTTGAGAAAATTAAGAGGTGAAATTGGATTTGAAGCTGCAAATTCAAGACTGTTAATCCCACCCTCTGGAGGAGCTGGGGTGATCTATACAGGAGATTGAGAGCCTTTTCTTTTCTCAGTTTATTAGTCAAGGTTATAGGAATGTAAACTCACATCATTTTATCTCCTGTCAGTTGCTATGGATACATATACGAATAATATGAACATATGTGGGAGGTTGTTTCTTTGTTGTATTACAATCCAGTATGTACAAATACATGATCTACTCTGAATCCATGCTCTCCTAGAAGCACAATATTTATTTCTCAACACAGTGTAAGAAGGTTTTGGTACAACTTTCCTGTTAAAGAGAACAGTCCTTGTTTGTGTGAGGGATTTTGCAGTGCCCCAGAATACGAGGGTCCATTTAGCATTTTGTATTACTTGGACCCTTGTGAAGAAGTGTGGTTTTATGGGTCCATTCTAGATTAATTGTATTTAAGGTACTGAATCATGCACCTTGTGTGGCGACACACATGCATGCACAAATGCTGCTCTCATTTCAATTTGTTCAAGGAGCTGTACTATATTCACAAATCCTTTGTCTTGTCATTTCCTTTTTGCTTTTGAGCCGTTTTACAATGCAATATAAAGTACAAGTGTTCTGGTTCAGAGTATCAGGGAGGGTGTTGTTGTTTGAGCCTAGTCACTACGGTCAGGAGATGGGCCGAGTGAGTTCCCATGTCTGGGCAGTTCCTTCTTTACCCCACTCACTCAGCAGAAGTCCCAGTGAATTTCACTCTGTATGATAATGTTGGACATTGAGTAGTGATCATTCATTAACTATAAGGAAATGATAATCATCTGGACTGTACAATCAACCAATTGTTGTTAATATTTTTTATTGTTTGTAGCTAAAATTTTTGTGATTTTTAATTTACAAATAAAGAAACCACTGTCTTTTAAACTTTTGTCATGCATTTTAATTTCCCATGTAGTTGACGACGATCTCTTGGGGTATGTAAAGTGATAAGAGCAGGACAGGGACCCACCCTGAAAGCTGTGTAAACCAATGTGGCACATAAACGAGTTTTCATCCAATTGGCGACAGATTTTCATGCGAATATAATAAAAAATCACAAAGAAAATATGCGCATTTTCGCACCAAACGGATTTGTTGCGGATAAAAGTCAGTGCGCCATGACAGTGCACAAATGTATTTTTTTTCACTTAAATGTTTATGTACCGAATAATAAAAGTTCAATGTGTTTCCGTCGCATTTTAAATTCTACCGATAGTTTGTAAAAAAAACAAAAAAAACTTGCGTTTAAGTAACAAATACAGCTACTCTGGCCCTGGCATTTGAGCTCTAGACAACAGCACGCAGATACAGTGCGGGTAGGCTAGTTTATGAATAAGAGCGAGAATAGTTTTATTTGTCAAACGGCAGGCAAGCATCACTCATGTCACCAGAATAAGACCCTCGATATTTATGGGAAAGGTCGTATTGGGAGGACCACACGCCATATCATCGCGTTGACTCCAAGTTTACTTTGATCTGATGGTTATTATATAATATTTGCGCATAAGGGCGTTTCCACCACAATTTCTGTCAATTCATTTTCCCGACGCAAAAAGATCCCATGTCAAACAAATTATCTGTCGGCATTTATAAAATTGTACCGAAACTACCTGTTTCTATCACAGCTGTCGTGATTTTTTCAAAATAAGATATGACTTTACTTTCATAAAAACTGTATGGAAACGTGGTGAGTGACTGTAAATTGTCTTCTTAGCTGTCATATAACAGTAAATCCAGTGCTTAATTTGAGCTGGATCCTGCCGGAACAGGATAGGGAAAAGTAATGTATGTCCATAAATATCAAAGAACGTGACAATTTAAAATATGTTATCATATATTTAAAACCCATATAAAAAGCTCACAACCCCTATACACATTTTTTTAATATGGATATATATTGTCATCATGCAAAATGTACGCAGATTATTTTAAAGTTTTTCCAATGGATTTATTGCTTTGAAATGTTTTCCATAAAAGTATTTTTCCATAGCATATATTTAAAAACCATACATAAATCTCACATGTAGGGATTAATTATTTAGTCATTGCATTTGGTGTTAGGCAACAATATTACTACTTTGTTTCTTTTAGCTACTGTAGATGATGCTTGCCATCATTTTGCGAATAGATTGAGATGGCGAAGACAACTATTGTAGGTTTATAATTTATGTACAAGTTTTGAAAATGCACAGAAACCTGTTTATTTTCATACACTGTAGTTGTGGCTGACCATCACATTGGACTTATAAAACATGGTTTATATATTATTGTTCTAATTAATGACTGCAGTAGGGTTGGAATTCCCAATTATTTTGGACTGAGTCCTCCGAGAATTTCCATTGGGAATAGTTTATGCATATTGCCAACAGCAGGGGGCGCGGTATGAGCGTCTCCCCTTCCCTCACCAACAGTCGAAGAATCAAATCAAATCACATTGATTTATATAGCCCTTCTTACATCAGCTGATATATCAAAGTGCTGAACAGAAAATCAGCCTAAAACCCCAAACAGCAAGCAATGCAGGTGTAGAAGCACGGTGGCTAGGAAAAACTCCCTAGAAAGGCCAAAACCTAGGAAGAAACCTAGAGAGGAACCAGGCGATGAGGGGTGGCCAGTCCTCTTCTGGCTGTGCCGGGTGGAGATTATAACAGAACATGGCCAAGATGTTCAAATGTTCATAAATGACCAGCATGGTCAAATAATAATAATCACAGTAGTTGTCGAGGATGCAACAAGTCAGCACCTCAGGAGTAAATGGCTTTTCATAGCCGATCATTGAGAGTATCTCTACCGCTCCTGCTGTCTCTAGAGTTGAAAACAGCACGTCTGGGACAGGTAGCACGTCCGGTGAACAGGTCAGGGTTCCATAGCCTCAGGCAGAACAGTTGAAACTGGAGCAGCAGCACGGCCAGGTGGACTGGGGACAGCAAGGAGTCATCATGCCAGGTAGTCCTGAGGAATGGTTCTAGGGCTCAGGTCCTCCGAGAGAGAGAAAGAAAGAAAGAAAGAAAGAGAGAAAGAGAGAATTAGAGAGAGCATACTTAAGTTCACACAGGACACCGAATAAGACAGGAGAAATACTCCAGATATAACAGACTGACCCTAGCCCCCCGACACTTAAACTACTGCAGCATAAATACTGGAGGCTGAGACAGGAGGGGTCAGGAGACACTGTGGCCCCATCCGATGATACCTTCGGACAGGGCCAAACAGGCAGGATATAACCCCACCCACTTTGCCAAAGCACAGCCCCCACACCACTAGAGGGAAATCTTCAATCACCAACTTACCATCCTGAGACAAGGCCGAGTATAGCCCACAAAGATCTCCCCCACGGCAGAACCCAAGGAGTCTGTGACAACTAACCGTTTCTCCTCCTGTCTACTTTTTCTTTGTTCTGTTAAACAGGTGTGTGGTGTACACAAGCAGTGTATTCAGCCACATCATATTGAGCTTATGTTGATTGGACTAAATTGTTTTAGTATCTTTTAGTTGTCAATGTATTAGACTAAGCAAGCTGATTTGATAATATTGAAGTTGAAACGATGCTGGAATAGTGGAGGCAGCTCCTGTTTTCTTTGCAACTTTCTGTAACTCTCCGTGGTTCTACATCAATAGTGGTTTAGTAGTCCGAAAATGTCGGAAACATTAACTTGCTTGACCATGCTGTAGGTCATGTAACTGTTTGTTACATGCAATGTGCTTTATGGGCTTCACCGGAGGTTGCTCATCTGATTTCAGTTTTGTGATGAAACAAAGGTGTGGTTGAATTTATTCTGCCACTGTGTCTTCTTATTGTCTCAGCCTTAAACCTATATATCACGGTCGCAAGGCAAACAACATAGTTATCACAACACATACAGTAGGTTGTAATATGGCTTTTTTTTCTGGCTTGGCTCGCCCAGGTTTTTTTACCCACGCACTGCTACTGTACACAAGCACATTATTTATAGAAAATGTTGGAGACTAAATGGTGTCCTGAGTGATATTTACCTTTTATGTTGAACTTGTAAAGTTTAAATGTGTAAATTGATCGAGTGAAAACTGTAAGCGATCTTGACATAGAGATGACTGGGTTTGCGGCCAAGCTAGCCTAGCCCATAGAATAACATGAAGAAATGGTGCCAACTAATATTCTGATTTGAATTTATTGATTAATAGCTTCTCTGAGGTAAAATTGTGGTTTCTTTTCTACTCCGTTTATATTTTCTATACCCTGACATCTCCAGATTTCAAGTGTTATATATTACAGAGTTGTATTATTAAATTATTTTAAGCGGTATACACTAACGCTAAGCTAACTGCGCTAACACTAGCCTGTCAAGTCTATAGGGTTGCTATTAGCTTAGTGCTACCGTAGGCTTGCTCAGTATTGAGATGGCTGATTTGGTTTATTTTTTATTTAGCTATAAAGGTTAAAATAGGCTTCCTTATATGTGTATTTATTTGTATTGATGATTGTTAACTTTTATATAATCTGAGGTTAAGATAATGGTGTATTTTTAAATACAAGTCAGTGTATTAGCTAGCATGACTATTTTAAATAAAGAGAATGTATTATGTTACTGTACTTACAGTACGTTCTAGTCTTTTACAGCATCTGACTGAATTATTCATGTTTTGCAGATCAAAATTCACCCAGGCCCAAACGTTACGGTCCCAAAGAACGTCTGGAGGGCGATCGTGCAGCTAGGCCAACAGTTCCACTGCCATGGTAAGAGCGCTGTTGGGTGCTTATGATGTTTGACATGTTGCTGAAGAGCAACCTGAGAGGTATGTACAGAGATCGTATCGACTGTAGAATTAGAATGACTATAAGGGGCATAGGCCCTTAGATCATGGAAGGGCTGAGCCTTGCAGGTGATGGAGAAGCATTTTTAGGCTCAGTCGAATTTCATCTTTTGGGGGTCTCCATCTCAGAATGCACATATAAGGATGACAGGTAACCGGAGGCACATCGCCTGTTGTAAGGGCTGTCTTCAGGAATGGACCAAAATGCAGCGGAGTTAGTATTCATCTTTCAATTTAATTAGAAAGAACACTATAACAAACAAAACAAGGAAACTGACAGCCAACAGTCCTGTCAGGTGCAAACACACTAAACAAGAAACAATTACCCACAAACCCCAGTGACAAACAACTCCTACATATGTGACTCCCAATCAGGAACAACGATTCCCAGCTGTTCCTGATCAGGAGTCACAAGACACACACCAGACTGCCACGTCCTGACCCCCAAACTACTACACCAGCTCCATCTGCTGGTCAGGACGTGACACCTGTAAAAGAGGCTAGTTGCTGTTCACGCAAACCAACACTGTTTCTGATGGGAATGTCCATTTTACTCACTCTAATTCTATGAGACTATGGAAAGGGAAAGGGGGATACCTAGTCAGTTGAATAACTGAATGCATTCAACTGAAATGTGTCTTCCGCATTTAACCCAACCCCTCTGAATCAGAGAGGTGTAGGGGGCTCCCTTAATCGACATCCATGGCTGTGGTATAGAATGTATATATGTATGTATTATTTGTAGCGTTGTACAGCTAAACCAGAGTCATTATCTTTAGACCCAACTCAAATTTAAATATTTGGCTGTGTCATTAATTACAACACATTGAACTTATGTATTTTGAACAATTCTAAGTGGTAAAGCTAAAATGGGAGAAGATGGGAGAAAAAAGACAGATTGGATCCTGAAAAAGTGATAACAATAACCGGTGAGTAGGTTTTTTTCTTCATCGATTACAAATATGCATTTGACAGTGTGCAGGTATCGTCATGATATTGTTCTAAAAAATAATATCACTTCTAAATGACTCATGGCAGAAAGAATGGTGAATATTATTCCAGACACTGATTTCGAGATTTCTTTTTTCCCCCCATTCAACAAATTTAAGATGTTAAAGGGATAGTTTACTTTTTTAGAGTTTATAGTCAGATTGCTAAATCCCCTCAAGTTGATAGTGGCTATTTAAAAATCGTTGAACCATGGATTACAGTTTCTCCTGGCCCATGGACTACTTTCAGAGTAAGGAACCATCTTACTGACTATAAGGTGTAAAAAAGTGAACTATCCCTTAATTTACTCATTGCAAATAGGGCGTTAATGGTCAAGGATTTCTTATTCAACTGAATCTGATAAGCTTGGCACATAAAGCTTTTTTTTTTAAACAACCACAAAAAAACATGTATGACCCCAAACCCAACCCCTAACTGTTCTATGTGCTATTTATCTTGGATTTGTTGCTTTCCCTCCACAGATTCTGTCATGAATTGCTTACCTGGTTCAACAAACGGACACGTGGGAATGGCTTACAACAATAAAATGGCTGAATTAAGAAGCGATGAGAGCAAAAAATGGAATTAATTGGATTAAATGTGTTTAGTGTTTTGAGTCGTTTGTTCAAACGTTTTATTACCATGACTACTAAGTATCACTAAAATAATGCTCCAGTTACATAAACTATATATACAAAAGTATGTGGACACCCCTTCAAATTAGTGGATTCGGCTATTTCAGCCACACCCGTTGCTGACAGGTAAATAAAATCGAGCAGCCATGCAATCTACATAGACAAACATTGGCAGTAGAATGGCCCGTACTGAAGAGCTCAGTGACTTTCAATGTGGCACCGTCATAGGATGCCACCTTTCCAACAGGTCAGTTCGTCAAATTTCTGACCCAGTCAACTGTAAGTGCTGCTATTGTGAAGTGGAAACATCTAGGAGCTACAACGTCTCAGCCACGAAGTGGTAGCACACAAGCTTACAGAACAGCACCACCGAGTGCTGAAGCGCGTAGCGCGTAAAAAATAATCTGTCCTCGGTTGCAACATTCACTACCGAGTTTCAAACTGCCTCTGGAAGCAACGTCAGCACAATAACTGTTCATCGGAAGATTCATGAAATGGGTTTCTATGGCCAAGCAGCCACACATAAGCCTAAGATCACCATGCGCAATACCAAGTATCGGCTGGAGTGGTGTAAACCTTGCTGCCATTGGACTCTGGAGTGATGAATCACGCTTCACCATCTGGCAGTCCGATGGACAAATCTGGGTTTGGCAGATGCCAGGAGAACGCTACCTGCCCAAATGCATAGTGCGATCTGTAAAGCTTGGTGGAGGAGGAATAATGGTCTGGGGCTGTTTTTCATGGTTTGGGCTAGGCCCCTTAGTTCCAGTGAAGGGAAATCTTAACGTTACAGCATACAATTACATTTTAGACGATTCTGTGCTTCCAACTTTGTGGAAACAGTTTGGGGAAGGCCCTTTCCTGTTTCAACATGACAATGCCCCCGTACACATAGCGAGGTCCATACAGAAATGGTTTGTTGAGATCGGTGTGGAAGAACTTGACTGGCCTTCACAGAGCCCTAACCTCAACCCCATCAAACACCTTTGGGATGAATAGGAATGTCGACTGTGAGCCAGGCCCAATCACCCAACATCAGTGTCCGACCTCACTAATGCTCTTGTGGCTGAATGGAAGCAATTCCCTGCAGCAATGTTCCAACATCTAGTGGAAAGCCTGTTTTTCTGCAATGTAGAAAATAGAAAAAAGAAAAACCCTGGAATGAGTAGGTGTGCCCAAACTTTTGACTGGTACTGTATATATATATATATATATATATACCAGTCAAAAGTTTGAGCACACCTACTCATTCCAGGGTTTTTCTTTTTTTTAAACTATTTTCTACATTGTAGAATAATAGTGAAGACATCAGCACTATGAAATAACACATGGAATCATGCGGTAAACAAAAAACTGTTAAAACAATCAAATTATATTATTTGCCAGCTTTGCACACTCTTGGCATTCTCTCAACCAGCTTCATGAGGTAGTCACCTGGAATGCATTTCAATTAACAGGTGTGACTCTTAAATATTGTACCTTTTTTTAAATTTTCGCCTAAAATAACATACCCAAATCTAACTGCCTGTAGCTTAGGACCTGAAGCAAAGATATGCATATTCTTTATACTGTTTGAAAGGAAACACTTTGAAGTTTGTGGAAATGTGAAATGAATGTAGGAGAATATAACACATTAGATCTGGTAAAAGAAAATACAAATAAAAAGACAAGCATTTTTCTTCTTTGAAATGCAAGAGAAAGGCCATACTTTCAGATAGGAGTTTAGGTGTAATTTAGATTTTGGCAACCAAATGGCAGCAGTGTGTGTGCAACGTTTCAGTCTGATCCAGTGAAGAATTACATTACTGCACAATATTTTGTATCAAGTCTGCCAGGAGTTTGCGCAAATGTTCCCGAATTGGTCAATTCATACATTTTCAAGAACATAACTATAGAGAACATACCAAATTATATGGTATGCTATGGTAATAAACAATTTAAGTTTACACACTCCCAGTAATGTCATACAGGACGGAACATTAGCTTATACACTAACTTTCACACATCTAGATGGTCGGGCGTGGTGGGTGTGGAGCAAGAGACAGCAGTGGAGTCAAACTCTAGACCACAGTTCCTACATTAAAAATAGATTTTATCAAACAAAACTATGCTACATTTTATCTCTGGGACCCTTAGGATGACAAATCAGAGCAAGAGTACTGAATGCAAGTACATTATTTACCTTCAGAGGTGAATGTATCAAGCCAGTGGTAAAAGTTTTTTGTTGTTGTGCACTCTCCTCAAACAACAGCATGGTATTTTTTCACTGAAATAGCTACTGTTAATTGGACAGTGCAGTTAGATTAACAAGAATTTAAGCTTTATGCCCATATAACACATATCTATGTCCCCGGAAGTTGGCTGTTACTTGCAACGTCATTCTAGTCACATTAGCGCACGTTGGCAACATCCGTCCCCGTTTAGGGACACCCGTCCCGTTAAAAGTACATTTGCGGAATGTCTTTCCTTCTTAATGCGTTTGAGCCAATCAGTTGTGTTGTGACAAGGTATGGGTGGTATACAGAAGATAGCCCTACTTGGTAAAAGACCAAGTCCATATTATGGCAAGAACAGCTCAAATAAGCAAAGAGAAACGACAGTCCATCATTATTTTATGACATGAAGGTCAGTCAAAGAGGAAAATTTCAAGAACTTTCAAAGTTTTTTCAAGTGCAGTCGCAAAAACCTTTATGATGAAACTGGCTCTCATGAGGCCCGCCAAAGAAAGGAAGACCAAGAGTTATCTCTGCTGCAGAGGATAAGTTCATTAGAGTTAACTGCGCCTCAGATTGCAGCCCAAATAAATATTTTAAAAATATATTTTCCTTTATTATTTTCCACTAACCCTACCACCCCTCCCCTAATTGGAGTAAATTAATGAACAACAACACTTTGGCTTCTACTTCCAGCTTATACATACTTTTAACATTTTATAGACACAATCTATTTTACAATAGTTATTCTTGTTTGTTTTTACTCCTATCCTTCAGCTACCATCAACCAGTCCCATCTATTTCTGAAGACCATACAGTTTGATTTGTATTTGCCCTATATTCTTAACTGTGTTGTTTCACAAAAGTTCTGAACCTATATACATTTTACGGACACAGTATATTTGACATTAGTTATCTTGTTATTAGTCCCACCCTTCAGATCCACTCAACCCCTCCCACCTATCTCTTAACACCATCCCTATTGGATTTCTATTTGCCATATATTTTTTAACTGTGCTGTGATGTTTCACAAAAGTTCTGAACCTTTCTACTCTCATAGTTTCTACAGATTGTAAATTAAAGATACATTTTTTTGCTAAAAGTATTATAATATTATTGTTCGATTGACTATGACTTTTCAAATCACCCAGTAGTGCTATCTGCAATTCTTCAGCCATTCCTGGACCTGCGACCAAAAACAGGCTACATATGGACAGTACCAAAACAAATGATCTAACGACTCTGTCTCATCGCAGCAAAATCTGTAAAGCTGGGATGTTTAAAAAAAAACATTTATTTAATCAGGCAAGTCAGTTAAGAACATTCTTATTTAAAATGACGGCCTACCCTGGCCAAACTCTAACCCGGACGCTGGGGGCCGCCCTAAGGGACACCCAATCACATAAGTACGTATATGTCACATACAGCCTGGAATCAAACCAGGGTCTGTAGTGACACCTCTAGCCCCGAGATGCAGTGCCTTAGACCGCTGCGCCACTCGGGAGCCCCCAAATATATAACATTCTATTGGTTGCCAGAATTTTGTATAATAATTTAAATGAAAAATTCTAAGTTTTGAATCCAGCGTCATTTTGAGTATCAGTTCATAAACCATGTGCCATGGAATCGGTACATCGAAAATCTCTTCCCAGCTATTTTGCAATCTATGTGGCACAGCTGTCAATTTTTGGGTCCTTAAATGAAACTGGTATACTTTTTTATTTATCACAATTTTCTTTAACCAATTTTGGTCTTTGATGCAGGACTGACAGACAAGTTCCTTACTTTCTCCCCCTTCCACTTGCCTCTTCCATTTTTGCGGTAAACCTGCAATTAGTTGGTTGTAATTTTGGGTAGAGCAGACATTTCCATATATTTTTGTTCGTGGAAAGCATTCCCAGAAGAGTGAAGGCTGTTATAGCAGCAAAAGCGAGACCAACTCCATATTAATGATTTTGGAATTAGATGTTTGATGAGCAGGTGTCCACATGCTTTTGGCCATGTAGTGTGTGTAATATAAATGTGAATACTGTATGAGTCACACATATATGAGCATATAAGTATTATGCCCATACATACAGATATATGTGTCCACACACATAAGTACATATATGTCACATACTGTATCTGTTGAAATATACAATAATGGGCCGTTTTCATATATCTGACCTATATTTCTGCCTTATACACCGTATATATACAGTACAACAAGAGAGAGATAGACTGTGCGTGCTGTTTAGGCTACATATGAACCGCTTGATGGCAGTGAAGTGCATGGTCCACTTCCGGAAAAAGAAAGCTTGAACTCTGAACCCGGTTGCGTTTGTTCTTTCCTTTCCTGTTTCGGCTTTAGAAGAGACACACACAGGTACAATGTCGCAGAATTTATATCCGAATTAATCCTGTTTCACATAAAGTACAAAGTGTTATTGGGGCTTTTAATCGATACACTTAACTTTGATTGGTATGTTAAATGTGTCATTTGTCTGAACTTGGCTTTAGACGTTTGGATTAGACGGCATTGGTGTTGGCTGTAAACTGCCGTTTCCATCATTCTAAACCCTGAATTTCGCTTACTGGATGGAGCATGTTGAGTGGGTTTTATGATTTGCCATGTTAACCATATTGTCTTCAGTCATGTGCGTTTTTGCAGTTTTGAAGTCGAATGCGTTTAAAATGAAATCGAATAAGTGTAGCTAGTTAGGTTGCTGTCGTGGTAATTCAGTGCTAACGTTACAGTAGTCGGTTAACGATGGGCATCTGCAATTTTTAGTCTCGATTTTGCTGTGACAATCACACATGGGTTATTTTTGTATGGAAATTGTCGTGTTGTATATGCTATGATATAGCTAGCAAGTCTAGCTGCTTGCCTGTGGTACTATGTGATTTTTGTATCGAGCGTTGGCTTTAAAGCCAGATAGTTGGTTATTGGTCAGTTGCGATAATAGCTAGTTAATGGTTGTTCATATTCTCTTCTAGTTACTTAGCGAACTAACTAGTTACAAAAGTATATTGTGGTGAAGTTATCTACAAAGGAACCTAACCAAGACCTAGCCTGCTAACTATTTAGCAATGGTGCTCACTCCACCTGGTCCCAAATTGGGGCGCTTGAATGGATGCTAATGCCAGACATGTATGACGCCATCAATGCTGACGAATGCATCTTTTGCAGCTATGGCACCTCGTAAGGGTAAGGAAAAGAAGGAAGAACAGGTCATTGCCCTGGGACCCCAGGTTGCCGAAGGCGAGAATGTCTTTGGAGTCTGCCACATCTTTGCATCCTTCAACGACACCTTCGTTCACGTCACTGATCTTTCTGGCAAGTAAGTACAGGATACAATGGAATAGTGCACTCCCAGCTTTATAATAAATAAAATATACTATGTGTGTCGTTTTTGGCTTAAACTAATGTGTGTAAAGTGCATGCTATCTATCAACAGCAATCGGTCATATTATCATGTTGTTAGTAAATGCCTTGTATGAATTGGTTTCAAATGCTTTGCTCTAAACATGTACCTGCTTCCTCCAGGGAAACTATCTGCCGTGTGACTGGTGGTATGAAGGTGAAGGCCGACAGAGACGAGTCCTCCCCCTACGCCGCCATGTTGGCCGCCCAGGATGTCGCCCAGAGGTGCAAGGAGCTGGGAATCACTGCCCTGCACATCAAGTTGAGGGCCACTGGCGGCAACAGGTTAGGAACCCCCCTCACTGATCTGAAGCACAATCTGGTGTTGCTCCATGTCTTTTGTACATCTACAGTGCATGATGCAGCTAAATTGTTCTGGTACATTGTCCTTGGACTACTCTTCTTGCATATGTAAATATACCATGCAATTAAAGGACCCGCCCCCAGAGGAAGTTGCAGCCACTATTTAAATGTAATTTCTTGTCCTAGAGAGGAAATGTACCTTTAGCTTCCACCTCCTGAAGTATGACGAAGCTAGTTAGATACCTAGGTATAGTATCTTGCTAACCTTATCTAGCTAGCTAATGTTATTGGTTGTTTACTTTATTTTTTTCTACACCATATTCAAAAGATTAGCCAAGCTGGCTCTATGGCTGGAGCTGGATTTGCAATAAACATTTATTTAAGGAAAACTTCGCCACAGATGGAAACCACTGGCATGTCTTTGACTATGCCATATGTTTATTTTTTGATAACTTTTATATAACCAGGGGAAACCATTAAGACCAGGGTCATCTTTCCAATGTTAGTTCAAGCAATGTGAGCAACAATTCAAGCATTATCACTACAGCATTAGTTGCATACGTACAAATATGTTGCATTACATTCAAAAGGTCAGTGGAAACTAATGTATACAATCAATCAAAACAAGTGCAGTTTCCATTGGTATCAGAGCCACAAATTCACCTTTTAAGACAAAAGACCAAAGTTTTAGTGACCTGTTGGTCATTACAGGACTGAGGGGCATAGTAACAGAAAGTAGTCTTCCCTAACTTTAGAGACCGGCGGAACCTCTAGAACCAACCAGTCTTATAGTTACTAGATTTCCAATTTAGAAGTGGGGTAGTATGGGAGTTTCTAATGTTGGGCCCTTCTGGTAGTCAGAATATCAGCCAACTGAACTGTATGAGCAGGGAATAAAATTACCTTTTTGGTCCACTAGCAGGTAAATAAAAAATCTACCAGCCAAAATACCCCCCCCCCCCCCCCTCTTACATCTAGATGTTCCGCTGCCTCACCAATATCCAATGGTAGAGCGTGGCGCGAATTACAAACTCCTCAAATCCAAAAACTTCAATTTTTCAAACATATGACTATTTTACACCATTTTAAAGACAACTCTCCTTTATCTAACCACATTGTCCGATTTCAAAAAGGCTTTACAACGAAAGCAAAACATTAGATTATGTCAGGAGAGTACCCAGCCAGAAATAATCACACCCATTTTTCAAGCTAGCATATAATGTCACCAAACCACAGCTAAATGCAGCACTAACCTTTGATCTTCATCAGATGACACTCCTAGGACATCATGTTATACAATACATGCATGTTTTGTTCAGTCAAGTTAATATTTATATCAAAAACCAGCTTTTTACATTAGCATGTGACGTTCAGAACTAGCATACCCACCGAAAACTTCCGGTGAATTTACTAAATTGCTCACGATAAACGTTCACAAAAAACATAACAATTATTTTAAGAATTATAGATACAGAACTCCTTTATGCAATCGCCATGTCAGATTTTAAAATGGCTTTTTGGCGAAAGCACATTTTGCTATATTCTGAGTACATAGCTCGGCCATCACAGGCTAGCTAATTTGACACCCACCAAGTTTGGGGCTCACTAAACTCAGAATTACTATTAGAAAAATTGGATTACCTTTGCTGTTCTTCGTCAGAATGCACTCCCAGGACTTCTACAACAAATGTTTTGGTTCGAAATAATCCGTAGTTATATCCAAATACCTCCGTTTTGTTTGTGCGTTCAGGTCACTATCCGAAGGGTAACCCGCGAGCGCATTTCGTGACAAAAATATTAAAAATATTCCATTACTGTACTTAGAAGCATGTCAAACGCTGTTTAAAATAAATTTTTATGCTATTTTTCGCGTAAAATAGCGATAATATTCCAACTGGGCAACGTTGTATTCATTCAAAGGCTGAAAGGAAAAAAATTGAGAAGTCTCGTGAACACGCATCTCAGTCTCACTTGTCCCCAGGCTGACCACTTACAAACTCTGCTGTTGTACTTTGCCCGGAGACAGCAGACACCCCATTCCACTTTCTGGCGGCTTTAGAGAGCCAATGGAAGCCTTAAAGTGACACGTTACAGCACAGATGCTGTAATGTCGATAGAGATGCAACAGAAGGACAACAAATTGTCAGACAGGGCACTTCCTGTATGGAATCTTCTCAGGTTTTGGCCTGCCATATGAGTTCTGTTATACTCACAGACACCATTCAAACAGTTTTAGAAACGTCTGTTTTCTATCCAAATCTACTAATTATATGCATATTCTAGTTTCTGGGCAGGAGTAGTAACCAGATTAAATCGGGTACGTTTTTTATCCGGCTGTGAAAATACTGCCCCCATCCCAAAGAAGTTAAATGCCATATCACGCAATTATACCATTTTATAAAATGGTCAGATATGTATTTTTTTATACAGACTAGCTAAAAAGAATGTACAAATTATCCAATGGATTAAGGTAATTTTCTGGAGGAAAAAAAAGTGGAGGTGCAATATCAAGTTTGTACCCCGCCCCATCTTAATTTGCTCAGGCAGCCAAGTGGACATGAGGCTACTTGTTTCATGTCGGTCGCAAAGAAGAATTACTTGGCACCTGTTTCTGGTTAACCTCTTACATCTAGATGTTCCGCTAGCGGAACACCTGCTCCAATATCCAATGATAGGCGTGGCGCGAATGACAAATTCCTCAAAAATACAAAAACTTAAATTTTTCAAACATATGACTATTTCACAGCATTTTAAAGACAAGACTCTCATTTATCTAACCACACTGTCCGATTTCAAAAAGGCTTTACAGCGAAAGCAAAACATTAGATTATGTCAGCAGAGTACCCAGCCAGAAATAATCAGACACCCATTTTTCAAGCTCGCATATAATGTCACAAAAAACAAAACCACAGCTAAATGCAGCACTAACCTTTGATGATCTTCATCAGATGACACACCTAGGACATTATGTTATACAATACATGCATGTTTTGTTCAATCAAGTTCATATTTGTATCAAAAACCAGCTTTTTACATTAGCATGTGACGTTCAGAACTAGCATACCCCCCGCAAACCTCCGGTGAATTTACTAAATTACTCACGATAAACGTTCACAAAAAACATACTTATTTTAAGAATTATAGATACAGAACTCCTTTGTGCAATCGAGGTGTCCGATTTTAAAATAGCTTTTCGGTAAAAGCACATTTTGCAATATTCCGAGTAGATAGCCCAGCCATCACGGCTAGCTATTTAGACACCCACCAAGTTTAGCCCTGACCAAACTCCGATTTACTATTATAAAAGTTTGATTACCTTTGCTGTTCTTCGTCAGAATGCACTCCCAGGACTGCTACTTCAATAACAAATGTTGGTTTGGTTCAAAATAATCCATAGTTATATCCAAATAGCGGCGTATTGTTCGTGCGTTCAAGACGCAATCCGAAGTGTGAATAAGGGTCACGAGCATGGCGCATTTCGTGACAAAAGATTTCTAAATATTCCATTACCGTACTTCGAAGCATGTCAACCGCTGTTTAAAATCAATTTTTATGCCATTTTTCTCGTAAAAAAGCGATAATATTCCGACCGGGAATCTGCGTTTAGGTAAACAGACGAAAGAAAACAAAGCATGGAGTCGACTCGGGCACGCGCCTGAGTCTCACAGTACTGTGACCAGCCACTATCCAAACGCGCTACTTTTTTTCAGCCAGAGCCTGCAAAGCCACGATTCAGCTTTTTGCCGCCTTCTGAGAGCCCATGGGAGCCGTAGGAAGTGTCATGTAACAGCAGAGATCCCCTGTAATGGATAGAGATAATCAAGAAGGGCAAGAAATTGTCAGACAAGGCACTTCCTGCATGGAATCTTCTCAGGTTTTGGCCTGCCAAATTAGTTCTGTTATACTCACAGACACCATTCAAACAGTTTTAGAAACTTTGGAGTGTTTTCTATCCAAAGCTAGTAATTATATGCATATTCTAGTTTCTGGGCAGGAGTAATAATCAGATTAACTCGGGTACGTTTTTATCCGGCTGTGAAAATACTGCCCCCTAGCCATAACAGGTTAATAAATAATGCCATGCGGGTGGGTGGTAACATTGAAATAAAACCCAGCCCTAAAATGAAACGTAGGTATCATATGTGTTCACACGGACTTGCACAAAGTGGATCGTTTGGATTTGTCACTTCAAGGCCAAATATCATACTTTGACTAAAGCTATGACTTGACGTAAATCCTTGTGCAACACCATTCTCGAAAAAGTGGATTTCTACTAGTGTGGCCTTTCAAGTGCATTCTTTATTTTGCCAGGTTTTCTGTGTTGTGGAACTGAATTTATCTATAGTGGACTATATTAGATTGTCTTGTGTGCAACAGTACTCAGTGTGAACATTTTGCCTTTCAGAACCAAGACCCCTGGACCAGGCGCACAGTCTGCTCTCCGTGCCTTGGCTCGTTCTGGCATGAAGATTGGACGCATCGGTAAGCTTTAGCTCATTTACTCTGTCAGGAGTATCTGTAATAAACGAGATAGTGCTGTTATTTTTTCTTCGACCAATAGATGGTCCACTCACGATAAACGTTCACAAAAAACATAACAATTATTTTAAGAATTACAGATACAGAACTCCTTTATGCAATCGTGGTGTCCGATTTTAAAATAGCTTTTCGGCAAAAGCACATTTTGCAATATTCTGAGTAGATAGCTCGCCATCACGGGCTAGCTAATTTGACACCCACCAAGTTTGGCGTTCACTAAACTCAGAATTACTATTAGAAAAATTGGATTACCTTTGCTGTTCTTCGTCAGAATGCACTCCCAGGGCTTCTACTTCAACCACAAATGTTTTGGTTCAAAATAATCCATAGTTATGTTCAAATATCCTCTGTTTTGTCCGTGCGTTCAGGTCCCTATCCGAACGGTGACGCGCGGACGCAGGTCGTGACAAATTTCAAAATATTCCATTACCGTACTTCGAAGCATGTCAAACGCTGTTTAAAATCAATTTTTATGCGATTTTTCTCGTAAAATAGCGATAATATTCCGACCGGGAGACGTTGTTTTTGTTCAAAGACTGAAAGAAGAAAATGGTGTCTTCACATGCACGTGCGCACCCGTGTCATTGTTCTCAGATCGACCACTTTCCATATCCCCTACTGTTTTTCGCCCAGGGACTGCAGAGTCATCATTCCCCGTTCTGGCGCCTTCTGAGAGCCTATGGGAGCCTTAGAAAATGTCACGTTACTGCAGAGATCCTCTGTTTTCGATAAAGAGGCTATAGAAGGCCAAGAAATGGTCAGAGAGGGCACTTCCTGTATAGAATCTTCTCAGGTTTTGGCCTGCCATATGAGTTCTGTTATACTCAGACACCATTCAAACAGTTTTAGAAACTTTTGGTTTTCTATCCAAATCGAACAATTATATGCATATTCTAGTTTCTGGGCAGGAGTAATAACCAGATTAAATCGGGTACGTTTTTTTATCCGGCCGTGAAAATACTGCCCCCTAGGCCCAACAGGTTAAGATTTGGGCCAACTGAATCTGTCTTATGATGCAGTTTTTGTTTTAACTTCCAAAAGTTAAACATAAATGAACATTAATGCTCTGCATTGCGGTACTATCAGTGCTATTTGGCATCCTTGGGATTGCCCTAAACTTCACCATAACCTTGACCATATAAAAGTTTAATTTCAATCGATGGTATGGACCTCCCAAGCTTCAATCGGTGGTATGGACCTCCCAAGCTTCCCGTATCGCACAGACCATTGCAGTACCCCCATACCGCTAGCAGCATTTTAGCCACAGTTATGTGCTAGCTGTCTAGGTGGTTCTAAATTTGCAATGAACAGACTCATTTATGTAAGGAATTGGCCACTCAGTTCTCATTCTGTGAAAGTATCTTATCCAGGTAGGCCACTTGATTTCATCTAGACAAAGTGAACAGGCGATGTTCAAACAGTTGGAGACGGACAGGAGGGTGAATTCATAATTTAACTTCTACCTTTTTCGCAAGCAAATAGATCCACGTTGGCTTTAAATTAAAAGATTAGCTGGCTACTCACGAGCACGTGGGCTTGATTGTTTGAGATGTTTTTAATTTCCTATAATGCCTGCTACTAGAAGTTGGTCATTAGTGGATGTGCTTAGTTCGGGTTAATTTAGTAACAAACTGTCTTTTCGTAGACATGATTTGAAAACCAGATGTGTGATTATTGCAAAAGAGCAGTTTAACATTTTTTATATAATTATTAGAGGCTTCTATGGTTTTGGAAGACTTATATTTAGCCTAGGTATAACTTTACAAGCCCTGAATTGGATTATGCCTGACTGTTTGAAATGCAGTGTGTCAACCTTTTTTAAATGTGCAGCAAGCTTATTTAGACAACATTAAAACAATTATTTCATTCCAGCATTCACTTAAAGCATTTTAATACATTTCTTCATTTCCTGCACTGTTATTTACGTCATAATTATTGTCTTTGTATGCCTCTATTTCAAGAACGTCCTAATAATAAAACATCCTAATAATTTTTCTTTGAGTTTTCAGTAGTTCTTACTTTGGCCACTAGAGGGTGATCAGTCGATTACTTGGTCTCTACTCCAAAGTTGACTGTTTGTGATTGCCAGTAAGCTAGCAGTTTCTTACTGCCGATAAACCAAAAAAATTGGATGTTTGGCATCTTATTTGAGTCATTATTGAATTATGTAACAAATCAAACATTAAATCTTTAACAATTCATGGTAAGCTCATAAACCGTAGATTTAGACTGGGTGTTTATTTGAAACACTATTTGCTGAAATGTGTGCCATTGCCCAGCTAAAGGACAGGCGGCTATGAGACTTCAATGAAAGTTTTACGGTACTCTGGAATACTGTTGTCACAACCATGTCTTTTTTACACTTGTCATTTAGCAGATGCTCTTATTCAAAGCGACTTTGGATGAGACATGTTGGGCAAATGTATGAATCTGTTCAATGCCCTTCAGGCAATATTCATTGAACATGTTAAAATGAGGATGTTGATGAATAAAGGATTCGATGTAAAATTCTTGTTACTGTTTATCATGCTCACTAACGCTTGCTCTCTTGCAGAGGATGTCACCCCTATTCCATCAGACAGCACCCGCAGAAAGGGAGGTCGTCGTGGGCGTCGTCTGTAAATGTGCTTATTTTGAGTTTTTCACTCAATAAAAGGTTAATTCCGACCTCTGCTTTTGTCTGGTTCTTCAGTGGTTTCTCTTCAAATCAAAGGGTTGATTTACACTGAACAAAAATATAAACGCAACATTTAAAGTGTTGGTCCCATCTTTCATGAGGTGAAATAAAAGATCCCAGAAATGTTCCATACACATTAAGGTTATTTTTCTCATTTACAATCCCTGTAAGTGAGCGTTTTATCTTTTGCCAAGATAATCCATCCTTCTGACAGGTGTGGCATATCAAGAGGCTGATTAATTAAACCACATGATCATAACACAGGTACACCTTGTGCTGGGGACAAAAGGCCACTCACTCTAAATTGTTTTGTCACACAACACAATGCCACAGATGTCTCAAGTTTTGAGGGCGAGTGCAATTGGCATGCTGACTGCAGGAATGTCAACCAGAGCTGTTTCCACATAATTGATCATTTCTCTACCATAAGCCACCTCCAATGTCAAATCATGCTTTACACAGCACATTTCAGACATGGAATGCAACACAATGTGCTTCAAAGGAAGAAAAAATGTAAATATTTACTACACAAACGCAAGGATAAAAATAACCGAACGACTAAAAAGCACCTTAAGGAAAAGCAAAGCTAAAAAAGTGTTTTTCGGCCATATCGGGTTCTGAGGCAGGCTATTCCAGAGGCTGGGGGCATAGTAACTAAAGGCTGCCTTTCCATGCCTCTTGGTCCTAGGCTTTGGGATGGTTAAAAGGCCAGTGCCAGAAGACCTGAGGGACCTACTGGGTACGTAACTTAAACATTGGGGTGCACAATTGTGGATTGACTTAAAAACCCATAGAATCTTTACATGAATTTGAGTCTTGAGTATGACGCTACAAGTTTGCCACACCTGTTTGAGTTTTTCTCCCATTCTTCTCTGCAGATCCTCTCAAGCTCTGTCGGGAGTGTCGCTGCACAGCTATTTTCAGGTCTCTCCAGAGATGTTTGATCTGGGCTCTGGCTGGGCTGCTCAAGGACATTGAGACTTGTCCCGAAGCCACTCCTGCATTGTCTTGGCTTTGTGCTTAGGGTCATTGTCCTGTTGGAAGGTGAACCTTTGCCCCAGTCTTAGGTCCTAAGTGCTCTGGAGCAGGTTTTCATCAAGGATCACTCTACTTTGCTCTGTTCTTCTTTCCCTCAAACCTGACTAGTCTTCCAGTCCCTGCCACTGAAAAACATCCGCACAGCATGATGCTGCCACTAGCATGCTTCACCATAGGGATGGTGCCAGGTTTCCTCCAGACGTGATGCTTGGTGTTCAGGCTGAAGAGTTCAATCTTAATAAGACCAGTGAATCTTGTTTCTCATGGTCTGAGAGTCCTTTAAGTGCCTTTTGGCAAACTCCAAGCAGGCTGTCATGTGCCTTTTACTGAGGAGTGGCTTCCATCTGGCCACTCTACTATCATAACACTCCTGTGAAGATTCGAAGGATTAGGTTGCAGTGGGTCCGCTCTACAGCGCCCTCTCTCTCCCGCAGAGGGAGAGGTGGAGGGGGCCACTTTATGTCGGTCGTAAAATACGCTGTGTCTATGCTCTGTAGTGGTCAAGATTGGAATGTAACTGTGGAACACAGAGAGACACTTAGACATTAAAAGGTTGAATAATTGAACAATATTTCTGTATTCCAAGCAGTTGAAATGGTCCGTGGACAGTTAAGGGACAGTCATGTCGAGTTTGTTTCATTTCGTGATCTCATGAACGACAGGAAACACACATTACTGTGTCTTTGGTTGTGTACACTTCTCAATTATGGGGTTTACATCTAAATGTTGTGAAACGTATATGATTAAATATGGAACTATTTGTGAAAAGATGTGATGTTAACCTTCTAAATAAGAAAATTGTGTTCCATATGAAGCCTTAACCAAGTCAGTGGCCACGCCCACGTAAGCACAGACATTACCTCGGCGTTATGAACCGCCCCTTCTCCCAGAAGTGTATAAAACTACTCGTGACAAAATGTACATTTTATGCCAAAGAGACCCACGGTAAGCCGGACGTCATGAATGGTTAAGAAATCTACAAACCAGAGTTAACGCCGGGACGAGGTTCCCACGTTGGAATGGCTATCACTCTAAAGACCAAAACATGCCGGGTGAAGCTGGTGTGTGAAGTGGTTCAAACTACAAGACCAGAAAACGTGGAGACCATCCCCACACTGAAATGGTGAAGAAATCTAAAAACTAAAGACCAATTATTCAGCCTGCAGCTGTTTAAATACTTTAGTATGGTAAACACATCTGTCCTAAGAACATTTCTGAATGTTATAATGGATACTTCAGAGTACCAATCTACAACTACGACAAACTTTGATATCTGGTGGACAAACCAGAGGCTTTCTGTCGACTGTCTATCCAGCAGACGGACTGGCGATTGCAGAGGGACAACAAAAACACCTGGAAATATGTAAATTGCAATTTCTTTTCGAATGAGCGCTTGCTCATTTTCAAAGTATTAACAATTTCTATGAGTGTAGTTATCAGCTCTGATTTTCCCGCTCTTGAGCTGTCCACACCCCTTTCCTTTGTCTACCAAGCCGTCATATCGGTTTCGTCCACTAGGGACTTTTTATTTGTATCACATAGTAACCAATTTATGACCTATTGGACTGCCAGATTGTGAAGCGTGATTCATCACTCCATCGCTCTGTCAGTGACCATCGTGTGCTTGGTCACTTCTCTGACCAAGGCCCTTCTCTAGGAAGAATCTTGGTGGTTCCAAACTTCTTCCATTTAAGAATGATGGACGCCACTGTTCTTGGGGACCTTCAATGCTGCAGACATTTTTTGGTGCCTCGACGCAATTCCTTTGACCTTATGGCTTGGTTTTTGCTCTGACATGCACTGTCAACTGTGGAACCTTGGTGTGTGCCTTTCCAAATCATTTCCAATCAATTGAATTTACCACTGGTGGACTAAAGTCAAGTTGTAGAAACATCTCAAAGATTTGTATTTATTTAATCCATTTTAGAATAAGACTAATGTAGCAAAATGTGGGAAAAGGGAAGGGGTCTGAATACTTTCCAAATGCACTGTATAATGCAATATTATAGGCTGCTGCCCTACCATATTCCTATGTGTTGAATTTTGATCGGGTTTGTAGCTGGAAAGTAGTTAACATTTTGTAGAGAGAAATATATTAGATTGTACTACAATCAGTCTGGGATAACCTCGATGTCCATCTGACACTAAAGGCTTCATTTACACAGGCAGCCAAATTCAGATCTTTTGGCAATTATTTCAATAGGGTCTAGTTCCAGCAGACACCTTCTCAGGACACAGACGCTGTGAGAAATGCAATCTCTAACAGGGTGTCGAATGATGCCAGAGAGATAGCTAGATAGTGTAGCCAATTTATCAAGGTGACAGCTAAAGAAACTGGCTAAAGCGTGGGCAAGCTGGATAAATTATGTCTGGGGGCGAAAGAAATGCACACCTTTTTAGGTGAGGTGCTGGCTAGCACAGTAGAACACTTGAAAAAGAAAAGGAGAGCCACACTAGGAGCTCAGATGCAATAATTTAATAACCAACTTTGACAGACAAGCTGTCTTCATCGGGGTATAATGACACACTGCGGGTCACTGATTTATATAGTTTGGAAGGACACAGGTGTCTAATTGTGGCCGGGGGTGGCTTGATGTCATTGGTTGATTTACAGATATAAATAAAAAGCATGAATGGATAACATACGATCATACAGTTGAAGTCGGAAGTTTACACGTGTTGGAGTCATTAAAAGTCGTTTTTCAACCACTCCACAAATTTATTTTTCACAAACTATAGTTTTGGCAAGTCGGTTAGGACATCTACTTTGTGCATGACACAAGTAATTTTTCCAGCAATTGTTTACAGACAGATTATTTCACTTATAATTCACTGTATCACAATTCCAGTGGGTCAGAAGTTCACATACACTAAGTTGACTGTGCCTTTAAACAGCTTGGAAAATTCCAGAAAATTATGTCATGGCTTTAGAAGCTTCTGATAGGCTAATGGACATCATTTGAGTCAATTGGAGGTGTACCTGTGGATGTATTTCAAGGCCTACCTTCAAACTCAGTGCCTCTTTGCTTGACATCACGGGAAAATCAAAAGAAATCAGCCAAGACCTCAGAAAATAAATTGTAGACCTCAAGTCTTGTTCATCCTTGGGAGCAATTTCCAAATGCCTGACGGTACCACGTTCAACTGTACAAACAATAGTATGCAAGTATAAACATCATGGGACCACGCAGCCGTCATACCGCTCAGGAAGGAGACGTGTTCTGTCTCCTAGAGATGAACGTACTTTGGTGCAAAAGGTGCAAATCAATCCCAGAACAACAGCAAAGGATCTTGTGAAGATGCTGGAGGAAACAGGTACAAAATAATCTATATCCACAGTAAAACGAGTCCTATATGGACATAACCTGAAAGGCCGCTCAGCAAGGAAGAAGCCACTGCTCCAAAACCGCCATAAAAAAGCCAGACTACGGTTTGCAACTGCACATGGAGACAAAGATTGTACTTTTCAGAGAAATGTTCTCTGGTCTGATGAAACAAAAATAGAACTGTTTGGCCATAATGACCATCGTTATGTTTGGAGGAAAAAGGGGAAGGCTTGCAAGCCGAAGAACACCATCCCAACCATGAAGCACAGGGGTTGCAGCATCAGGTTGTGGGGGTGCTTTTCTGCAGGAGGGACTGGTGCACTTCACAAAATAGATGACTTCATGGGGAAGGAAAATGATGTACATATATTGAAGCAACATCTCAAGACATCAGTCAGGAAGCTTGGCCGTAAATGGGTCTTCCAAATGGACAATGACCCCAATCATACTTCCAAAGTTGTGGTAAAATGGCTTAAGGACAACAAAGTTAAGGTATTGGAGTGGCCATCACAAAGCCCTGCCCTCAATCCTATAGAAAATTTGTGGGCAGAACTGAAAAAGTGCCATTGCATTGAGCACAGCCATTACACTTGTAATTTCCATCCGGTAGAGGCGCAAATAGATGTTGTGCGGGTGTATTTCTGGGTGGTAAATCAGAGTTGACCTATTGATCTCTGATCTTTCTGCCCCGCGATAATACGACCAAGGGAGGTTCCGAAAACACATTACCGATACTGTCATTGGATCTTAGAATGTGCCAATGTTTGTGAATGATGAATGCTTCTTTTTACAAGACTGTCCTTGAAAGAGATCATGTCTCGATTTGTATATGATTTTCTCAATGGCAGTATTAATCTGACCATTTTTGTACCGCCTCTCCTTGAAATTTCTTTGCATATCAGCCAGTCTTAATCTGATTATTTTTTACAGTTTATTTTGATTTGACAGAATTGGCTGTAGGGCAAACTGTTTTTCAAGGCAAGCGGGTGACAGCTATCAGCCCTTGGACCTGACCACAGTCTCAATTTCACTTCTCTTCAAACAGACTATGAACTGTCTGTTTTGGGGGAGCCATTTCAGATTGAAAACCCATTAGAAAGCTTGTAACAGAGAGACTGCCACATGATGTCTTAGCCACATACTGCAATTAATGTGGAAACTACAGCAGGGTAAGAAGGGAATAATACTTTTTTAATAACCAAACTAAACAGTTATCATCACTACTATACTGGCTAAAAGGCTATCTAGATATAAATAATTGTTGAGCAGTATTGGTTTTAATCTGTGATTGGATACATTTTGTCTATATAGATGCTGATAGATTTTGTTTTCATGTGATTTAGAATCTAGATCAATTCCTGAAACCCCTGATGTCACTATTTATGTTGTGGAATTGACTTATACCAGCAGAAAGAACGCTTGCTTTAGTATGGTCTATTAATTGATTAAAGTCTTGTTTCGCCTCTAACACTTTTATATTGATTACTGTAATATCGGAATCATACGAAAAATCCAGACAACCTAAAATACTTATAACAAAGCAGTAAAGCATCCATCATGTTTTAAATGTTTATATTCTGTCTCCTTCTCAGAGGGTCCAACAAGAGGGCCTTTGAGATAGCTAGCTTCACCCTCCTGGCCTGCCTGCTCATTTCTGGCCAGGCTTTGACGGCCTACTTCGTCCTGGGCCAGAGGAACGACATTAAAGCCCAGGAGGAACAGAGCAACTCCCTGAAGAAGGACCTGAGTCTAGGGCTCACTGGTGAGACTGTGGGCCTGGGCCTGTGGGGTCTAGTGTCAGCTAATCGCTATCACAGCTGCAACCTTTATTTGGAGCCTGTTGAACAGGAAATAAGTAAACAAAAAAAAGGTTATCTTTCCTCTGTCTACAGATGTCCCCATGAGCATCATGCCTGTGCTGATCGATGAGTCTGCTGAGGGGGTCAGTCTTCAGCTATGGAAATTACAAATTACATGTTTAAACCATTATTATCTAACCTCAAGACCTGATATTTTAGCTTAATTTACCGGTTATCCGGTTGGTTCTTTTACAGGTTGGAGACAATATATCCACAGGAAAGCATAATTAAATACACTTTTCAAAGTGCTGGTAGTGTGTTCAGATTTCTATCAACACTCACTACTGAGATCCAAACTGCCTCTGGAAGTAACGTCAGCACAATAACTGTTTGTCGGGAGCTTCATGAAATGGGTTTCCATGGCCAAGTAGCTGCACACAAGCCTAAGATCACCATGCGCAATGCCAAGTGTCGGCTGGAGTGGTGTAAAGCTCGCCGCCATTGGACTCTGGAACAGTGGAAACGCGTTCTCTGGAGTGATGAATCAAGCTTCACAATCTTTCAGTCCGACGGACAAATCTGGGTTTGGCGGATGCCAGGAGAACGCTACCTGCCCGAATGCATAGTGCCAACTGTAAAGTTTGGTGGAGGAGGAATAATGGTCTGGGACTGTTTTTCATGGTTTGGGCTAGGCCCCTTAGTTCCAGTGAAGGGAAATCTTAACGCTACAGCATACAATGACATTCTAGACGATTCTGTGCTTCCAACTTTGTGACAAGAGTTTCAGCATGACAATGCCCCCGTGCACAAAGTGAGGTCCATACAGAAATGGTTTGTCGAGATTAGTGTGGAAGAACTTGACTGGCTTGCACAGAGCTCTGACCTCAACCCCATCGGACACCTTTGGGATTAATTGGAATGCCGACTGCGAGCCAGGCCTAATCGCGCAACATCAGTGCCCGACCTCACTGATGCTCTTGTGTCTGAATGGAAGCAAGTCCCCACAGCAATGTTCCAACATCTAGTGGAAAGCCTTCCCAGAAGAGTGGAGGCTATTATAGCAGCAAAGGGGGTACCAACTCCATATTAATGCCCATGATTTTGGAATGAGATGTTTTATGAGCAGGTGTCCACATACTTTTGGTCATGTAGTCTAGCTACATGTTAGCACTTCCTCTCCAAACGCCCTGATTCTGTGGAAATTACATTGGAAACTAAAAAGTTATATTTTCTTGTAATTTCTCTATGGGTGGAAAGTATTTTTAATTAACCTACGATATTCAATATAATATGGTCAGGTGTACTGACTGCTGCTCACTGCTAATCGTTAAAAACTGAGATGCCATAAAATTTAAGTTTCATACCATTTCAAGTGTACAAAACAAACCAACCAATGCCAACCAAAGCAAAAGAACATGTGCCATTACATTTTGTCACCACAAGAAGAAAACAGTTCAACATACAACACTGATATACTGTAACATGCATCATCTATGCAGAAAAAGGAAAACCAATTATAAATGCTCTGATATTGAGAATTTCTTGTTTCCCTGTTCCTGACAGTTCTTTAAAGTATTGACAGATAGACTGCATCTTAGTGCTGAGAACATGAATAATATTGGGTGCATCTCTTTCCACTAAGCTCTCAAACACCTGTCAGTCTGGGGTTATTCATTCAGACCAAGAAAGACCATGCAAACAGATGCAAAACCTTTTGCAACGGAAACACTTTGCAACGAAAATGAGTTGCTATTCAAATTCAGTTATGTCCCTCTCCATTTTGTTCTGTTGACTTCCGTTTAGTTTGTTGGTTCTTAGTGAATACACCCCTCGTGACAATGGCTGTTAGGAGACTTACAACCACTGTCTGAGGACAATATCATTTATCTAATAGTGCATGTCTCAAGAATGGGCCTAAAAAAAACGAGTATTGTGGTAAATCAGTTCAACTTCGCCCATATACTAATTCCTGGCTGAAAGGCTGTACTGGACACTAATGGAATTGTAATGTACAATCCAGATGTCCAGTGTTATATCAGTAGGTAGATGGATTTACGTTGGTAAATACCATTGAGAATGTCCTGACCAGTTGCATCATGGCCTGGTACGGGAATTGCTCCGTTCAAGACTGCAAGCCCCTCCAGCGGGTGGTGAAGACAGTCCAGTATATGACTGGGGCCATGTTCTCACCGATCCAGGACATCTACTTGAAACAGTGCCTGAGGAAGTCTCGCAGCATCATCAAGGACCCCAAACACCCCAGCCATGAGCGGTTCACTCCCTTACCGTTGGACAGACAGTATTGCATGAGGTCTGACACCAACAGGCTCTATCTACAAGCCATCAGACTGCTGAACACTTGAACTGCACTGACCACTTGCACTGTCTATCCACACACACACACACAAACACACCCACACACACACACACACACGCTCATGCTACACACACATCACAACTGCTGCTGCTACCAGACTCCTATTGATAATACTGCACAATTTAAACACTTGCCCCCCAATCTGAATGTTTATTGATTATACTGCTTAATGTATACACTTGTATAATACACGTGTAAATACTGGACTATAAATTCTGCTTATAAATTCTGCCTTCATGTATTATACTTATGCAAAAATATTTATTCTATTACTGCCATTTACTTTGTTCAAATTCTTATCTTTTAATATTTTTTATTGTTGTTGCATTGTCGAGAAGGAACCTAGAAGTAAGCATTTCGCTGGACAGTGTATACCATGTGTATCCTGTACATACGACTAATGAACCCCTGCCAGTAGTTCCTGCAAGACATGCATGCAAACTGCAGGTCCAATAGTTCCCCTGTAGAGGTCCCTGTGTACCATTCTATAGATTGCCTTGTGATTTACTGTGTACACTTCTCATTCAAAACTATCAACCAGACACAAAAAACTGGTCTACTTGGAGCAGGTCAATCGGTGCCTTCAGAAAGTATTCAAACCCTTTGACTTATTCCACATTTTGTTGTGTTACAGCCTGAATTCAAAATTGATTAAATATGTTTTTTTCTCACCCATCTACACACAATACCCCATAATGACAAAGTGAAAACATGTTTTTATAAATGTTTGCAAATGTATTGAAAATGTAATACAGAAATATCTAACGTACATAACAATTCACACCCCTGAGTCAATACTTTGTAGAAGCACCTTTGGCATCGATTACAGATGTGAGTCTTTCTAAGAGCTTTCCACACCTGGATTGTGCAATATTGTGTTATTTTCATTTCATTTTCAATTCTTCAAGCTCTGTCAAATTGGTTGTTGATCATGGCTAGACAACCATTTTCAGTCTTGCCATAGATTTTCAAGTAGATTTACGTAAAAAAATGTAACTCGGCCACATTCACTGTCTTCTTGGTAAGCAACTCCAATGTAGATTTGTCCATCTGTTTTAGGTTATTGTCCTGCTGAAAGGTGAATTAATCTCCCAGTGTCTGGTGGAAAGCAGACTGAACCAGGTTTTCCTCTAGGATTTTGCCTGTGCTTAGCTCCATTCCTTTTTTTTTATCCTGAAAAACTCCCCAGTAATTAATGATGAAAAGCATACCCATAACCAATGTTTCCTTTAAGCTGCTTGCAGTAGCCCCGAGACTGCAGTGCAGAAGAAATATCAGCCCACAGAGAGAAGCATGAGATTGAACATCACTCAACTTTATAGAGCAGTGGTCACCAATCGGTCGATTGCGATCGAAGGCATTTTTAGTCGATCACCAAACATTTCTGTAAAAAACCCAACGAATAAAGCTTTATGTTTCAATTCTTTTTTTATTCATTTCGGGCTATTGGCGGAAGGTGTACCCAATTCAGCTGCCCTGCGCGCCGGGTAGACGAACTGTTGCCATTTTGAACACGGCCCGTGTACACTACTGACGATACGCTGCGGTGAAACACTACTACCCATTTATTTTAAATGAAAGGAAACAGCTGGGCGATGACCAATCATATGGAATGGTTACTGTGATGAATTTGAAGCTATGCGACCCAACGCTGGAGACTTTCTTCAGCAAAGATCGCTGACAAAAATACTAGGATGGAAGCAAATGTAAGTAATTATAACATCATAACGAATTATGCAAAAGATGTACAGTGGAGAGGAATATGTTAGTTAATGTAGAGACAAACGATCATAAAGTTAATTGACAAAAATGGCTATTTAGCAAGCTAGCTGACTAGCTAACATTAGCCAGATAGCTAGCTAGCTTTATGTGCGTTGTGACATGAGTATGAAATTGAAATTCGTGTCGTTTAATGTTTTAACGACTCCTGAGAAAACCAAACCAGGCTGTTATCTTGTGAAACAGTGGATGTAAATAATGTACTGCTAATTGAATGTACAATGTTGTAAGCTTGCATTGCTGATATTTGCCATGCAATGCAGCTGAAGTAAAGTAGCTAGCTAACTATTTTCTTGCTTATTGTGTAGTGGAGGATAAAAATACCTGTATACCTATGGATGTGTAGATAGCTATATAACCGATCTGTGTATGGACCCTAAAAAGTTTGGTATAAATATTAGTTCAGAACAGTGGTTTTAATTGCTTCCACCAGTTAATCATTCATCCCCAATAAATTACAGACAATTACTGTTACATGTCAATATTATAATGTCAATGTTAGCTAGCTATAAACCTCAGCTATCACAGCCGGTTGTATTGACTTCAAGACAGTCTGAATGGCATCAATGGATTGAGTATAATATAACATAACCATATTGTGCCAAAGATGTAAGTCATATAGACATGTAGTTACTACCAAGCATGAGTTCCCCCACATTGTAGCCTGAATATATTCCCTGATCATGTACTCTACCTTGGCAAATAAAGGTGCGGTTCAGGTATGAATATCTGTGACATTCTTTTATAGTCATATCCGATACCAGGAGTATCAAACTCCAATCTTTGAATGATGCTGTCTGCATGTATGCATTACAATAATACACTTCAACTGTGTAAGGTCTATTTGACCAAGAAGGGGAGTGATGGAGTGCTGCATCAGATGACCCCTGGAAAGCAGAGTGAAGGAAAAGAAGCAAACAAGTGCTCAGCATATGTGGGAATTCCTTCAAGACCGTTGGAAAAGTATTCCAGGTGAAGCTGGTTGAGAGAATTCCAAAAGTGTGAAAAGCTGTCATCAAGGTAAAGGGTGGCTACTTTGAAGAATCTAAAATTTGTTTAACACTTTTGGTTACTACATGATTCCATATGTGTTATTTCATAGTTTTGATGTCTTCACTATTATTCTACAATGTAGAAAATAGTAAAAATAAAGAAAACCCCAAACTTTTGACTTGTACTGTATGTTAGCAGCTCGTTTGATTTAGCCTGCACTGTAGCTAGCTGCCTAATAATACATTATATTTTTTTACATTTTCAAAATGTATTTAATTACTTGAATAGCTTCTCCCAGCCATGTGGACGATTAGTAACAGGGCAGCAAAGTTTGTTTGTCACCAAAGTGATTAAGAGCATATTACTATTTACCTGTGAATAAATTAATTAAATGGAGAATGGATTAAACTATTTATCCATTTAATAACCTTAATACAAACTTGCAATGCTAAATTATTGATGCACAACCGAACTGCTGCCATATGCTTTTATTATTATTTTTACCTTTATTTAACTAGGCAAGTCAGTTAAAAACAAATTATTTTTTACAATGTCGGCCTAAACCGTCCCCTAACCTGGACGACGCTGGGCCAATTGTGCACCGCCCTATGGGACTCCCGATCACGGCCGGTTGTGATACAGCCTGGGATTGAACCTGGTCTGTAGTGACGCCTCTAGCACTGAGATGCAATGCCCTAGACCGCTGTGCCACTCGGGAGGCAAAGTGAGCAACTCTGGGCGGCCGAAGCAGCATGCGGCAATTAACCGCATGCTAGAGTACACAGCACCTTATAAAAAAAGATTGCAGTCAGAGTGCAGTAGTACTGCAGTATGCTGCAAATACTGCGTCCAAAATAACACCTTTTTTTACAGTAATTTTGCATTTACAATGCAGTATACAGTGCCCTTGACTTCTTCAATTTTTTGTTACCTTACAGCCTTATTCTAAAATGGATGAAATTATTTTATTTTCTCATCAATATACACACATACCCCATAATTGACAAAGAGAAAACAGGATTTTTGAAATGTTTGCAAATTTATAACAAATAAAAACCTGAAATACCTTATTTACATAAGTATTCAGACGCTTTGCTATGAGACTCGAAGTTGAGCTCAGGTGCATCCTGTTTACTGTTTTATACAACTTGATTGGAGTCCACCTGTGGTAAATTCAATTGATTGGACATGACATGATTTGGAAAGGCACACACCTGTCTATATAACGTCCCACAGTTGACAGTGCATCAGAGCAAAAACCAAGCCATGCGGTCAAATGAATTGTACCGTAGAGCTCCGAGACAGGATTGTGTCGAGGAACAGATCTGGGGAAGGGTACCAAAACATTTCTGCAGCTTAGAAGGTCCCCAAAAACACAGTGGCCTCCATCATTCTTAAATGGAAGAAGTTTGGAACCACCAAGACTCTTCCTAGAGCTGACTGCCCGGCCAAACAGAGCAACCGGGGGAGAAGGACTTTGGTCAGGGAGGTGACCAAGAACCCGATGGTCACTTCGGAAGAGCTTCAGAGTTCCTCCATGGAGATGGGATAACCTTCCAGAAGGACAACCATCTCAGCAGCATTCCACGAATCAGGCTTTTATGGTAGAGTGGCCAGACAGAAGCTACTCCTCAGTAAAAGGCAGATGACAGCCTGCTTGGAGTTTGCCAAAAAGCACCTAAAGGACTCTCAGACCATGAGAAACAAGATTCTCTGGTCTTAGTAAGATTGAACTCTTCAGCCTGAATGCCAAGCGTCACATCTGAAGGAAGCCTGGCATGATGAATGGAGCAAAGTACAGAGAGATCTTTGATGAAAACCTGCTCCAGAGCGCTCAGGACCTAAGACTGTGGCGAAGGTTCACCTTCCAATAGGACAACGACTCTAAGCACACAGCCAAGAGAACACAGGAGTGGCTTTGGGACAAGTCTCTGAATGTCCTTGAGTGGCCCAGCCAGAGCCCGGACTTGAACCCGATCGAACATCTCTTGAGAGACCTAAAAATAACATTGCAGCGACGCTCCCCAGCCAACCTGACCGAGCTTGAGAGGATCTGCAAAGAAGAATGGGAAAAACTCTCCAAATACATGTGTGCCAAGCTTGTAGCGTCATACCAAAGAAGACTCGAGGCTATAATCGCTGCCAAAGGTACTTCAACAAAGTACTGAGTAAAGGGTCTGAATACTTATGGAAATGTCATATTTCAGTTTATTTTTAATACATTTGCTAAAATGTATAAAAGCCTGTTTTTGCTTTGTCATTATGCGGTATTGTGTGTTGACTGATGAGGGGGAAAAAACATTTAATCAATTTTAGAATAAGGCTGTAACGTAACAAAATGTGGAAAAGGCAAGAGGTCTGAATGCTTTAGAATGCACTGTAACTGTTGAAAGTTGATACTGTGAGAGACAGTCAAGAAATACAGCAAAGAGCGGCATTAAAAAATAAAGTACCACTTTTTTTGGTATCCAATTGGTAGTTACAGTCTCATCTCATCGCTGCAACTCCCGTACGGACTCGGGAGAGGCGAAGGTCGTGAGACATGCGTCCTCCGAAACACAACTCATCCAAGCCGCACTACTTCTTGACACAATGCCCACTTAACCCGGAAGCCAGCCGCACCAATGTGTCGGAGGAAACACTGTAAACCTGGCAACCGTGTCAGCGTGCACTGCACCTGGCCCGCCACAGGAATCGCTAGTGCGCAATGGGACAAGGACTTCCCTGCCGGCCAAACCCTCCCCTAACCCGAATGACGCTGGGCCAATTGTGCGCCGCCCCATTGGTCTCCCGGTCACGGCCGGCTGCAACAGAGCCTGGACTCGAACCCAAAATCTCTTGTGGCACAGCTAGCACTGCGATGCCGTGCCTTAGACCACTGTGCCACTCGGGATGTCCTAGAGCTGCTGTTTTTATGAGTGAGTTCATGTTTAAGTTCTTACTCAGCACCAGAGGCGCAACGTTCACTTGGGACATGACCCCCCCACATTCTAAAATTGCCTTTTTGTCCCCCCCATGCGACACTGGTGTGCTTTAGGACCATGCAGACACCTCAGAGCAGTTGGGTAGGCTGTTTTACGGTTTTATACGGCTGGATTTAGGACCATACGGACACCATAGATCGTGCGGACAGGCTGGCTGGGTGAAGGCAAAGCTTTTAAAAGGCTGGTATATAGGACCAGCACGGGAGAGATGAACAGAGGCAGGTGCTGGTTACACATGCACTCAGAAATGTAATTATTCTGCTGGAGGTGTAAACACAAAAGGGGACATATTTGCATGTTATTTAACTAGTAAAGTTGGTTAAGAACAATTCTTATTTACAATGATGGCCTAGGGACAGTGGGTTAACTGCCTTGTTCAGAGGCAGAACAACAGATTTTTACCTTGTCAGTTTGGGGATTCGATCTAGCTACCTTTAGTTACTAGCCCAACGCTCTAACCACTAGGCTACCTTATGGGCTTGTAAATGCTGGCTGAATTCTGGCAAAGAGTATGTTCTTTAATCTCAGCATGTCTACAGATTCTGCCTGTTTTTGTTTGCTTGAAAATGTTGATAATGAGACTGTTATCAGTAGAAAATGTGTAATCTAGCATTTATAGCGGCTAAGAAATGTATTGTCATTAATTGGAAGGTTGGTTATACTCAAACAATGGATGGCTGAAATGTCAAATTATGTATCACTAGATTTGATTTATTACAAGATTAAGGGTATACTGTGCAACTTTCATAACGTCTGGATGCCTTATATGGAATACTGTACGACAAAAGGAGTCTGTATTGAAAACATGCCCACATCAGGGGAGACACCTATTTAGGCAATCCCTAGCTACCAGGCTGCAAAAGTCCTGGCCCTGGGCGTCTGCAGTACTGTTGGTTGTCACTCTGGCCTAACACACCTAAAACCAATAATGAATGTTTTACTAAGATCCTAAAGCTGAGTGGGTGTGTTGGGTTGGGGCGCTGCAGGGCCGTGGACCCCAAGAGGCAGGACGGGGTGACCCAGCTATATTGTGTGTAAAAAGAGCTTTATTAGGCCCATGATATGAATTATATGGAGGATGTACTGTTTCTGTGTGTTAATGTGTAGGTGTATGTGTGTTTTTATTAAATGTATGTTTTTCCAAACCTTTCCCTTGAGACGTAAAAAGATAGGAAGGAAGTTGTTCGGGAGAGTTGAGTTATTGACTAGACTGGTGGGGGTCAGGTGTGCAGGCGGCTCGGGCTAAAATTTGATATAGAGGATGTCTTAAAAAAGACAATTAAAAGTTAGGTCTTTGTACTTTATTTGTAAGAGTTGTTCATTTGTTAGGCTTTTGGTTAAAGGTGCAACACAATATTGATTATTGAATTGATCTAGTTCAGTCTTATCTAGTTCAGTCTTTAAATGTATGCTCACGCAGCTGTGCCTCACAACGTTGCATAGGCTTACGGTTTTTAAGCCATGTTAAAAACAAATCTGAGTGGTAGATCTCGGCTTGCGTTTGGACTCAGAAAGTGATCTTGACTCCGAAAAGATTGGTGACCACTGTTCTAGAGTTTTCCCTGTTATAACGTTTCCCTTTACTGTGGCAATTGTGATCGAATCAACATAATATTATCCACTTTCAATGCTACATACCGAAACAAAACAATCTATGCAAGAGATTTTGTTGTAGGCAGAATGCATCATCCCGTACTCTACATGGTGAGGCATAAACAAGACTGGTGCTGCATAAACAATCAGAGCTGCAGTAGGCCTATATGCAGCTAGACCATTGCCATATATGGATCTGTGTCACATTTTTTACACTATTACTTTAGTGCCTTTGTAAAGGATGTCACGCTGCTTGCTTAGCGAGTACCAGTACCTCACAAACACACGTGACCGCCCTCCTCAAGTGTCTTAGCCGATCGCGCCACCTCAAAAGCTAGCTAAAGGCTGAGGAGTAAGTTTCACACATCCCCGGTTTTCTCCTATCACAGCCATTAACTCTGTAACTGTTTTAAAGTCACCATTGGCCTCATGGTGAAATCCATGAGCGGTTTTCTTCCTCTCTGGCAACTGAGTTTGTAAGGATTCCTGTATCTTTGTAGTGACTGTGTGTATTGATACACCATCCAAAGTGTAATTAATAACTTCACTATGCTCAAAGGGATATTCAGTGTCTGCTTATTTTTATTTTTTTACGCATCTGCCAATAGGTGCCCTTCTTTGCGAGGCATTGGAAAACGTTCCTGGTCTTTGTGGTTGAATCTGTGTTTGAAAATCACTGCTCGACTGAGGGACCTTACAGATAATTGTATGTGTGGGGTACAGAGATGAGGTAGTCATTCAAAAATCAGGCTAAAAACTTATTGCACACGGAGTGAGTCCATGCAACTTATTATTATTTTACTCCTGAACTTATTTAGGCGTGCAATAACAAAGGGGTTGAATACTTATTGACTGAAGACATTTCAGCGTTTCATTTTTAATTAATTTGTACAAATTTCTAAAAACGTCATTTCACTTTGACATTTTATGGGGTAGTGTGTAGACCAGTGACAAAACAATCCAAATGTAATCCATTTTAAATTCAGGCTGTAACACAACAACATGCGGAAAAAGTCAAGGGGTGTGAATACTGTAGACTTACAGTGACCTAAAAGTCCAAAAATAGGTTGAGAACCTGGTATCTACCTGGGGACATATTTGTATATGTAACAGTGTAGGTTCCGTCCCTCTCTTCGCCCCAACCCGGGCTCGAACCAGGGACCCTTGCACACATCAACAACTGACACCCCACGAAGCATCGTTACCCATCGCGCCACAAAAGCCACAGCCCTTGCAACGCAAGGGGAAACCCTACTTCAAGTCTCAGAGCGAGTGACGTCACTGATTGAACTGCTGTTAGCGCGCACCACCGCTAACTAACTAGCCATTTCACATCGGTTACACTCACCCCCCCTTTGACCTCCTCCTTTTCCGCAGCAACCAATGATCCGGATCACGGCACCAATGTAACAGTGTAGGTTCCATCCCTCTCTTCGCCCCAACCTGGGCTCGAACCAGGGACCCTTGCACACATCAACAACTGACACCCACGAAGCATCGTTACCCATCGCGCCACAAAGGCCGCGGCCATTGCAACACAAGGGGAAACCCTACTTCAAGTCTCAGAGCGAGTGACGTCACTGATTGAAATGCTATTAGCGCGCACCACCGCTAACTAACTAGCCATTTCACATCGGTTACATATATATGAACATAATATTATCTTAGTCATGTTTAAAATCTGGATACTACAAGTTATACATATCATTTGGGTATAACAAGGTTATATGGTTGATCTGCGAGCAAGACGAAATAGAAAGCTGACCTGAGGCAAACAAGATCTCGCACTATAAAGCACCTACTTCCATAAGTAAAATCCTTATTGCATAAAATAGGAACAATGTTATCTTTCCAGTTAATATAAAAACATAGGCTAAAGTCCCTGCAGGACTATTGCACACATTGCAAGAGATGATTGTAAAGACACTTAACGCGTAATTCAAGGAATATATCGTTTTCCCCAAAATGTCTCCTAACAAACACACATCGTATAATTTCTCTCAGTTCAGGACATTGTGCAATCTAAAATAGAGGGCTTGGAGGTGGGGTAGTCCAATGGATCCTTTTGATGGGGCAGGGAGGTGTGGTTTATTGGTTCAGAGATCCACATTTCCCCCCAAAACCAGGGCTGCTACTTGCTGGGTCCTTTAAGAGTGTTGAAATAGTCTTTCAGAGTTTCCTCGATGTTGGGCACGTCAAAGTTTTGAGCTGCAAAGATGCCTGTGCAAGTCCCAAGGACCACGCCCAAAAACGCAGAGGATCGCAGCCTAGACACGACATACCCTGCCAAGAAGCCCTTGAGGAAAGGAGAGGCCAGCACACTGCCACCCTGGAACAAATAAATGCACAATAATCCTCATGTTAGAAACAAACACAACACGCAGGTATGTTGTTGCTCTCATCTGAAAGTTTGACAAGATGTATGGAAAACCTGTGCACTATGCATCCATGCACACAAACAGACTTGATATATAGCCTAATAACTACAGAAAAGAGAGGGCTTGTATGAGGTCATGTTTGTGTGAAAACACAGCCTGAGGCTAGGGTGTCCAATCAAAAACGTATCTTTGACCAATTGGTAAACTAATAAGTTAATTCTGTAGATAATCCTCTAAGAAAATCAATGGTCCAAACTTCATGTCTCCATCATAATACATTCAAAAGCTATTGGAGTGTTTACTCTTGTACTTTTGCAGGATGGCCAGAATTAGGGTGACTAATTCAATGGATGCCAGAGAAAAAAATGGGTCAAAGAAATCTGGAAAATTGCATCGCATCAACTAGGCTGGATTCTGTGCAAGAATGAAGGCTACTGGCTACCTGACAGGCTCGCTTTCCCGTTGAACTCATCATCTTTCTTCTCAAATCCGCAGGACATAAAACAATATAGAGGTAAGGTGGATATCGATTTTGAGACATGACATGTAGTATTTTCATATTTTAGTATACACTTTAAATATTAATTTGAAATTCCTGTTCTTTTTCGAAGATTTCTCACCAAAAAAAGTGTTTCTTTGTGAAATGTCAACGGAGAACTGAGGATCTATCAAACTTTTTATTTTCAAAGCGTTTTACTTTTAATTCAGCACTTGCCATGCTAACTTTGGCGACCCGTGAAACAACTTTGAAGACAAAGGCCACAAAATGTAAAATCCTCAAAAGTTGTTACAGAGAAACCTGCACCACTATGTCAACAGAGCTCTGTGCTTATTATCGTATGTACTAGGTTACGAAATCCGACTTTTGGGATATAATGTTAATGATATGTTAGAGAAAGACCCCACTGAACGATTCAGAACATGAACAATCATATTTGTTTTGGTAAAAAAAACTATTTTATAACACAAGGAAGTTAAATTTTATCACCAAAGCACGTTTTTACCTACTCATATCATGGGTGGACATCCTACCGAGGCCTGTGTGTGTGTGTCAGGGTTTTCCCCAAAAAATAAATGAAAAGACAAATTTGGCTCCGGCCAATTGTCCAGGAGAAGAAGAAAAAAAATCCCATTGCGAAAATGCATTTTAGCCTATTCATTGATTGAAATACCTGTCGATGTGGCGCTAGAACGGATACTACAGCTCACCAAACAGCTTGTTCGTTAATGCTGGAGTGAAACGTGCCTTTATAAGCCTAATAATGGCGCAACAATTCTGAATGTAATCGCTTGTTAAAAACAGTTTTGATGGCCACGATTAAAAAGAGATAATATATGCTTCCAGTTTGCCATTCAAGTACATAGGCAACTAGGCAGGCTTCAGGACATCACACAACACTTTGTAATAAGCTGGAGGCAATATGCATTTTGAAAACATATAGGACTACTTCATTTTCTTGATACCTGAACGTTTTACTACATAAAATACAACCAAACGTGCAGTAGGAAATTATTTTATAAAGACTATGCCAATGAAATCAGTAGCCTATTCTCTCATGTTCAATTGGTTTTCAAATGTCTTTCATTGTCCAGTAGCCAAAGGCACAATCCTAGTCATATTAGCAACCCATGCTAGTTGTTGCATCTTTATCTCCCCTCTTTCTAAATTTCGAACAGATATTTTCATCTCGGTATGAAATCGCTCACATGTGCTGTGCGCTTTTGCCAATGGTGTTTTCCCACTAATTGCATTATGGAATAAACATTCACGCGTAGCCTACTGCCTTGTGCGCATTGCTGCGCTTATAATGTAAAGAAATCCTAGTTTAGCAAAATCTTAAGCTAAACGTTCTGATCTGTTGCATGAGTCTCCCTGCTTTTTAATGTTTTTTGGATGTAGCCCAGGCCTAATGCTTGTATTCATTTGGGATCCATTGTCCCACAATGGTCCCAGAGTCCATTTGGCTATTTCTCTCGCACAGAACGACAAGCTTAGCTGACCAATAGAATAGGTACACTTTTGTAGTAAAGGGGATAGTAGATTGACATAGGCTAGTGAGTTTGCTGTTCATTACTCCTCTTGTTGGCTGAGGAAAAGTAAATGTGGACAGTTCTTCTAACATCTTCAAATTCGCATCGGAATTCAGTAAGAAGGACACACAACGTTGCATCCTGGAGTTGCATGTTCTGTTAAAATGAATCAGGCCTACCATCATCTAAATGTGATTTCAGTCATTCTGAGCACTGCGTGTGGACGCCATAATCAGGTTAAGCATCCAATGCATATGGGTCCGGTAAATTTCTTAAACGTCCAGTAAATGAAAGTGCTGCCGGTCAAATGTATGGCGCCACATTTTTGGAAACCCTTGTTTGTGTGTCAGACATCTGACTGCTCACCTGTGGGATCCCAGCCTGTACCTCCTTCTCCACACGGTGCTGAATATCCTCTAGCTGGTCCTTGAGCTCTGCCAGATCCTTTAGCTGTCTCAAAGGGTAGTAATACATGTCAAAAGTCAATTTAGGACTGCAAGCAAGGCAAGTTATTGACACATAAAACATGAGTCCGTCCTCCCCAATTAAGGTGCCACCAACCTCCTGTGCCTGAGTGCCTAGCTGCTGCTACTCTCTGTTATTATCTATAAGTTACATAGTCACTTTAATTCCTCTACCTACATGTAATGTTTATTGTAATTGTTTGTTACTTCTATTTCTTATTCTTTCTTTTTTTTTAGCTATTTCAAAAAAACGGCATTGTTGGTTAAGAGCTTGTAAGCATCTCACTGTAAGGTCTACACCTGTTGTATTTGGCGCAAGTGACAAATACAATTTGATATCTAAGCTAGATCTACACTCAAGTGATTCTTTAGCCCAAAATGTGTGTCCCAAAACAATCAAATATTCCATCCAAATTCTTCCTCTTACCGAGTCCCATTATATTGTATACGAAATCCATTCTTCGCCGATACTAATGCATGAATGAACTTAACATCTTGATCGACTATTGATTACTCTGGACTAGTGTGCACAGCTTTGACCGCTCAGACAAAGATATGTAAAAACGAAGATATTTCATCTGTGTCGTTTTCAATGGGAGCAAATGAGGCATAGTAGGCCGAACCAGCAAGGAGGTGGGCAGAGCCAAACACGAGCTAGAGAGATGTTATTGGCGCGATTAAGCATTATTAGCATATAACAGTTAGAGAACGCCTTCTCTGTGTACCGTAACTCAATTAGCCCCCTCCACTCCCTGTAAACAACGCACATTGTTTGAAACTTTGGCAAACGGTCACGTCTACAAACACGTGTGCATTCTGTTCGTAACAGTTTGTAGTTTTGCGAACAGAAAACTATATTGAGCTCGGGCTCTTCTTCAATGAGAAAACCAGGGGAATGTCGGTCCAGTTCCATCTCGCGCCATACTCCCTCGTCTCCTCAACATATTTGGTGGGTTGTCGCTATTCCAACCGGATGCTTCTGATTTATACATCTGGTGAAACACCGGTCTGCTCGTTCTATCCGTAGCTCAGTCAAGGAACATTTGTATTCTACCGGTTAAAACAATATGGCATATGAGCATTGTGTTTCCAGTCTACATTCTCACAATCATATCCAGCACAATTGCTAGCTTATATAGACTGTATCAGTCACCAATGGCCCAGCAGGCCAGGTTGCTACATGAATATAATGTTTAGTAAACGTTAGCTAGCTCGCATAGCTGGGCTAGTTTGACCGTTTCTTAGCAAAAACAGAAAGCTAGCAAGCTAAATAACGGTCAGTCGACTATCTACACATAACGTTAGCTACACCGAATATACCTAAAACTAGCTACTAATAAGCTACTGCTACAACCGCGAATAAAAGCTCGGATTTTTAACTCTCCGTAGGCTAAAGTTTACGGCACTAATCTTGTCGTCCGCCATGTCTTTGAATCAATGTTGGTGGTACTGATTTATGACTGGGCTCGATTTTCTTCCCTGCTAAAATATGTGTGACTAAAAGTCTTGTGCGGTGTGCCGACTGTTTTTACTCAGCTTACTTTCTGGACTGCATCGCTGTTATATGCATTCTTTACAATGTGGCAATATCAATTCATTTTTTAAATCTAGCTACTAGCGTTATTATTTATTTATTACACGATTAGAATTGGAATTGAGGCCAGTACAGTTACAGGACACGGCAGGCGTAAAGTTAGTTTGCAGTATTCGCAAGTAAAATAAACTGATTTGAAACAATTAGTAATTGTAATCGGACAGCCTTTTGGGAGGATTACATGGGCCCACATTTGCATAATGCTATGAAACTGAATGTCAAGAAGTACAACAATATTCCAAATTCTAAGAGTTAGCCCAAATACATGGCTCTGCCTGATGCCATCAGAGGAGCTTTGTACGTCAAGAGGGGTTGTAATTCCACACGCGAACTGGGTGATGCCACGGCAACCGAAGTGGAGGCTACAGACCATGTGATGCCAATTGCAGTCATGTTTTCCAAGCAATTTCCATATAAGAATGCTCAAGAGGACACATTATTAGGCTATGTCAAATCAAATGTTATTTGTCACACGCGCTGAATACAACAGGTATGGCCATTTGATTAATGAATATGCAGCTGGGAGGTAGATTGTGGATTGTACTGGCCATATGACAGATGCAGTCACAGGCTCTATCTTACATTGCCTTTAACTTTTGCTCTGTTGAAACCTCTGGTTGTACTGTGATAAGGATAATTAATCTGGCAGTTAAACTTACATCATTTAGCAAACACTCTTATCCAGAGCAACTTACAGTAGTGAGTGCATACATTTTCATACTGGTCACCTGTGGGAATCAAACCAACTGAGCTACACACAACTACACTACAATTACACTACAACATTGCATCTAGGGAAAAGAGATGGGTTTAGAAAAGCTGCAGCAACAGACTTTGCCTTCAAGGAAGCCTGCCTATAGAACACCCTTCCTCCCTATAGAACAACCTTCCTCCCTATAAAACACCCTTCCTCCCTATCGAACACCCTTCCTCCCTATAGAACACCCTTCCTCCCTATAGAACACCCTTCCTCCCTATCGAACACCCTTCCTCCCTATAGAACAACCTTCCTCCCTATAGAACACCCTTCCTCCCTATCGAACACCCTTCCTCCCTATCGAACACCCTTCCTCCCTATAGAACAACCTTCCTCCCTATAAAACACCCTTCCTCGCTATAAAACACCCTTCCTCCCTATCGAACACCCTTCCTCCCTATCGAACACCCTTCCTCCCTATAGAACAACCTTCCTCCCTATAAAACACCCTTCCTCCCTATAGAACACCCTTCCTCCCTATAAAACACCCTTCCTCCCTATAAAACACCACAGCGTACTGATGCAGCCATCAGGAAAGTTTAGATGTACAGTATATCATCCTGTATTCTGGCATGGCTATGAAAAGCACTCTCAAAGTGTCCCTTCTCATATATTTTTAAGAGTAGGGCTTGGCAGATGCAGGTTCTTTGTGAGGGGCAGATTTATCTCTCTAATCTTCCTGAGACACCCCTTTTACACAGAGAGGCAAGTTGAATTGAATCCTATTACGACTCCTTCACTACACAAATACTCGATAGGCTACACCAGTCGCATTCACTCTTCGAGAAAGCATGTTTGTTTTGATTTTTGTATTATTGCCCTTTTGTTGGCCTCCATATAACTGTAGTAATGTATTTCTTCTAGAAAAAGCATGCTTTTTGGGTCTGATTGCTGGTCTGCCTGTGCCTTTGTCCTTAGTACCTTTTCTCTGCCTTAGCAGCCCTTAAGGCACCGAGAGCCAGGGGACAACCAGAGAGGGAGGGAGAGAAAGAGGAAGAGCGATAGAAAAGCTTGAGCGTGTGAGAAAGAGAGGTAAGGGGTGGGGAGAAAGAGGAGGGGGAGTGGCGGAAGCTGCAGGCATCACTGAGCGCAATACAAAGAGAGCGAAAGGAAAGGCTGTAGCAGTGTAACAAACAGCATCCCTCCAGCACAGATAAAGAGATAGAGACGCAGGATAGAGAGAGAAAGATCATCAAGAAGGAGGGAGAAGGGATTGATTATTTTTTACTCAGAGAGTTCCCGGGTGGGGCTTGCACAGAGAGTCAGACAGAGAAAGAAAGTGAATATTTTTAATCCTCTTGGCATGTGAGTGTGTCCCTTGACGCTTGGCACTGTGTGCAGTTGTAACGAGTGTGCGGGGAAGAGTTGTCCTGGCGGCATCAGGACATTTTGGACTGGAATGTGGTGCAGCTAAGCCAGGTGGCCAGGAAGGAAGGAACACCTATCAGCATGCTGGGGAAGGATTACATGCTCGCCATCATCATAGTCAATTATGACGGTGAGTAAACACACACACTTACACACACTGTCCTGGGCTCCTCCGGACCTTTTTCTCTCCTCATCCCTTGTTCCTCAGAGGGAGAGGAGACAGCCGGCCTGAGGAGTAGTGAGTACAGTAGGTACTGGCCTGCAGGTGTGAGCTCATTATCTGATTTTCACAGGTAGACAGGCTCAACTACAGGTGCTGTGTCATCTAGGGCCGGCTAGGCATTCTGTCCCACACACTTTGTAGAGTGAAACTGGAAATACATGGTGGGTGCTTATATTTGTCTTGTTTCACACATGTAAAAGTGTGTATTATACACGTGTGCAATATAACGTTTTTTTTTTCTTCACCTTGTCAGCGCGGGGATTCGAACTAGCGACCTTTCTGTTACTGTCCCAGCGCTCTTACCGCTAGGCTACCTGTCGAAAAGTTCTAAGGGTTATTAAGATTGAGTTGGGCGATTGTGTGTTTGTTGAGAGTTCAGGTAGTGGACTAGCGTGCTTCCATTAGACAAAGAACATTTTGATCTATGGATTTTTTTGTATTTAGCTTTGTATTAAAAGGATAGTTCACCCAAATTGCAAAATAGCATTAGTTTCATTACCCTGTTAGCAGTCTACAGCAGACCATGCTTTGGTTTAGTTTCCCTGGCACTGTTTCCAAATGCTAGCGTTGTAGCATTTGTGGCACAAATCCAATAGAGGTTGCCGGCTTGTGGTCCTAAAACCCGGCAATGAGTTACCTCTAGTTCGTTCAGCCATCCCTATGGGGAAAATTAATGAGAAAGAATAGGGTTTAGGGATGATCACCGAAAATAAGGTCTGAGGTTAACACAGGCTTAGGAGATCTTATACATTTTGTTTTATGAGATAATATCAGTCAGTTAACCTGACCTTTAGGAATTATGAAGCCTTTGTGTCCTTTATGAGCTTTTTTAAAACAAATACATAAATGCTTCAAAATTCACAAAATGTGATGTTTGCTGATGAAGATTGTCTCATAGACCAAAATAATAAGATCTCCTATGCCTGTGTTTACCACATACCTTATTTTCGGGATTTATCCAAAAACGGCATTCATTTCCCCATAGGCTTTGTCAAACGAATCACGGCAGAGTTAGTGCCTACAAAAAAAAGCCATTACTATTTCTCTCTATTCAAGTCATGGCACAAATCCAATTCAAGTCAATAGCATTTTTTGCACATCATTTCCAAATCATCCCAAAGTATTTAACATTTATTGTGCAGCTCAAACAAAGTAACTTATAGATGATTTGAACATGATGCGCGAGAAGTGCTAATATCGGTACCATGACTTGACTGGGATTTGTTCCACAAATGCTAAAACGTTAGCATTTGGAAACAGTGCCGAGGAAACTAAACCAAAACATGGATTACTGTCATACCTTGTCCATAGACTGCTTACAGGGTAAATCAACCAATATGTCATTTTGTAATTTGGGTGAACTTTCCCTTTCTTGATAATAATGGCGATGGTGGGGATTTCACAAGCAGTGATGTATCTGTCTGTTGCTTCTGAACAGTTTCATATATCACAGTGTTACTAGGTGTTCTTGCTCACACATCATTATGGGATCATTACACCCTTGCGAGTAGATGTCGACCGATTATGATTTTTCGATACCGATTATTGGAGGACCCAAAAAAAAAAGCCAGTACCGATTAATCTGCCGATTTTTATATATATATTTGTAATAATGACAATTACAACAATACTGAATGAACAGTGAACACTTTTATTTTAACTTAATATAATACATCAATAAAATCAATTTAGTCTCAAATAAATAATGAAACATGTTCAATTTGGTTTAAATAATGCAAAAACAAAGTGTTGGAGAAGAAAGTAAAAGTGCAATATGTGCCATGTAAAAAAGCTAACGTTTAAGTTCCTTGCTCAGAACATGAGAACATATGAAAGCTGGTGGTTCCTTTTAACATGAGTCTTCAATATTCCCAGGTAAGAAGTTTTAGGTTGTAGTTATTATAGGACTATTTCTCTATACCATTTGTATTTCATATACCTTTGACTATTGGATGTTCTAATAGGCACTTTAGTATTGCCAGCCTAATCTCGGGAGTTGATAGGCTTGAAGTAATAAACAGCTCAACGCTTGAAGCATTGCGAAGAGCTGCTGGCAGACGCAGTAAAGTGCTATTTGAATGAATGCTTACGAGCCTGCTGCTGCCTACCACCACTCAGTCAGACTGCTCTATCAAATCATAGACTTAATTATAGTGTAATAACACACAGAAATACGAGCCTTAGGTCATTAATATGGTCAAATCCGGAAACTATCATCTCGAAAACAAAACGTTTATTCTTTCAGTGAAATACGGAACCGTTCCGTATTTTATCTAACAGGTGGCATCCTTAAGTCTAAATATTCCTGTTAGATTGCACAACCTTCAATGTTATATCATAATTCTGGCAAATTAGTTCGCAACGAGCCAGGCGGCCCAAACTGTTGCATATACCCTGACTCTGCGTGCAATGAACGCAAGAGAAGTGACACAATTTCCCTAGTTTAATATTGCCTGCTAACCTGGATTTCTTTTAACTAAATATGCAAGTTAAAAAAAATATACTTCTGTGTATTGATTTTAAGAAAGGCATTGATGTTTATGGTTAGGTACATTCGTGCAACGATTGTGCTTTTTTCGCAAATGCGCTTTTGTTAAATCATCCCCCGTTTGGCAAAGTTGGCTGTCTTTGTTAGGAAGAAATACTCTTCACACAGTTCGTAACGAGCCAAGCGGCCCAAACTGCTGCATATACCCTGACTCTGTTGCACAGAAATCAAGAGAAGTGACACAATTTCCCTAGTTAAAAGAAATTCATGTTAGCATGCAATATTAACTAAATATGCAGGTTTAAAAATAAATACTTGAGTATTGATTTTAAGAAAGGCGTTGATGTTTATGGTTAGGTACACATTGGTGCAACAACAGTGCTTTTTTCACGAATGTGCTTGTTAAATCACCCGTTTGGCGAAGTAGGATATGATTCAATGATAAATTAACAGGCACCGCATTGATTATATAAGTACAAGCTAGATAAACTAGTAATATCATCAACCATGTGTAGTTAACTAGTGATTATGTTAAGATTGATTGTTTTTTCTAAGATACGTTTAATGCTAGCTAGCAATTTACCTTGGCTCCTTGCTGCACTCGCATAACAGGTAGTCAGCCTGCCACGCAGTCTCCTCGTGGAGTGCAATGTAATCAGCCATGATCGGTGTCCAAAAATGCAGATTACCGATTGTTATGAAAACTTGAAATTGTCCCTAATTAATCGGCCATTCCGATTAATCGGTCGACCTCTACTTGTGAGTCCCTCCGGATTTTTTGTTTGTTTTACACTCTGTGTTCCCTGAGGGCCGACATTAATTCTACTCTCCATTGCATGGCTGGTTAAACTTCTGTACATCGTATGTTTGCCGCTGATCTATATGTAATTCTTTGATTTTGTGGTATTGAAATCAATACCATCAATATCATGCCATCATTTATAAATAGAGAATGTGTTTGTATGATTGTTTAGATGAGGGTAGTTTCATTTTTTGTGTTCAATTGAGTGTTTTTGTGTTCAATTGAGTGTTCCTCTCTCCCCACACACAGTAAGCAAAAACAAGCCCAGAGCTCTTATTGACAGAGGACAGGATGTGTTGTTCACCTTGGTGACTGTGTGGGTTGCCATGTGACTTGGTGTTGTCTTGGTAACTGTTGCTCTCCTGGTGTTAGGAGTGGCTGGTTTTTATTATGGAGGGTAATGCATAGCACAGTAGGCAGCAGGCACCATGTTTAGTTGTAAGCACAAAGGAGAGCAGAGTCAATGGAGAGTCAATTATACATTTGTTGACTAAAATGTTGATATTACCATCAATGATTTATTCTACAGTATAGTATTGTAGTAATGATGAATTAAATGTCAAGTTCGATGCATATTGTTGAGTAACAACACTTAATATCCTCTCAGGAGGCTATAGAAGGCTTGTCCCTTTGTTGTACTTTTTTTTGCTATCAACTTTTCCCTCATTCATAAGCCCAAACACCACAGGTTCCTCAAACAAAGCGTCTGCCTTGACTGTGTACGTCATTGCTCCCAAAATAATTCCCCTCAAAAAAGGCGGAGGGAGAGAAATAGAGATGTAGAGAGAGCGTCATCCTTATGCTGGGCATGATACATGTAAACAGGGACACTGTGTGTCTGTAGTTTATTGGAAAACTGTATTGTCTAATGTTAGCATCGTATACACATTATCCTGCAGGGTTGGAGGGGGTTAGGGTGGGGAATGGAGTCTTAATAGCACCCTGCGGAACATAAAACTGGTCCCATATCTGTACAGTATGTGTTTTGAATTAATTTATCTGACGTTCGTTGTCATGCCATCCATGTTTGGGTTGGGTTCGCACATAGGCTTCAGATCTACGACTAGTCAAGGGATGCGTGTCATGGCTGGTAGAAAAGGATATAGCCGTCCTGTTCCCGGATTGAGAGCTGAATCCCAGATTGAAGTTGTGATCCACTCTGGCCCATAATCCCTCTGGCAGATAGAGCCCAGCTCTGACCTTGCACAGACGCACCATTGGGATTACTCGCTCTCCTCCAGATGTACTGTAGTCTCTCTCTCCCCCCACCCTCTCTCTCTCTCTCTGTCTCTCTCTCTCCCTCCACTCTCTCTCGCTCTCTCTCTCTCCGTCTGTCTCTCTCTCTCTCCGTCTGTCTCTCCGTCTGTCTGTCTGTCTGTCTGTCTGTCTGTCTGTCTGTCTGTCTGTCTGTCTGTCTGTCTGTCTGTCTGTCTGTCTGTCTGTCTGTCTGTCTGTCTGTCTGTCTCTCTGTCTCTCTGTCTCTCTGTCTCTCTGTCTCTCTGTCTCTCTGTCTCTCTGTCTCTCTGTGTCTGTCTCTCTCCCTACCACCCTCTCTCTTTCCTTTTCTACAGTTTATCATATTACTGTTATTTATAGTCTCTACTTAATTCTCTCTGCATAATGTAATTTCTTGTCTCACTTTCTCTTTGGCTCTAGTCTACAGCACAGGTGTTTTACATTGTTATAAACATATTCTACATTTTTTCTCTATTTTTAACCATAGCTCTCATTTCTAAATCCCATTATGCCTCAATATTCCATTTGCTGTCCCAGTTACTCGTTCCCCATTCTCTAGTGTAAGGGGCAGTTCTGGGCAGAGAGAGCTACCCGACTGCAATCACTGCCATCATGACTGCTCAATTACAGCTGTTTACAGCCTCGTAGGGAGCGCAATCTACGGCTCTGTCTTGATTGGCCATTTTGGAGTGCTTTGGTAACAGGCTCAGTCCAAACGTGTGTTGAGAGACTCAAGTGTGTGTCTGTATCTAGAGTAGAGTCGATAGCCACCCATCAGTGACAATAACAAGGGGGGCGAGGACTGTACTGTACTCCTCCCCATAGAAACACCGCGTCCCTACGTCCACTTAGTCACAATGGAGACTTGAGTTATTTGAACGGGGACCATAATTAAATAAAGCCTGCCAAAATCAATGTAACAAAATACTTGGGAACACCTCTCAAGTGCAGACTGGCACCAATGAGTAAAGGCAACTCTGACAAAGCTATGGCTGATACCGCATGGTGGACTAGCTCATTTCTGCCTGTCACAGGAATAGCAGTCACATTCCTGCACATGCATCAATCTAATGCACATGCACAGCGGCACACACAACAATATCACGCGGATGTCTGTTCCCCTGTTAGCCCATTGGATCAGCTGGTTTACAGCAGGAGTTGCTATAGGGACTGATCACGCAGTGCAGACTCTGGGATCCATCAATAATTCACTAACACTCTCTCCAGGAGATTCACTGCTGTATGGCACACTTTCACTAGTCTGCATTCTGCTCTCTACTCCCAACGCTATGTAAAACGGCAAGAAATGCATGTGTAGCTTACCTTCTGTGCGATTGGAAAACATACACGTTTTCACCTTACAGGTCAGTACAATCCATGGACAGAAGCCTAGTACTACAATGGAAGTCATAATGGAGGCTACACTTACATCAGACCATTAAATATTTAGGTAGAAGAAAAGCCATGATATAGAGAGGATTATTTATGATAATAGACAGGAACTGGTTCAAAATAGCATGGTGATGACATATATTACTTCAGAGATGACTATATGAAATGACCAACTACAGACTTAATTATTACTCCCCTGTGTCATTGGTGTTGAGACAATACACTAATACTTCACGGACTTCATGAACTCCACTATTCAATAGAAAGCCCTATTGAGTCAGGAAAGCCATTGGTGTTGAGACAATACACTAATACTTCACGGACTTCATGAACTCCACTATTCAATAGAAAGCCCTCTTGAGTCAGGAAAGCCATTGGTGCTGAGACTCAGATTTTTCACTTTGAATTGTATTCCAAACTAAAAACGTTGATTTCAAAGTTTAACAAACCATCCAACTATGCAAAAGGACTACTTTTAACAATTTACACTGAACATTTTACACAAAAACACATTTACTGGAAGAACTGTGCGGATGCAAAAAAAAAATACTATTATTGCTCTCTATATCTTCTCCGTGTCACCATGCTCCCGCTCTCCCTCTCTGGCGCTCGAGCGTGCCAGGCTTACGAGCATCAGCGCTCATTGGACTCACCTGGACTCCTTCACTTTGTTGATTGCCCCATCTATATCTTTGCTGGCTCGAGAGGTTTTATTGCCTCGGTTGGCTTGGCAGGCGCCCATCCCACATCACGCCTCAGCCGGCTCGTCGGGCTCTCACGCCTCAGCCGGCTCGTCGGGCTCCCACGCCTCTGCCGGCTCTTCGGGATCTTCGGGCTCCCATGCCTCTGCCGGCTCTTCGGGCTCCCACGCCTCTGCCAGCTCTTCGGGCTCCCACGCCTCTGCCGGCTCTTCGGGCTCTTCGGGCTCCCACACCTCTGCCGGCTCTTCGGGCTCCCACGCCTCTGCCGGCTCTTCGGGCTCCCACGCCTCTGCCGGCTCTTCGGGCTCCCACGCCTCTGCCGGCTCTTCGGGCTCCCACGCCTCTGCCGGCTCTTCGGGCTCCCACGCCTCTGCCGGCTCTTCGGGCTCCCACGCCTCTGCCGGCTCTTCGGGCTCCCACGCCTCTGCCGGCTCGTTGGGCTCCCTCGCCTCTGCCGGCTCGTCAGTCTCCTACGCCTCAGCCGGCTTGTCCATCGCCGATGCTTCAGCCAGCCCGTCAGGCTCGCCCAGGTGGGATGCCAGGTGATGGGGGGGGGGGATCACGACTGCTGCCTATCCTCTCCGGTCTATCACGACTGCTGCCTATCCTCTCCAGTCTATCACGACTAAGTCTGTGCTAAAAGCTTTGACTCAGTTTATCTCACTGTTTGGAATCCCTAAGGTCATTCAGAGTGATCAAGGATCTAATTTCACCTCTAATCTGTTTGGTCAGGTTCTCCAACAGCTCCATATTAAACACAATTTGTCTAGCCCCTATCATGCGCAGAGTCAAGGAGCGCTGGAACGTTTCCATCAAACACTTAAGTCTTTGTTGAGAGCTTATTGTACTGAGATGGATAAGGATTGGGAGGAGGGGTTGCCTTGGTTACTGTTAGCCGCTAGGGAGGTTTCACAGGAGAGCACGGGTTTCAGTCCAAATGACCTTGTTTGGACATAGGGTGCGTGGACTTCTATCTGTTCTCCAGGATGACTGGAAGTCTCCCGAGCCCCCTCAGTCCCTGTTCTCTTATGTGTGTGATTTCCGGCGACGCCTGTACGCCGCTGGTGAAATGGCTAAAGAGAAGCCATCATCTTCACAGGAGAGGATGAAGGGCATATTTGATCGGCGAACTGAGCCTCGTCACTTTAGGTTCTTGCTCTGCTGCCAATTGTTGGTTCTCCTTTTCAAGCCAAGTTTCAAGGTCCATATACAGTTGTGCGCCAATGCACTGAGCAAAACTATCTAGTTGCTACTCCAGAACGGAGAAAAGCACACCAACTGTGCCATGTAAATCTGTTAAACCCTCTGAGGCTGAACAGTGGGAGTCTACAGAGGACCTGTTCTTTTGGCCGATACCGTTATTTCACTGGGTTCTTGTCATGCTAGGTCCGTGCATGGGGAGGAAGATGTTCCTGGTTCCGACGATTGCATACTGCAGGGTAGAAAAATTCAGAGACACTGGATGTTTTAGACAGCCTTCTCTCTCATCTACCTGTTGATGGGTGGGAAGAGATGGTCGGTCTGATTCTGAGATTTCCAGGTTTGTTTTCTGATACATCTACACGTACAAACTTAATAGAACACGATATTGACGTTGGGGATGCTGACCCCATTCGTCATCGGTTCTATAGAGTTTCTTCAGAGAAACTGCGTTGTCTGGATACTCTGGTCAGGTACATGCTGGAGAGTGATATAGCAGAGCCTTCTTTCTCCAGTTGGGCTCCTCCCTGTATCTTGGTCAGTAAACCGGATGGGACAAACAGATTTTGTACGGACTACCTTAAGGTAAACGGTGTCACTAAGTCAGATTAATTTCCTCTTCCTCGGATGGAGGACTGCATTGATCAAGTCGGAGCAGCAAAGTTTGTGAGCAAATTTGACCTGTTAAAGGACTATTGGCAGGTGCCACTGACGAGTAGGGCACGTGAAATCTCTGCCTTTATTACACCCTCTGGTCTGTACTTGTATTCAGTTATGAGTTTGGCCTGCGTAATGCACCTGCCACTTTTCAGCGACTTATGAACAGGGTTGTCTCCGGTCTGGCCGGGTGTGCTGTTTATCTGGCTAAGGTGGTAGCTATTGATGCTTTTCCACCACCAACTACTAAAAAGGAACCGATGCGTTTCTTGGGAATGATTGGTTATTACCATAGTTTTTGTAGGAACTTCTCTATTGTGGTCGCTCCCTTGACGGATTTGTTGAAAGCCAAGGCTGTTTACGTCTGGTCTTCTCGTTGTCAACAGGCTTTTGAAGATGCAAAGAGGTTGCTTACCTCAACTCCGGTGCTGGCTGCTCCTCGTGTGGATTTGTCATTTACCTTGCAGGTGGATGATAGTCATGTGGGGGCAGGTGAAGTTTTGCTACAAGCAGATGTGTCTGGGGTTGAGAGGCCTGTTAGTTTCTTTTCCAAAAAGTTGAACCATTATCAGTTGAACTATTCGGTCATGTAAAAAGAAGCGCTAGCACTCATATGGGCGTTACAACACTTTGAGGTGTATGTCGGGTTGGGAGTAGTACCTATTGTGGTCTACACCGACCATCCCTTTCACCTTCTTGAGGACCATGATGTGTCCTAACCAGAGGATAATGAAATGGTGTTTATTAGCATTTAGCATTCCATCTCAATGTGCAGCACATCAGGGGGACTGATGATGTCGTTGCTGACGAGCGCTCTCGTGCGCCCTGTTCCTGAATGTCCACGTGACTGACCCCTGTTATTTTATGTTTGGTATTTTCCTGTTCTATCACTCCTGTCTGTTCCCTTCTGGTCTCGTTTTCTTCTTCCCTCTTAAAGGTTGCTTCCTCTGCGCAAAGGTTGCTGAGGTCTGGAGAGGATGAGGTTGGCTGGGGCAAGTGGAAGTGTGAATTATGGATTTGGGATGCAGGCTGGGTCTTCTATTAGGATCCAGGGCAGTATTTTGTTTGTGTGACTGGTATGGTGTTCCGGGGTCCTTGTCGGTGGGCGGAGCCGGGAGGGTTGTCAGTGAAATGGGACACAGCTGGGCTCGGGTGTGTCCCGCGATAAATACACCTCTTCCCCATTCGTTGAGGAGACTCTCCATGCAGACACACTGATAGAGTTTGGTTGTGACGTTTTTGTGGCCGTTTTGTTTGTTTGCTTTGGCACCTTTCATCACCCCTCATTATCACATTTATGCACGCAACCACTCACTTACACTACTGATTACTGACTACACACACCATTGTTAATTACTAGCTTTAAGCACCAGCTGTCAGAGCAGCTCACAGATTACTGCACCTGTACATAGCCCATCTATAATTTAGCCCAAACAACTACAGTGAGGGAAAAAAGTATTTGATCCCCTGCTGATTTTATACGTTTGCCCACTGACAAAGAAATTATCAGTCTATAATTTTAATGGTAGGTTTATTTGAACAGTGAGAGACAGAATAACAACAAAAAAATCCAGAAAAACGCATGTCAAAAATGTTATAAAATGATTTGCATTTTAATGAGGGAAATAAGTATTTGACCCCCTCTCAATCAGAAACATTTCTGGCTCCCAGGTGTCTTTTATACAGGTAACGAGCTGAGATTAGGAGCACACTCTAATCTCAGTTTGTTACCTGTATAAAATACACCTGTCCACAGAAGCAATCAATCAATCAGATTCCAAACTCTCCACCATTGCCAAGACCAAAGAGCTCTCCAAGGATGTCAGGGATAAGATTGGGCTACACAAGGCTGGAATGGGCTACACGACCATCGCCAAGCAGCTTGGTGAGAAGCTGACAACAGTTGGTGCGATTATTCGCAAATGGAAGAAACACAAAAGAACTGTCAATCTCCCTCGGCCTGGGGCTCCATGCAAGATCTCACCTCGTGGAGTTGCAATGATCATGAGAACGGTGAGGAACTAGCCCAGAACTACACGGGAGGATCTTGTCAATGATCTCAAGGCAGCTGGGACCATAGTCACCAAGAAAACAATTGGTAACACACTACGCCGTGAAGGACTGAAATCCTGCAGCGCCCGCAAGGTCCCCCTGCTCAAGAAAGCACATATACATGCCCATCTGAAGTTTGCCAATGAACAACCGGGTGAAAGTGTTGTGGTCAGATGAGATTAAAATGGAGCTCTTTGGCATCAACTGAACTCGCCGTGTTTGGAGGAGGAGGAATGCTGCCTATGACCCCAAGAACACCATCCCCACCGTCAAACATGGAGGTGGAAACATTATGCTTTGGGGATGTTTTTCTGCTAAGGGGACAGGTCAACTTCACCGCATCAAAGGGACGATGGACGGGGCCATGTACCGTCAAATCTTGGGTGAGAACCTCCTTCCCTCAGCCATTGAAAATGGGTCGTGGATGGGTATTCCAGCATGACAATGACCCAAAACACACGGCCAAGGCAACAAAAATGTGGCTCAAGAAGAAGCACATTAAGGTCCTGGAGAGGCCTAGCCAGTCTCCAGACCTTAATCCCATAGAAAATCTGTGGAGGGAGCTAAAGGTTCGAGTTGCCAAACGTCAGCCTCGAAACCTTAATGACTTGGAGAAGATCTGCAAAGAGGAGTGCGACAAAATCCCTCCTGAGATGTGTGCATACCTGGTGGCCAACTACAAGAAACGTCTGACCTCTGTGATTGCCAACAAGGGTTTTGCCACCAAGTACTAAGTCATGTTTTGCAGAGGGGTCAAATACTTATTTCCCTCATTAAAATGCAAATCATTTTATAACATTTTTGACATGCGTTTTTCTGGATTTTTTTGTTGTTATTCTGTCTCTCACTGTTCAAATAAACCTACCATTAAAATTATAGACTGATCATTTCTTTGTCAGTGGGCAAACGTACAAAATCAGCAGGGGATCAAATACTTTTTTTACCTCACTGTACCTCTTCCCCTACTGTATTTATTTATTTATTTACTTATTTATTTTGCTCCTTTGCACCCCATTATTTCTATTTCTACTTTGCACTTTCTTCCACTGCAAATCTGCCATTCTAGTGTTTTACTTGCTATATTGTATTTACTTCGCCACCATGGCCTTTTTTGCCTTTACCTCCCTTATCTCACTTCATTTGCTCACTTTATATATAGACTTATTTTTCTACTATATTATTGGCTGTATGTTTGTTTTACTCCATGTGTAACTCTGTGTTGTTGTATGTGTCAAACTGCTTGGCCAGGTCGCAATTGTAAATGAGAACTTGTTCTCAATTTGCCTACCTGGTTAAATAAAGGTGAAATAAATATATAAATAAGAAATTGTATTTACATTACCTCAGTTAATAAATATATTTTTGTTATTCCTAATCTCCACGTTGTCTCCCTTTTTGTTACGGACTTTGAGCCGGTTCGTGACACATGATACCTTGACTTGAAAAAATGAATTACAGTAAGTGAGTGGGTTTACACCCGGTATCAGAATGATGGTAACGGAACAGCACACTACAGCAAACTACAGTGGAGTATAGTTCTGTACAGTACAGAATAGTAGGATATAGTACAGAAGAGTACAGTACTTTATAGTGTGCTTAACTCTAGTGTGCTCTGTGTACTCTACTGAACTCTATTCTATTGTACAGGACTGTACTGTACTCAACTTTTTTAAACTTTACTGTATTGTGTTCTACACTTCTGTGCTCTGATGTACTGTGCTCTCCAAACTTGTCGAATGTGGACGTCTATGATTTGGTCCTGACTGGACCAAATCGGAACCAGTCCTGGACGTCTGTTTGGGACAAATTGAACCAGACCAAAAATCAACATCCGTGAACATTGAAATGAAAGCCTGTCCGGACCGTACCAAAAAAACATCTGTGGAATATCAAATAACTACTTTTCAATGTCCATGAACACCCAGTGTTTGTCGGTGCTCAGTGGATGCTGGTTACAGTAAATGGAAAGAGAGAGAGAGACCTCACTTGCTTTGCCCACCAGAAAGAGAAATAATTCAGTTGTGAGCTGAACATAACAGTACTAGGTCTACCTTGTTACTTCTGAACTTCCCTTATCCTCATGAAGGAGGGAAATGAGATGTGTTTTTATTTTTGTAACAGAATGACAAGACACTAGGCAATCTTTCTTAAACTTAAAGAAAACAAATAATTTATCCAAAACTAAATATAAATGTATTTATCATATCTTTTAAGATATTTTCAGGTAGATGTTTTCCAATACCCCTTTTCCATCTGTTTGACCAGAAATCAAAGCCTTTGCTTATTCTTAATATTTAGGATAGAACATTTTTTTTAAATGTATACATGACTTCATTTCTCAAAGATATAGACTTGTAGCTTTCATTTGACACGAGATTTGAACTTCACATGTTAGTGCTCATGGGGTCCTTTTACATGGAATTGCCCCATTACAGATCCATGCAAACTGTAAACAGGGGCTATTTTGTGCACTGTGTCAACATCAAAATAGTTACATCAATACTATTCGCTTACCATAGGAATTGCACGGCACATTTAATCTGTTATTGGAAATCATTTTACAGTGGAGACTGTGCATGATAGATTTTCCCATTTCACCAAGCTTTTTTCTTTTAGTGGCTGTCTCCAACTGTGCTTCATCACACGATGCTGACAGCATAAGAACTAGTCAGCCTAAAATACTTAAAAAGTCATTTGGGCGGTCATTGCTTATGGCCTGCCAGCAGAAGGCTTTGCTGCTGCCGATGGGGAAACAGAAGAATGTTTGATCGGTTCATGATTGGAGCTATTGGAACTCTCATAGTCTCTCATAGTCTTCCATAGATCCCAAAAGGACTGGACATTCACTCTGAACAGTTGGCAGTCTGAGTGGTACGATGTTGCTACCTAGGAGAGGATTCGTGCCACTATCTTGGTGAATGGGGTCAGTTGCATGGAAGGCGATGATTCGCTATGTTTTGGCTTTCATATTGAGGTCTTGTGATATGAGGATTACCCATCATCAGCCCTGGTGTCAGGTTATGTAATACCAAATAGCTTGACTTAAACCACAAACCCACCGTAGGAGTGAAAACCCAGCATAGAAGTAAGAACCCAGGGAAACGGTAAGAACCCAGCATTAGGAGCTGTCTCCCACCTTTGCAACAAGGATTAGGACTAGGCTACATCACATAGACTCAGAGCCTTTGTCCTGATCTCAAGGAGCATAATTGGGAGTAAGGCTCTACTCTAGTCTGGTATGACCAGTGACAGCCATTGTGATATACAGTAGTTGTTTGTGACAAGTATACTTAACCATTCCATTTTTAAAGCAGAAAATATCAATTTCTTTCAAACTGTCATACATTACTATGTCCCACAGATGCTAGTTCTTAGAATCCCTCCCCTGTATTACTCACTGGTTATAATATCAATAATGGGAGAAGGGAGGCTACAGTAGGAGAACTCTGTGCCAAATTGTCTCCTCTGGAGGCCTCGTCCTCAGGGTTGGGATGAGTTCTAATTCTTCACACAGCTTCATAACGCCCCAGAGATGGTGCACTGACCCGTCAATCAGACTGTGAAATGTATTGAATAGTAGTGTCATCCAAGCCCAGGAGGCCCGCCCGCCCGCCCGCCTGCCTATAGTAGCATCCACGGAGACTGAAGAGTTCTGCCTCCATCTCTCTCTAACACTGCTGTCTCTTATACACTGCTGTCTCCTATTGATTTTCTCTCCCTGTAGCTGGGTTCAGCTGATCTGTTCCTGGGTATAATCTTCTCATGCTATTTATCCCAGGGATGCGTGGTGTTGTTTTTCATTGCCAGACACAGGGGTGACCAGGGTTAAAAAGCCAGATGAATGGGGATGAGATGTACAAGGCATGAAATCATGTCAAATTCATTTGGGTCACGCACTCACAAATGACAGACCAGAATTAAATAAAGAAAAATAGGCATAAGTGCTTTTTGCATGCTTGATTTAGCCTCTCTATTTTCATTCTGTGCCGCCAGGTTGAGGGTAACACAGCCACTGTGGCACTCTGCTGTGAAAGAGACACCCGTGCTGTCTCCCAAATTACACCCTGTTCCCTATGTGGCCTGGTCAAAAGTAGTGCACTACATAGGGAATAGGGTACCATTTGGGACAAAGCCCTCGTGTCACTACTGACCCACTTCTTGCTTTCTCTCTCTTCTAATTTTTTTTTACCACCACTCTATTCGGCTCGCTCTCCCTTCGAGCTAAGCACATTGAGTTAACGTGCAGAATTTGTCATTTCGTGAGTGCGTTACATAATCATTTGCCCTTTCCGAACTCGAAGCTGGTCAGTGTTAGGAGAAAACAAAGGAGTCGAGCCTCAGACACTGTAGCTTTGCTAGCCAGCTGTGATGCAGAGGGACTGCTCTGAATTCCGATCTGGCATTTGGCAGAATTAGCATGTTGCCAGATGATCTCATGAGGATCTGTTTTGCTTTCCTCTGCCAGTCTTGTGTGGCAGGGCTGTGGAGAGTAAGGTCAGCCGTGTGGCTTTAGACTGGGTGAGGCTAACGCTGGATGCCTATGGGATGCAGCCCCCTGGGTACGATGGACCTCAGAGCTGTGTTTATGCTACAGCCAGTTACCATTATGAACATAATGAAATATAGATCTGAAACTATTATCGTCCTCATCACTTAATTCATATGACACCAACTGCACTGTAATATTGGTCATGGGTACTTATTCATTAAGCTTACTTACTTTCGCCTCTCATCGTTGTGATCCCTGCCTGTTCTGTGTTCTTCAGACAACATCTGGAATGACCCGAGTCTTGATCTGGACACTGACCTGCCGTCAGGGTGGCGCACCATCCGGGACAGCACTGGCACATACTACTGGCACGTGCCTACAGGCACCACACAATGGCAGCACCCATCCTACAGCAATGAGGAGGAACAGAGCGCCGTCAATGGCATCACTGCCACGGACCTCAATGTTAGGGTTTTAATTTCAAAACACAGTTCAGTCCTGCTGTTTGAATTTGGCTGCTTTATACTGAAAGTGGTTTCATCAGAGAGGAAAGGATCACACTTCTAATAATGTCTCATGTCCTATTTTCCAGAGCCTGGAGGCTGGTGGCAGACGTGGATCAAGGGCAAGGCTGACAGAGAGCCCAGTGGCCTCCGTAAATGACAGGTACTCCTTCAAAATCCTCTGCAGACCCACACCAACACTCATTCACCTTCACAAGCACTGTAGCCTTGTTACAAACTTGTTCAGGCCATCCATGGTAGAGTATTGAGTACTACACAATTAAACTCTGTGCCGAAGTTATTCTACAAGGTTAATGGGTCGATGAGGGACATTAGTATCACCTGCATATCCGGATGCTTAGGGAGCTCTTTGAAATCAAATACATTGGTTGTGTAATCAAATGAGAGGGTTAGTGCATGGGATGTATTCTCTCTCTTTGAATCTGTTTGATGGCAAAAGGGCTCATGATGGCTTCACTGGCCCGGGAATGTGGCAGACCACATATCCCTATGCCTCCCGGAACACTACCCATTATTCCATTCTCTGTGTTCTGAGCAGAGGCCAGATCTGTACGCCTGCCTTATCGGGAATGGATAAGTTCTTTGAAGTGTCATGTGCAGATGGGACAACCATTTAAGGTCCTAGTTCTGCACCAAACTACGTCATATCGTTACAGTCCAGCCTTTGTAACATAATCTGAATACATACAGGCAATTACGGGGAAAAAATCGGTCCAATATAGTGCCTGAAGATAAGTCTTAACCATCTGTCACACAAACCAGTATTCTAAGGTTTCTTTAGCATAAAGCAAAGTACAACCTGTTTGGTCATATCTCCTTGATGGTTGTTCATAAGTTCTTTAACATTACATATGGCTGCCTTGCTTTTACCATTAAGGGTAAAAGCACTCAACAATTCAATTATCAGGAGTTATTCTGGCAGCACCTTGAGGCGCACTGTGTCCTGTAACATGTAGAGGTTGTTGAATCCGCCAATAAACACAGTCTCTGCTGCAGTGGCGATGTGTAGAATCAGGATGCATTTGACACATGGGAGCTTAACATTCTGTATGGGCAGAGGTTGTGGAGAATAGTGAAACTCAGCTCACTGAGCATAGCATCAAGAAATCCATAGGTCTTATAATGGACATAATCATATCCTGCTCTGCTTCACCAAAGAGTGCAATGGAAAGGGAGGGAAGAGTCTTGACTCAGTGGCCTCCTGGTTGCAGGAATAGCAGCCCTTGTGATTGTCTCCAGTCAGCTGTATCAGAGGGCTAATGAGAACTCCACCTCTGAGTCAGTCGGCATGAGGTGATCAAACCAGCTCTCTGTTTGTTTTTAATCATCCACTGCTCACTCAACAGCTGTTTCCATCAGTGGCAGGCAAGGGCTTTACTTTCAAAGTCAAACACAAACAGATAATCAAAGGACTAGGTGGTGACATATAATACAATATTCCACACAGCATCATCCAGGGCAGCAGTGAGGGATGCAGAAAAGGCTACCATGTCATTTGTGCTGTCGTGGTGGTAATCCTTCATGTCATTTGACTGTTCTGCTAATCTCCCACAGGATCTCCTGGCAGGACGATTATTTCTGCACCAACATGGATCCTGACTCCAAGGTAGAGTGGGCTACGACGTCCAAATCCCTCTCCTTCTGCAGAACAGCATGTTCTGACCAATAACATCCATAAAACCAGATTTCTCCATTTCTGTCACCTTATTGTAAAACGTTTTCTTTCATATATTCTAGCTGAATCAGAACTCTAACAGTATTTGCCGTCATGTATTCGTTGAGGGTTAAAAGAGGACACCTTTTTTTATGTAAGCCCTGGTCGATAGTTGTTTTTTGGCCCAGGCTAGGCAGCTCTTAGAGGAGTTCATAGACCATGTCCACTAAAAGGATTTGAGAGTTATCTTTGAAGTCACAGTGAGGAGCAGTACTGATCGAAAGTCGCTTAATGCATTTCGTGGATGCATCGTGTTGATATACTGTAGATGCTGAAGACACTTAACCTTTTATACTGTACGTGATCGAAAAACACTGCGTATCCATGCGCATCTCTCTCTTACACTCTCTGCTTATTCCCTTTTCTTTCTGCCTCCTCCTCACCTCTACCATCCACTCCTCTCCGCTGCCTCCTGGGCCCTGTTGGCGTGGTGTGGTGTGGTTGTCTTGGTCAGTGTTTTGCGGTGCGCTCCCTGGGCTGGGTGGAGATCCCAGAGGAGGAGCTGACCCCGGGGAAGAGCAGTCTGGCTGTCAATAACTGCATCCAGCAGCTGTCCAGCAGCAAGGCTGAGGGCCGCGATGCACTAGGCGCCTGGGGAGAGGTAAGAGGAGGCGGGGGGGATGGGGGGGGGGGGGGGGTGAGGGGGTGAGGGAGTAATGGTGGGTGGTGAAGTAGAATACAGTAACATTACTTGTTTATTAGGTTTTGTTTTAGTTTGGTCTATTGTACATGGCTCATTGTGCAATTGTTTATTGTGCATTACTCCTTTAAATTAAATCATTAGTAGCCTTGAGAACCCTCAGTACCTCATACGACCTTGTGTTTGGTCCAGTACATGTGAGCTTGCAGTTTGCAGGCCAGATTACCCTTACTGCCACCATAAAGCAGTCCCACTGGAGCCCCCCCCCCCCCTCCACCCTGTCATCTCTGTCTCTCCCAGGGCCAGGACATGATGATGGTGCTGAAAAAGGACACCCTTAGCCTGATGGACCCAGTGGACCGCAGCCTTATCCACTGCCAACCTATCATCAACATCCGTGTGTGGGGCGTGGGATGCAACAACGGCAGGTGGGCCAACCTGGGGATCGTATGGGCAAATATCCCCAGTCCTCTCTCTCCCTCTCTTTCTTATGGACAGTGTTTATATAATGTAATCTCGGTTAACCCAGAAGGAAAATATCACATCATTTGGTCAGCTGTGTGATTTATTTCTGGGTCCATAGGTGTTAGAAATTGGGAGTTCCGGTTTTACGAAGTCTCCTCCCTCGCACGAGTAAACTCTCAGCCATAGCTAATTTCACCACACGCGTGAAGTTCCCCCGACCTGATATGTACAAATAATCAGTGACGAAAACCCAAACAACGGAACTAGTGCTGCTCATTATCCTACACGTTCCATCCTGTCTACGAGAGATGAATATATCTGTAGTTACATTTTGAAATACGGTATAATATGGTGAACTGACCAACTAAGCACAATTCTCTTGGGTTGATAGTTCAGGAAAGACTGTTTAAAGTTTTTGTTATTGCGTATACTTGATGATATGGAAATATTCCATTGAGTGAAGAAAGTCAATGATTTAGATGATATTGTTTTTATATGGGCTATACAGCCTTGAGTAAGGTTAGTTCTTCTGGGTCACAGATGTTTATGGCCTATTGTAATACACTGGGAGCTCATGTTGAGTGGATTTGAGGGCAACTATATTTTCGTCTACGCTCTTGGTGGAGAACATTCAGGCATTGATCTGATGGCAGTGTCAGTAGAACTACATCTAAGTAGAATGGAATAGCCCCGAGGAAGAAATGTGACAATGATAGAAAATACTAAGGATTTGAAAAATCCAAGACTGAAACTACTGAAAATAAGTCAATATATAGGTGCAACATTTTTACACACAGTAGGCTATATTGTGTTATGATCATAGTTGTAAACCAATGCAACAGATTTGTCTCATATTTGAAGTAGTTGTAATAATTAACTTTCTTTCTTTTTTTAACTGCCACTCATGAAAACAGAGACAGGTAATCACTCTCTTCTTGGTCAACTCATTTTCTGCTGACGTGCCATTTGTGACTTTGACAGCTTGCATCATGTTCTCAAGTGAACGCTTGGTGTCTCGGTAGGTTCTGTGTAGTTTCTGTAGTCATGCTCTAGTGTCTCATCGATAATGTAACGTGCTTCTGCCGACGTGTAATGTACTGTATGTGAATGCCTGCCCTGTTTCTCATGCATGTTCAAAGGACCCCCAGTCCATTTCCTTCTCGACTTGTAGTGACCCTTGTTTCTTACGCAATGTGCTGTTCTGTCCTTGGCTCACAACAAATGCCCACTCAGCACTATCCCAGACTCTTGTCTTGCCAAATGATTACTGCTGATGATTGATCTATAAAGTGAGATTCATAATGGTATATCTACCTGAGGGTAAATTCAGCTCGAACAGCATTTTAATCAATGAATCAATTTGAATCAATTAGAAGCCATAGTGACTGCATTCCTTTGAGAGCCAAGTGGAGGACGCATCAATGTGTAAATTCATCTTACAGGTTTTCTACTACAGTTGAATGGGCCTTTTTTTTTGACGAATGGACCAGGAGAGATTGCTGGGTCGTGTCCAATTGATCAGCTCTCCTGAGCCTCTGCCAAGTCGCACTCCTTTCAACTGTGCCAGCCTGAGTTAAACTGCAAAGTCGCACCTTTCTCTGTGACAAATACTCCCCATATACAGTGCCTTCAGAAAGTATTCCCCTTGCCTTATTCCACATTTTGTTGTGTTACAGCCTGAATTCAAAATGGATTAAATATATATTTGTTCTCACCCATCTACACGCAATACCCCATAATGACAAAGTGAAAACATGTTTTTACAAATTTACTGAAAATGAAATACAGAAATATCTAATTAACATAAGTATTCACACCCCTTCTAACACACATGTTAGAATCACCTTTGGTGTGAGTCTTTCTGGGTAAGTCTCTAAGAGCTTTGCTCATCTGGATTGTACAATATTTGCATATTACTCTTTTAAAAATTCTTCAAACTGTCAAGTTCATTGTTGAAGAGCCATTTTCAATTCTTGCCATAGATTTTCAAGCCGATTTAAGTCAATAATGTAACAACGCCACTCCGGAACATTCAATGTCGTCTTGGTAAGCCTTGTATTTTAGGTTATTGTCCTGCTGAAAGGTGAATTCGTCTCCCAGTGTCTGTTGGAAAGCAGACCGAACCAGGTTTTCCTCTAGGATTTTGCCCGTGCTTAGCTCTCCCTAGTCCTTGCCGATGACAAGCATACCCATAACATGATGTAGCCACCACCATGCTTGAAAATATGAAGAGTGGTACTCAGTAATGTGTTTTGTTGGATTTGGCCCAAACATAACGCTTTGTATTCAGGACATTAAGTTCATTTCTTTGCCCAGTTTTTTGTAGTTTTACTTTGATGCCTTATTGCAAACAGGATGCATGTATTGGAATATTTTTATTCTGTACAGGCTTCCTTCTTTTCACTCGGTCATTTAGGTTAGTATTGTGGAGTAACTACAATTTGTTGATCCGTCCTCAGTGTTCTCCTATCACAGCCATTAGGCTATGTAATTGTTTTAAAGTCACCATTGGCCTCATGGTGAAATCCCTGAGCAGTTTCCTTCCTCTCCGGCAACTGAATTAGGCAGGACGTTAGTTACTATCTTTCTAGTAACTGTTTGTATTGATTCACCATCCAAAGTGTAATTAATAACTTCACCATGCTCCAAGGGATATTAAATGTCTGCTTTTTTATTTTTACCGATCTACCAATAGGTGCCCTTCTTTGCTTGGCATTGGAAAAACTCTCTGATCTTTGTGGTTGAATCTGTGTTTGAAATTAACTGCTTGACTGAGGGACCTTACAGATAATTGTATGTGTGGGGTCCAGAGATGAGGTAGTCATTAAAAAAAGAATGTTAACTTCTATGGGATCGCCCCCATAGGGGGTGTTTCCTTTCAAATGGTATCAAGAATATGCATATCCTTGCTTCAGGTCCTGAGCTACAGGCAGTTCAATTTGTGTATGTCATTTTAGGCGAAAATGAAAAAAAGAGTCCAATCCTTAAGAAGCTGTACATTATTCTTGCACACAGAGTGAGTCCATGCAACTTATTATGTGACTTGTTAAGCACATTTTTACTCCTGAACTTATTTAAGCGTGCAATAACAAAGGGGTTGAATACTTATTGACTCGAGACATTTCAGCTTTTAACTTTAAATGAATTTGTAAATATTTCTAAAAAATATAATTTCACTTTGACATTATATTATTGTGTGTAGGCCAGTGACACAAAATCATAATTTAATACATTTTAAATTCAGGCTGTAACAACATTTATTGGGGGGAAAGTAAAGGGGTGTGAGTACTTTCTGAAGGCACTCTACTCCTCGCTTTTACTGTATTACACCCAAACGAAAAACGTGGATTATGCAGGATCGGCTCCAAGCATAAGCGACATAAGCGGTCACTAAGGGCCCCCACTCTCAAATTACTGTTCCGAGTTAGAATAGTAGAATTCACAAGGTGCAATTTCGAAATTTGTTTGTGCATCAGCAGTTTTTCTCTTATGTCAGTCACTGACAGTCACTCAATTAGCCATATCAGCTAACTATTTTTTTATTGGTATGTTAGTCTAGCCAGCTATCTAAACTTGTAGTAATCATGGCCGAATACCGATCGGGCGTGCAGGGCATGTGCCCAGGGGCCCTGACCTCCAGGGGGCCCCTATTGATTGTGTTAGTTACTCTCACTCAGCTACAGTGAGGGAAAAAAATATTTGATCCCCTGCTGATTTTGTACGTTTGCCCACTGACAAAGAAATGATCAGTCAATAATTTTAATGGTAGGTTTATTTGAACAGTGAGAGACAGAATAACAACAAAAAAATCCAGAAAAACGCATGTCAGAAATGTTATAAATTGATTTGCATTTTAATGAGGGAAATAAGTAGGAGGAGGAATGCTGCCTATGACCCCAAGAACACCATCCTCACCGTCAAACATGGAGGTGGAAACATTATGCTTTGGGGGTGTTTTTCTGCTAAGGGGACAGGACAACTTCACCGCATCAAAGGGAAGATGGACGGGGTCATGTACCGTCAAATCTTGGGTGAGAACCTCCTTCCCTCAGCCAGGGCATTGAAAATGGGTCGTGGATGGGTATTCCAGCATGACAATGACCCAAAACACACAGCCAAGGCAACAAAGGAGTGGCTCAAGAAGAAGCACATTAAGGTCCTGGAGTGTCCTAGACAGTCTCCAGACCTTAATCCCATAGAAAATCTGTGGAGGGAGCTGAAGGTTTGAGTTGCCAAACGTCAGCCTCGAAATCTTAATGACTTGGAGAAGATCTGCAAAGAGGAGTGGGACAAAATCCCTCCTGAGATGTGTGCAAACCTGGTGGTCAACTACAAGAAACGTCTGACCTCTGTGATTGCCAACAAGGGTTTTGCCACCAAGTACTAAGTCATGTTTTGCAGAGGGGTCAAATACTTATTTCCCTCATGAAAATGCAAATCAATTTATAACATTTTTGACATGCGTTTTTCTGGATTTTTTTGTTGTTATTCTGTCTCTCACTGTTCAAATAAACCTACCATTAAAATTATAGACTGATCATTTCTTTGTCAGTGGGCAAATGTATAAAATCAGCAGGGGATCAAATACTTTTTTCCCTCACTGTATTATTAACATGACATATCAGCCTTAGTAACATTTGTAGAATTGCAGGAAATTTGCTTTAAAACTGCAAAAATGTCTCTCCACTCTGGAGGCTGCGGAGGGAAGAACGGATCATAATAATGGCCAGAACGGAGCAAATGGAATGGCATCAAACACCTGGAAACCATGTATTTGATACCAATACCACTAATTTGGCCCCAGTCATTACCACAAGCCCATTCTCCCCAATTAAGGTGCCACAAACCTTCTGTGCTCTCCACCCCATGGTAAAATGGGTATAATTGCAAGAAATTAGCTGTAAAACTACCCAAAAAAATTTATCTCTGCCCCATGGCAAAATGAGTAGAATTGCATGAAAGCTTACTTTAAAACTGCAACATTTTCTCTACTCCCCATGGCGAACTGTGTAGAATTGCACGAAATTGACTTTAAAATGGCAAATGTTCTCTCCACTGTCAAGAGGGGGGCCTCTAAAAGGTTTTCCCCGCTAGGTGGGGAGGCCCCACAACCAAATCTTGCTTAAGGCCCCCAAAAGGCTAGGGCTGGCTACGTCTGTCAGGAAATAGCTGTCATTCCACCCTGGTCAGAATACAGAGTATTGTATACACACACGGCCTCAGATGAAGGCAGGCAGATTCACTCTTTTTTTGTGAGGTGGTGGCGAGATGCTGTGTAGACAAGATCAGAGGACATAGTGGCCTGCACTGACTGCCAATCTGTTTGAGTGGTTCCCTGAGATTTAATAGAGAGGAAGGATCCCACCCTAGCGTTTGTGGGCCCACCTTCGATGCCAAAGGGAAGCCCATCTGTTATTCCCTCTTTTCCCTCAATAATTAAAAAGCTGCAGGTCTCTTAGTTATTTTCCCAGGCATCGGCATATTCTGGTGCACCAGAGTTGTGGGCTATAAAACAGCACTGTTGCTCAAGATCATTTCAAGATCATTTCAAAACTCACTAAGGATGTTGTAGAGAGAATTACACACGTAAAGCCACATAAAGCCATCAAACTGCGACCACTGAACTTTTCCCCAATTAGCAACTGCACATGGCACACAGAACAGTTCTTTATGAGCGAACTACTTGTCAGATAGTTTACATTACAATGTCAGTGGAGTAACTTTGCTCTGATATGTGATTATAGTGTAGAAGAGATCGTGAATCTCTTGTCCCTTTTCTGATATTAGAAATTGGTGACAGGGCGACGTATTCCATGTCCCTGTTCCTTAAAGTCCTGAGAACAACGTCTGTCCATATGCATCACTGGTATTTATAGACCTGACATCTGACACGGCCTGCTCCTATCAGCTGCTGAGGGACACAGCCTGAGGTCACAATGTGTTGAGCCAGAATGGAACTGATAGCATCGATGTTGCGAGAGCCTGTGCTGTCTTCAGTGCTCAGTTGCTTAGTCGTTTGATGATTGTGCATTTTTATCAAACCAACGTGATGCTGACTGGTGTACCATTGGTTTCAGTTCAGTGGACCAACGCGGCCATGCGGTACAGTAGTTGTGCAGAAGAAGCAATAGTTTGATGTGTCACGTGTATTCAATATGGCTTTGAATTCCATTCCATTCATGCTAATGCTATTATCTTGTCATACACACAGTACCAGATCACCAGATAAATTGTGAAGTTGGTTAACTTCCCCACAAACCAGACATATAGATTCTCTGTGTTAATCTTTGCTTTTGTGTTCTGTACCGTTTACAGAGACTTTGCCTTTGTGGCCAGTGACAAAGACACCTGTATGCTGAAGTGCCATGTGTTTCGCTGTAACGCCCCAGCAAAAACCATCGCCACAGCTTTGCATGAAATGTGCTCAAAGGTAACCAAAGGTTTCCAGCATAGGAAGTGGTTGAACATCCCTTTTAGCCCACCGTAGTAGTTTAGGTTCATTCTAGAGTGAGCCAGTGTGAATGATATGTCTGTGTGTGTATCCAGATCATGGCAGAGAAGACGACTAGAAGCCCATCTATGGCACGCTCCCTCACCATGGAGAACATCTCCCCTGTGGACCTGCCACGTCAAGGTACTGTAGCCTGGCTGAGCTCAGAGCCCACAGAAACCCATCAGTTACAATTTGTAGGGACTTTTCTGACTGGAGCAATGTGTAGTTTATACGAATGGTAAACTCCATAATATGGCAGAAATCATATGATACATTTTATTCGTATTTTTGCTGCAGTGGACTTCCTGGATGCAATGAGGAAAAGGGTGCAGAAGTTTGAGGTGCAGTACATCGGAAACCTGCCTGTCTCCAGGGCGATGGGTAGGTTTACTATATGCTAATCTCATCCTATTGATTTATTAAACTGGCAAAATACCATCAAACTTGTCATCCATTGAACTAGATAAGAAAATGAGCCAATGTTCCCTTTCCTATAACAACCTCGAGAGTCAACAGGGGAACAGGACCTGTAATGTCTCATCACCAGATATAGAGGATTAGACAGCAGCCAGGAGTCACAGGCATGTTTAAAATTGGGGCTGGATAACGAGACAGAGGACATCGTCTCTTTATCCTCAGCAAATACGCAGAGTCACGTTTCGTGGCTAGCTAACGCTCAGGTTCACTGCGTAGTTGGCTGTCCCCAGGCGAGGCGTCGTCTCACAGTATGTAGCACGGCACTCTTTCAGAAAATGGATTATTGATTACAGGGTCCAAAACGGTAGCGTCCGTCAAGGTGTTGTTAGCTGGATCAGCTGACTAACGGACATAAACGCCCAGTCCCAGATGCTTTATGTCTGAGATGTTATGGTCCGCTAAGGTTTTTATTTAACCTTTTCATTTGTTTTGGAGATTATTCCACTAGTAAGGTGCAAAATAAAACTAAAAGCAGATTAGCCTAACTCAGTGGAGATCCCCAGAGTTAGCCATCCCTGATACCGGGTCTGGTAGCTCGTACAGTGTAGTTTAACAATGAAGTAAGGTACTGCAGAAGTTTGTGCAAGAGGGCTTTATATGCAAAAAGAGTGCAACGCAACGATCTATGAGACTTCTAAGAGGGCCAGTCCACTTTCTGATACAGAAAGCAGTAATGTGTACTGAACCTGTTGCCTGTAATAAACTGCGTTCAATGGCTTCAATACAGTGGCAGCTGCATGCATATAGACAATATCACCATAGTCTATAACCGGTATGAATGTCGACTGAATGATTTGCTTTCTGCTATTTAACGAAAGGCATGGCCTATTCCTATAAAGGAAGCCCATTTTAAGTCTTAACTTCTTAAACATCAAGATGCCCAGATATTTAAAAGGCGGCCCACAATCAATGTGGGCACCATCCAGTGTATATATGCATAAATCATCAGATACATTTTTAAGCGTTTTGGAAAACAACATATGCTTGGTTTTACCTGCATTAAGTACCAATTTCAGTTGACTAAAGGCTTTCTGCAAGGCAATAAAGGCAGATTGTAGCTACCAAAGAGGTTTTCTTATTAATGATGACAAGCCATTAGTCGTCATTGGAGATTACACACCCGAGGTGATGATCGCATAGGTTCGCAATCACTGGAAGGTCGTTTGATCATACTGTGTGGTACAATGAAGAAGAGTTGACGCGAGGAGCATTTCCTCTCAAAACAGGTGATCTAACCATAACCTTGGTTTTGCAGTACCTTTAGAAGTCACTGTGCTGTTACTGAAGCAGCTTTATTAAGGGGCTTTATGTGAGATCCTCTGGCAGGTATGGAGGTGCTGAACCGGGCCATAGAGAGCATCATGGACACCTCAGTCAGTGACGAGTGGGAGCCCATCGTCATCCACATCTCTGACACTGTGCTTTCACTCTGGAAAGGAGAGGTGAGGAGTGCTCAGGAAACCTGTAAATGCAGTGGTCAGACCAACCAATGAAATTATTACATTTCTCTGTCTACCCGATTCTCTCTCTGTCTCTCTCTCTTACACTCTCTCTCCCTTTGTCTCTCCCTTTGTCCCTCTCTCTCCCTTTCTCTCTCTCTCTCCTTCTTTCACTTTCTTTCTCTCTCTCTCTCCCTTTCTCTCTCTTACCTTCTCTGGGATTTCTCTTTCAGGATGGAGATGATCCCTTCTGGGAATGTCAAGTGCGTTACCTGACCTTTCTGGGTGTGGGCCATGACACACACACCTTTGCAGTGATAGTGGACGGCGGGACGCAGCGGTTTGAGTGTCATGTTTTCTGGTGTGAGCCAGACGCAGGGATCATCTCTGAGGCTGTGCAGGCTGCGTGCATGGTGAGTGACTAAGGGGTCACCCTGAGGGATGAAACACAGGGCTGGAGAACTAATGTACAAAATGGCTTCTGTAGACGCAGAGGTGAAGCTAGCATAAAAAATACTTGAATTTATACATGCTATCATGGCTGACTGATGAATATTTTAATGGAATTAGTAGGTACTGGTAGAGAATGTACTAGAGCCATGAGTCATGTATGGTATCTTTCTAAAATGAAAGAGAAACTAAGGTCACTGCTTAACATGGCTCCATTGTGCCCCCTGCAGGTCCAGTACCAGAAGTGCTTGGTGGCCCAGACTCCACCACCCAGGTCCAAAATGTGGCAGGCGGGTTCCAAGGTGAAGAGGGCCAACTCCATGGACGGTTTCACTTTCCCAGCTCCCCTTCACCAAGGACTGTCCCCACCCATGACTGGCTCCTCCACAGCCAAAAAGGGCATGCTGGCGTTTTTTGAGACTTTCAGAAATAAACAGTCAGCAGTTTCCACACCATAACAACCAGATAGGGAGGGAGGCGGGAGGGAGCAAGTGAGAAAGCGAGTGAGGGAAGGGGACTTGGGTAAAGGGAGGTACGGCAAATCAGTTTTAGAGGAAGGGTAGAATGTATAACAGATGTATAACCAGCCATTAGAATGTGAAGATTGAAGGCCAGCTGAGTTTCTATTTGACCAGGCAGGGATGACCATTATCTTAAACAAAACAAACGTGCTGCACTTCTGCTTCTACTGTGTTTCTTTGGGTATACAACATATCTCAACTAGGCTGGTTTGTGGTACAGATTTAGAAAAGAACATTGAGGTGCTGTACTCTCACATTCCACACCTTTCTTGTCAAGGAAGAGTTTAAGTCATTAGGATCTTGACTTGTACTTTTATTGCAAAATACCATCAAATACACAACAATGGCTCCCTGGTTCTAAGTGAAACATACAGTAGCAAAAAATATGGTGCAGTAATTGACTACTCTTTAATATAGTTTTCTGATATTGAACATCAGCAAAATGTAACAGTGACCTCATTCTTGTACAATCAATGTAGCTAGGTAGGTTGTGTTAAGTACTTATACTGTTCTTTCTAATAAATGTAAAGGGATCTTTAACTTCAGATATAGTCATATAAGTGTGTCAATTTATAGCCTATAGTCCCTCTGACAGTTGACACCAAATAGATTTCAAATGTGAGATTAGGCATCATAAAGATGGGAGAGAAGATATCACACTATATATTCCTCCATTATTCAAATTAGATGTGGCAAAATCGAGAATCAGACCGATGAACATCCAAGACCCCAGTTTGTCAACAGCAAATGAAGTCCAATCAGATCTGGGCTTTGGTACAATTTTGATGCAGCATACTCAGAAAGAATCCCTTTAAGCAGGATTCAGGAGTGGCGCCAGTGCCACAGTGGTCTTCACATTAGAGTGAAAGAGAAGGTGTTTTAGTTCTGTTCTGAAAAAGGTTTGTGTTAGTACATGCAGCACAAAAAGCATAAAAGTGTAAAAAAAAAAAAAACATTTAGAAAGGTATGTAGACAGTCCCCTGAAGCTCTACAGAAGCACTGCATGCTTTCGCACACGCTTGGGAATGAAATGGTACTTTCCATGCTATTGGAAATGAAAAAAAAGACTGACTCTCACTAGTAAAACTGAAAACACTTAGAAATCAAGTCAATGACTAAACTCTAAATGCAACCAGTCCCCACCACTGAAAGCCCGTGTTATGTTGTTCCTATTGGAGGACATGCTAAACAGCATTTTCACTTGAGAAAACACCAAAACACACTGAATTGATATCACTTTTGTGATTCCCCCAAAATACAGAAAGGCACTTGGTTTATTGCATGCTGATTTTCAGTCATTTGCGACAGTAGTCCCACTGTATGCTGTGAAACACTTGGGCACATAAAAGGAATGGCGCTTCAGAGAGGTCATACTATATATTACCGATATGCAACAGCTCCTCTTCCCCCATTCTAAATAGGTATTATATGAGAAAACAACTCAGGTCTCCATATTAGTGGAAGGTTCATGTCAAAGTTGGAAGAATGAAAAGTTGGAGCTTTGGCATAAAATAACATGGGTGGAGAAGTGATATCCGTTTTATCCAGGGGAACTTGGGAGAGGTAATGTCATAAAATTGCTAATGTAGCACCTTGAGATTTCTTTGGGTTTTTGCTATTTATACTACTAGTAAATACATATGTCTATATATATATTTGCAATATTTTAGCAAAAATTGAAAATAGGATGTCATGTAAATGCAAACTATTGTGATTATTTCGCGAAGTTGTACCTCACTAGGTCCACACTGGTGGTCTATGCTGGAATAATAAATTGCTTGGAAATCCTGTTCTCTGTTTTTTGTGTGTTATGTTTATCAAAGTTCAACTTCAACTCCTCTTTTACAAAGAAAGAGCCTTTTATTTCAACATGAAGTCTAGTCTCATTACCCAGAATCTGGGCACTTTGCTCTACATTAAGTCATCCACTGTTTACTAGACCAGAAATATGAACCAATTTCCTCCATTATATTCCATTCTATTCTATTGACCAACCGGACATGCGTAATGCCAATGTTCAACATCCTATCCACGTGTCCCGGAAAACAAGTTTATTTGTTGTATATGGAAGAAGAGAAGAAGCCATGGAGGCGGAGGACCTTTACATTAAACCAGGTATGTTCTGTCCAATTGAATAGTTCGAATTTGTTTATTTAGCGAGAAAAGTTCGCTAACGATAGACATCAGTTTACTGCAACTGTGCTAGGGTGATAATGCAGGCTAGTATGAAGACAAGCTAGCTAGCTAGCAGTAACTATCAAACTACATTGCTATCTTGCTAACAAAGTTGTCAAAACATCTTGAAGATGCGTTTGCATAGACTTTATACTAGCTCTTCATTTGAGTTATTTCCCCACTGCTTTATCACATCTAATTTGAGCGTGACTACAGGTAACGTTATCACATGATGTTGATCATGATTATGAACATAATCAGTTTTGTTGACCTGTCAGTACCGTCATGTTCAAGTTGGAAGTTTACATACACTTATGTTGGAGTCATTAAAACTCGTTTTTCAACCACTCCACACATTTCTTGTTAACAAACTATAGTTTTGGCAAGTCGGATAGGACATCTACTTTGTGCATGACACAAGTCATTTTTCCAACAATTGTTTCCAGACAGATTATTTCACTTATAATTCACTGTATCACAATTCCAGTGGGTCAGAAGTTCACATACACTAAGTTGACTGTGACTTTTAAACAGCTTGGAAAATTCCAGAAAATGATGTCATGGCTTTAGAAGCTTCTGATTTGAGTCAATTGGAGGTGTACCTGTGGATGTATTTCAAGGCCTACCTTCAAACTCGGTGCCTCTTTAATTGACATCATGGGAAAATCCAAAGAAATCAGCCAAGACCTCAGAAAAAAGAAAGTAGACCTCCACAAGTCTGGTTCATCCTTGGGAGCAATTTCCAAACGCCTGAAGGTACCACGTTCATCTGTACAAACAATAGTATGCAAGTATAAACACCATGGGACCACGCAGTCGTCATACCGTTCAGGAAGGAGACGCGTTCTGCCTCCTGGAGATGAATGTACTTTCGTGCGAAAAGTGCAAATCAGTCCCAGAACAACAGCAAAGGACCTTGTGAAGATGCTGGAGGAAACGGGTACAAAAGTATCTATATCCACAGTGAAACGAGTCCTATATTGACATAACCTGAAAGGCCACTCAGCAAGGAAGAAGCCACTGCTCCAAAACCGCCATAAAAAAAGACAGACTACAGTTTGCAATTGCACATGGGGACAAAGATTGTACTTTCTAGAGAAATGTCCTCTGATCTGATGTGCGTGAGCAAGGAGGCACATGAACCTGACTCAGTTACCCCAGCTCTGTCAGGAGGAATGGGCCAAAATTCACCTAACTTATTGTGGGAAGCTTGTGGAAGGCTACCTGAAACGTTTGACCCAAGTTAAGCAATTTAAAGGCAATGCTACCAAATACTAATTGAGTGCATGTTAACTTCTGACCCACTGGGAATGTGATGAAAGAAATAAAAACTGAAATAAATCATTCTCTCTACTATTATTCTGATATTTCACATTCTTAAAATAAAGTGGTGATCCTAACTGACCTAAGACAGGGAATTTTTACTAGGATTACATGTCAGGAATTGTGAAACTGAGTTTAAACGTATTTGGGTAAGGTGTGTGTAAACTTCTGACTTCAACTGTGTGTGTGTGTGTGTGTGTGTGCTAGCTGCTAACGAGTAGTTAGTAAATGGTAGGTCTTCTAAAATAAAACCCTCTCTGCCTTTGTTAAGGTAATCAGGAGCGGGGCTGGAATGACCCTCCACAGTTTTCCTATGGTTTGCAGACAGCAGCACAAGGGGGTCCCAAGAGGACCCCTCTCAACAAGAGAGTGCCCCCACCTCAACTCACAGGATCCCCTTGTACGTTCTAGGCTTTGGCAGAGAATTGGATGTTGTGCCTTGAACATGTTTTAAATTCATTGATCTTTTGAGTACCTTAGTACTTTTGATGTTTACTCAAGGGGTGTGAGATTGTCTTTCTGATGACAGTACTTTCCCCAGACTGTCAGAGCAGATAATGAATCATCCTGGTTCTATTTATCCACAGGTCCTGTCCCCGGAGATTGTCCTTCCCTAACAGCTCCAATGACTCCTCCTACCAACCCACTGGCCCCTCCTCCATGTAGTATGAACACACCCCCTCGTCCATGTCCTGTCGCAGCCCCTCCTCTTGGTGGGGTGATGATGATGGCCACACCTCCACCACCTTTCCCTGTGGTAGAGCACACAGACTCAGCCAGTAGCCAATCAGAAAGTGAGCCAGATGTCAACTATGTAGTCACTCTTCTCAACTGGGCACTGACAGCTTGTAGACACTCAGTCAAAGTAAGAATGATTTCTATAGCTCTAATTCCCAGCCACAGTTGACAAACCATTTACAAAAAGCATGTTGTGTGTATATATAACTCTGTTTTGGTGCAGTGCACTGTTTGAAATGACACTCACTGCATTGCTAATCAAATTGCTGAATGTTTTACTTGTGCCCCTTGCAGAAACAGGTGTGTAATAATGTGGCGAAGCGTCTGAAGCTCTTTGAGGACATGTGGAAGTCTGGGAAGCTGTCACTTCCTGTTAGGAGAAGAATGAATGGACTGGTGCAAGGTAGGAGATCCTGTGTAGTTTGATAGATGAGGTCATATTTCTACTGATGAAAAATAAATCAGGGATGCAAACTAGTGACCTATGTGATTTGTGTAGATCCGATGACAAAAGTTTTTTTTTTTGGGGGGGGGGGGGGGGGGGGTTGGATCACTACTGGCTGTATGCAATAGGGTAATGCGCGTTTGAAGCAATACTGACTGTCCAAAGCACAGCCCATCGTTCACATAACAGAATGCAGCACGTGACTGAAGAGAGAAGAGACAACCCATTTGCTAGTCACAGCATCAGCTTTCCCGTTATCTTACAGCAGCACGTCCCCTGAACGATAACGAAGAGGTAGAAGCCTGACCACGGAGACGGGGGTGAGAAGGTGATGAAGTGTACTTCATGTGCTGTAACTGAAAATCAACCGGCATTTGGAAAGTTTGAAATGAGGGAGAAAGTGTGGTGGAACAAGTATTAGCATTGTTAAGTATCTTGCTAGCTGGTTCGAATTCTCCGTTAGCTGGCCAGAGAAATGTTGAGCAAAATAAGACGACTTACTAACTGATCAAATAATTCAGTTTATGGTGTGGAAATGAACTGGCTAATAAAGTCAGACAGCTAACGTTAGCTAGCTAACGTTACAACATCAGATGAGCTAACGTTAGTAACCGAATCAATTCATTATAGTATTAACTGGTATAAGACTCCTTGCCATTCCTCAAGTTATAACGTGTTAGTTGCTTACTGGACCCTGGCAATCTGTGTGAAAAGTTAACTAGCTATCTGTGAACTAATGTTTTCCCTCTATAGTATGTTGTTAATTTTCAGAATGAGAGAATTATGTGAAAATGAGGCATTGCTTGTTAAACAAGTGGATTCAGGGATCGAGTGTCGCTGGGCCTGGCTTAAACTGGATGCCACTATGGAGTTGAAAGGAACACCACACACTTTCCCTCTTTCTCACTTTTTCAATACAGTGTATGAAAAGGGGTATGCCAGGTGTACTCTCTGCAGAAAGTGTACAATGTAATAATGTGCAGTGTAGCCCAAATGTATTGTTTTTGTTGTGTTGAACTTGACAGCGTGTGATTATTTTTTTTTATATATTTTTTTTATTATTATTTTTTAAATTTTTTATATATATATATATATATATATATATATATATATATATATATATATATATATATATATATATATATATATATATATATATATATATATATTTTTTTAGGGGGGATTAGTAAAAAAAAATGTTTACTCAGTAAAAGTTATTTTTTTTGCATATACGTAGCCTTGTGTACTTTAAAAAAATATATATATTTCACCTTTATTTAACCAGGTAGGCTAGTTGAGAACAAGTTCTCATTTGCAACGGCAACCTGGCCAAGATAAAGCAAAGCAGTTCGACACATACAACAACAGAGTTACACATGGAATAAACAAACATACAATCAATAATACACCAGTGAGACATACCTGCTGGAGCGCGTGCTGCTATGGTGACCAGTGAGCTGAGATAAGGCGGGGCTTTACCTAGCAGAGACTTGTAGATGACCTGGAGCCAGTGGGTTTGGCGACGAGTATGAAGCGAGGGCCAGCCAACGAGAGCATACAGGTCGCAGTGGTGGGTAGAATATGGGGCTTTGGTGACAAAACGGATGGCACTGTGATAGACTGCATCCAATTTGTTGAGTAGAGTGTTGGAGGCTATTTTGTAAATGACATCGCTGAAGTCGAAGATCGGTAGGATGGTCAGTTTTACGAGGGTATGTTTGGCAGCATGAGTGAAGGATGCTTTGTTGCGATATAGGAAGCCGATTCTAGATTTAATTTTGGATTGGAGATGTTTGTGCCTGTGTATATTGGTTCCTAACTTGCCTGAAAAGTTGCATATCACGGGGGCTATTCGATGCTAATACAGAACACCACAGGATGTTTTTGTGCTGGTCAAGGGCAGACAGGTCTGGAGTGAACCAAGGGCTATATCTGTTTCTGGTTCTACATTTTTTTTAATGGAGCATGCTTATTTAAGATGGTGAGGAAGGCACTTTTAAAGAATAACCAGACATCCTCTACTGACGGGATGAGGTCAATGTCATTCCAGGATACCCCGGCCAGGTCGATTTAGAAAGGCCTGCTCGCTGAAGTGTTTTAGGGAGCGTTTGACAGTGATGAGGGGTGGTCGTTTGACCGCAGACCCATTACGGATGCAGGCAGTGATCGCTGAGATCTTGGTTGAAAACAGCAGAGGTGTATTTGGAGGGCGAGTTAGTTAGGATGATATCTATGAGGGTGCCCGTGTTTACGGACTTGGGGTTGTACCTGGTAGGTTCATAGATCATTTGTGTGAGATTGAGGGCATCAAGCTTAGATTGTAGGATGGCTGAGGTGTTAAGCATGTCCCAGTTTAGGTCACCTAGCAGCATGAGCTCAGAAGATGGATGGGGGGCAATCAATTCACATATGGTGTCCAGGGCACAGCTGGGGGCAGAGAGTGGTCTATAGCAAGCGGCAACGGTGAGAGACTTGTTTCTGGAAAGGTGAATTTTTAGAAGTAGAATCTCTAATTGTTTTGGTACAGATCTGGATAGTAAGATAGAACTCTGCAGGCTATCTCTGCAGTAGATTGCAACACCGCCCCCTTTGGCAGTTCTATCTTGGCGGAAAATGTTATAGTTAAGGATGGAAATGTCAGGGTTTTTGGTGGTTTTCTTAAGCCAAGATTCAGACACGGCTAATACATCCTTTTGAGAAACCAGGAGCCCAGGGTTGGCAGAATGTGCTAGTCATGGAATTAGTAGGGTTCCAAGTAGCAGAGGGGTCCAAGTCCAATTGGCAAAATGGGTATAGTGGTCTGAGAAACTGGCCGATTGATCAGCTAACAGTCCAATATGCTCTCGATAGCTAGCAGGCCGTGGTTAGCAGAATGGCTGTCATGGCTAACTGCAATATTAGTGAATTGTTTTTTTTCCTCAAGACTTGAGTGTCATTTGCAGTAAAGTCTAGGCAACAAATAACATTGGATTGCTTTCTTTTATTTTTATTTAGCTGTGAGTGAGGTTCACATTAACCACTTATTTTACACACAGAGACTGATCATGTAGATCATATTGTTTGTTGTTTAATTAGTTAACCTGAATTTCCCCCTAGCAGGGATTTTGTTTTGCATGTTTCAGTGCAAAAAAAAAAGTATCACCTTTTTGGTCCCTCGGCAGTTTGCATCTCTGATTTAAATGGGTCACCCACCATTTTATATGAAACAAATGAGTCAATCAAATGTTCAAATGACCTAACCACGTCTGTGATGCTCCTGTCTTTATGCTCCTGTCAGAGTTGAAGACTTGTAACTGGGACGCAGCTGATGAGATCCACCGGGCTCTGATAGTGGACCATGTTAACGAGGTCAGTCAGTGGATGGTGGGGGTCAAACGTCTCATCGCTGAAACACGCAACTTAAACCCAGACCTCCTGCACACACAGGAAGTAGACCAGTGTCTAGACACCAGCAGCACTGCTAACTCTGAATAGATCAATAATGACACTTTTGGAACTTTTCTATTAGGTTGTGGAACCATGAGGACTCTCGGTCGTCCATGTGAAAGCCATTGAAATTCTACTTTTAGGCTTACTCTCTCTTTTGCTTTTGTATGTGGAGATTCCACATATTTTGACATGTTTTTCCTGTAATTATGCATTATGAATTGCATTTGATTGCAGTGTATTGCTATTACCGAGCTCTACCAATTCTGACAATACAAAGATACCTTTATCCCTGTTTTTATGTTGATTGTTTACATTTGATACAGCCTTTCCCCATTGTGTCTTGTTTGGTTAAAGGGCTTATATCAGAAGTGTCAGTAATGGAACATTTTATTTGGATCGTTCTCTCTTCCAAATACTGTATAATCTCCCTTGGACAGCCTTGTAAACAGTATTTTACTGGAGCTAAGATTGCTTTAATTGTACACAAGGTCCAATGTATTATTCCTGGTTTAGCCTACAGTTTTCAATGACTTATCATCCCCTATGTACATAATCATAAGAGCAATAAGAATGTTTTAAAGCCTGTGGTCTGCTTCTGTTGACGGTGGCATTGCATTACATGTGTATCGTACACGATAAGACCAAATAAATATGATTTGTGGTGGAAGTATTCCTTGTATTTTTATGCAGCAGTAGGTTCATGTCATGAACTGTTATTTATATTGGTTCTGTAGTTAGACAATGAGGAAGTTCCATTCTTCCAGCTTTTCTGACTTGTCTACCTCCATGGAGACAGATGCAAGGAGAAGCCACCAGAAGGTGGCGTCTTGGGCTTTATTTTTCACTGATGACCGTGTCGTGGCTATGACATCTAGAGTAAACTTGGGCACTTTATAGGAAGGGTTACACAAGATTTTATGTCTTAAGTTTATAGCGCTAGAGGACTAGCCACCATGAATGAGGCGTGGCTTTGTTTTGATCGTCTGAGGTCTGTGACAACAACACTGTTTTATTGTTGCTAAGTGAGACAGTAATTGATGTGAACTCATTATGGATAATGTCATCATCACATTGTCCCAGTCTGCCCATAAAAGATTAGATCATGTTGGAGTAAAGTTTCAATTAAGTCATGGAGCCATCTGAATCTCATGTCCTTTATCATTGTTGTAGAAAAGTGGGTTTTAAATGAGGAGAGCTTTTCCTCTCTAATCATGGCATAGTTCAGATCTCCTGTGCCTGGTTTACAGCTGCTGATAGAATAATACAGTATGGCTGGGAGAGCTTGGGTTGTGTATTGGGAGAGATCGGGATTGCTTGTTGCAGGGTCGAGATTTTTCAGTAGAATCTGTGTTTACGTATTCCCACACTGTATCTCTCTGGCACTGAAGAGCCAGGTGCCTGGGGTAGGGCTATAATCATGTTACCTGTCTTCCTGGGAGCTGCAGGCCAACACTTCTCACTGATATCATCTCTACATTACCTGTACTGTGTTCACATTAACAATAGTGTCTGCTTTGCGTACTGTAGTAAACTCTGACTAATCATGTAAGGCTGGCAGTATAACAGCTCTGGCAGCAAGTGTTGTCACAATGCCATATGCCAAACTCACTCCCTGCATTTATGTATTTATTTGGTGAAAACAGTGACATAAGAACTACAGGGAAGTGAACTTGAATTTAATGAAAGGAATGTGCATTTACCGTGTTGATTTCAACAAATACTGTATAGTCTACAGTGCAAGCAGACACTTGCTATGGAGGTTGAGAAATGCTCTTGTGTTATTTAAGGGGCAGTCTGTAGTTGGTACATCCATTTTTAGACTTTTAAATGAATGTATACCCTTTTGATTCTTGAAGAAAATGACTTATGAGCTTAGTTGTCCTACCCCATCAGAACCCAAAATATAAGCTTGTTTTAACTCAATGTAAATCTAAACAAACACTGTATAGCCGCAACTATAATTTTGATATCATGGATGGTCAGTCCTTGTATCCAAAGCTCTGACAAGGATTTTGAGAGCGGTTACATTATTCCAGCCCCATCCCTCAGCTGTTTACCAAATCAGTGGCGGGGTGCCGCTTTGTTATTGTTCAAACTGCGGATTGCCGCTTTAATGCACACATCACACCATACCAGTGCATCACAACTCAAGTCCTGAGAAGCTAGTTGCGATTGGCTGTTGTATCGGATGTTTTCTCACCCAAGCAATCGAGTATTGAAAGGTGAAACGCCGTCCTCGGATTAGCACTTACATTTCCTGATTCTTCTCCTGATTACTGGGGGGAGGCTGTTTTTCATTCCAGAAAGTTAGCTTGCGTCACACATTCCAAAATCTTGGCAAATGTGAACGCATTAACATGTCTATGATCAACTGTTGTAAACGTTCCCTTTTTATCTCTTTAGAAAATGCTAGTCTTTGTTATTTGTTCAACAGTTCTCTGTGTTAAATGTGTTCATCAACATTTTTTTTTTTTTTTTTTTTTGCACTGTTTCTTGTAGCAGTGTGTCAAATGTATTACAGCATTCACAACACAGCTCAATCAGCCTCACAGTCACAGCCGGTCTATACTGTCATCATTTACCATTCAGTCACTACTAGGCAAAACAGACTGCAAATGCAGTCAACGAGTTTGTAGAGTCACAAGCTTGACGTAATCATTGCGTGCAAGGAATATGGGACCAAATACTAAACTTTTGACTATAAGTGATTTTGTCCAAATACTTGACTTCTTCACATGGGGGGCTTTAATTTCTAAATGGTAAGACGGATATGTATGAAAATACCCTCGAATAAAAGGCGACATTCTATAGTCGCCTCATATGAAACATTTGATCTCAAATCCAAAACGCTGGAGTATAGAGCCCAAAAAATAAATAATCCTTCACTGTCCAAATACGTATGGTGGGAGTGTATCTTCACTGTCCAAATACGTATGGTGGGAGTGTATCTTCACTGACAAATACGTATGGTGGGAGTGTATCTTCACTGACAAATACATATGGTGGGAGTGTATCTTCACTGTCCAAATACATATGGTGGGAGTGTATCTTCACTGTCCAAATACGTATGGTGGGAGTGTATCTTCACTGGCCAAATACGTATGCTGGGAGTGTATCTTCACTGACAAATAGCTTCAAGCAGAAGAGGTACTATAGCACATTTCCTTAGAGGAACAGACAGAGCTCCACAGGCTAATTTCACAGAAATCAACAATATTTCCTAAAACATGGGGTGTTTGTCTCGAGAGACCTCTGTGTTTGAACAGGTGGCGGAGGAAAAGGAAATTGACAGGAAAGCCATCATTCTATTCCTCCTCAGCCCGATTTGGTTGTATATGTAAAGATGCTGTGAGACTGATCGTCTCACGCTGTTGCTGCTGTGAACTGACTGAAAGGAGAACCGACACCCAATCACAGTAATCCTGCTGGGCTATTAAACTCCCTCTCTCCAGACATGAGTGGCAAAGCAACAGTCTCTCTCTCTCTCTCTCTCTCTCTCTCTCTCTCCCACTGTGGTGGTGACTGCTGAGGCCTCAATAAGCACTCATATACATACCCCTAGCAGCCCTAATACACTTTCAATAGTTTTATTGCTACATCTCACTTTTGAATCTGGACAGCTGGTTGCAATCTTAGGGTCTCTTTACTCTACGCTACTTTGACGACACAAACTAGGTCCAGGAGAGATACTTGGGTAAAGAGACAGATTTAGATTTAAATCACACTTTAAGCGACGTCTCCCACACTAGCTCTGATTCAGAGGGATTGGTTTAAATGTGGAAGACACGTCTCGGGTTGAATGCATTCAGTTGTACAACTGACTAGGTGTCCACCTTTCCCTTTCCCAATAATTACCCTAATTACCTTTAAAGGGAAACTTCAGGATTTTGGCAATGAGACCCTTTATCTACTTCCCCAGAGTCAGATTAACCATTTTTAAGTCTCTGTGTCCAGTATGAAGGAAGTTGTAGGTAGTTTCCCTAGCCAATGCTAACTAGCGTCAGCACAAGGACTGGAAGTGTATGGGTATCTTCTAGTGTGCTTGCAGATACCCCATAGACTTCCAGTCGTTGTGCAACGCTAGTTAGCAATTTTTTTAGAACTGCACGCAGGATTTTAAAATATCCACACATTTGTCAATCATTGCATTAATCAACTGTGCAATATGGTTTAGATGAGAGGCCTGTGCAGTTTGAATCGCTATCCTTATTCTGTCTCTATTGTATTTACAGTATGCTAATAGGTGCACACATGAAGCAGGAATGTAGCTTTGGCCACACCACATCCAAGGCCGATGTTGAAGAGCGAGATTTCACTAGACACATTTTAATAATGTAAATCCACCCTTATACTGCCCCTTTATACTTCACTCCGTCCGTTGTTTTTCATGAGGTGAGAACTAGTGAATGAACATGTCCAGCATCACATAATGTGTATCAAAATCAAAAGGTTGCTGCAGCCAGTTGTTTATTCAGATGAATTCGTGCTGATTATTAAGACTTCACATTGCAGATTCAGACTTGAGTGTCCTGGCCAGGCAATACATAGTATCTTTACCACAATTTATGCCAAGAGAATTGTGTGTCTATCCATTCCTCACCCCCAATAATAGCACCTGTTGATGGATTCATGAATGCTCCAGGTTTAAGAACAACACAAGGCAGGAAGAGAGAATTACATTTCATACGACGATAGACACTTTATGTAAGATTGAAGTGCAGCCTTGAAATTGAATGGCTTTTCCTTGTAGTGACATTCACAGTATTTAACCTTGTAAAAACAAAACGATGTGACCTCTCCTCTAAGAAAACATATCACCCTTGATAAAAAGGGAAGTCAACCTTCCTGTCTCAAGTACTGTCTCTACTCTGTATGTATAAACCAAACTGTTTTGAATATTACAAACAAAAGATACTATCACTCAGTTTAGCTATGCGGTCACGTTTCTGTACAGAGGAATGAGCTGGTTTAGAGTACCAACTGTGGATGGCAGTTTCTATAGACACAAGCCAGAAGGGAATTAGATCTCTCTGCAATTGACCTCGATGTAGTGTGTTTATTGTTCCGAACACATATGGCAGGTATAAGGAATTTGAGACAAAGGTCCTGGATCCATTTCCACTGCAGGGGTGTGTGTTTTCATTGCCTTTCTTTTGTGATTGGAGAAGGTGTTGTGAACACATCACACACCATGGTGCTAGTCTGGTCTGGTTCCCATAGTCTGTTGCCAAACTCCCTGACATGCAACCAACCCAGCTAGCACATATGGTTCCTTGGAAGTTGTGGGAACGTACGTTTTTGGTTTCCCATTGGTTCTAGGAACGAAGCCATAAGTTTCCTTGCCAGTAAAATTGAAAGTTTTAGTGGTTCTGAGAACGTTTTACTATGGTTTCCTGAAAGTTTTCCTGGGAGGTTTTATTAACAATCTGAGAATGGAAATTATAGGTTATTGTGAGTTTTTTTAATAATTTCCTTAACTTTCACTGAATGTTTCAATAAGACTTGTATTAACACTGCTAGCTTAGGTTAACTGTTTTGGCCAACACACTTAACAAGATAGAAGATAGAGAGAGTTTTGTTGACGCTGAGAACGGAATGTATATGTTTTTCTTAGAACGTTCTTTGAACGTTACTAATGTTTTTAATGGAAAGTTTTAATGTTCTGAGAACATGACTTTAAATGGAAGAATGAGGAAACCTGCAGAAAATGTTATGCTGAGGTACTGAAATTCCCACAGAAGAAAGTTGTTTCTTAACATTCTCTGAACTATTTGAGAATATTCCCAATGTCAGACAAGTTGGAGAACATTCCTGGAACATTACCAAAAATGCAATTAATTTGAACTTAATTAATTTGAACTTTTAGGAAACGTTCTGTTAAAGTAATGAAACACCAAGAAAATTGTTATTTTGTCAAATTCCTTAAATCTGCTGAGAAGGTTCCAAAGCCAAGCAACTATCCTGCACCATTCCCAGAATGTTGTGGGAAGGTTGTATGCAAAATAACCATAGGACAACACTCACCAAGCATAGGATTCTCAGAATGTTATGTACTACCTGGGAATACCCCTTTTAACACACTCGTATCAAACACACACTGTACACATTACCAAAGCCAATCAAGTTTTATTTTAAATACCATACAAATATGATAAGACATTAAAAATACATACACTATGTGGCCAAAAATATGTGAACACCCCTTCAAATTAGTGGATTTGGCTATTTCAGCCATACCCATTGCTGACAGGTGTATAACATCGAGCACACAGCCATGCAATCTCCATAGACAAACATTGGCAGTAGAATGGCTTGTTCTGATGAGCTCAGTGTCTTTTGACATGGCACCGTCATAGGATGCCACCTTTCCAACAAGTCAGTTTGTCACATTTCTGCCCTGCTAGAGCTTCCCCGGTCAACTGTGGGTGTTGTTATTGTGAAGTGGAAACATTTAGCAGCAACAGTGGCTTAGCTGCGAAGTGGTAGGCCACATAAGCTCACAGAATGGGAACACCGAGTGCTGAAGGGTGAAGTGCTAATGGTCTGGGGCTGCTTTTCATAGTTCAGGCTAGGACCCTTAGTTCCAGTGAAGGGAAATCTTAACACTACAGCTTTCAATGACATTCTAGATGATTCTGTTCTTACAACTTTGTGGCAACCGTTTGGTGAAGGCCCTTTCCTGTTTCAGCATGACGATGCCCGCCATGCACAAAGCTAGATCCATACAGAAATTGTTTGTCAAGATCTGTGTGGAAGAACTTGACTGGCCTGCACAGAGCCCTGACCTCAACCCCATCAAACACCTTTGGGATGAATAGGAACGCAGACTGCGAGCCAGGCCTAATCGCCCAACATCAGTGCCCGACCTCACTAATGCTCTTGTGGCTGAATGTAAGCAAGTCCCCGCAGCAATGTTCCAACATATAGTGGGAAGTCTTCCCAGAAGAGTGCATGCTGTTGTAGCACCAAAGGGGGGACCAACTCCATATTAATGTCCATGATTTTGGAATTAATTGTTCCACTTACTTTTGGCCATGTAGTGTAGACACACATTTTTCATTCACAGTCACCACTGACTACAGTATGTCACACAAGTTAAGTCACACATTTTGTACAATACAGTATATGCATGGGTATTACATCTTCGTCATCTCAGAGAGATGCAGGGTCACTTACAATAAATATAAATGTCATTTTTTAACTAATTTTAAATGCAGCACATACTGTACACTGCCTTGCAAAAGTATTCATCCCCTTTGGCATTTTTCATATTTTGTTGCATTACAACCTGTAATTTAAATGTAGTTTTGTAGTAGGTGAAGTGAAATGAAAAAAGTAACTTGTGCTGCGTGCATATGTATTCACCCCCTTTGCTATGAAGCCCCTAAATAAGATCTGGTGCAACCAATTATCTTCATAAGTCACATAATTAGTTAGATTGCACACAGGTGGACTTTATTTAAGTGTCACATGATCTGTCACATGATCTCAGTATATATACACCTGTTCTGAAAGGCCCCAGAGTCTGCAACACCACTAAGCAAGGGGCACCACCAAGCAAGCGGCACCATGAAGACCAATGAGCTCTCCAAACAGGTCAGGGACAAAGTTGTGGAGAAGTACAGATCAGGGATGGGTTATAAAAAAATATCCGAAAATTTGAACATCCCACGGAGCACCGTTAAATCAATTATTAAAAAATGGAAAGAATATGGCACAACAACAAACCTGCCAAGAGAGGGCCGCCCACCAAAACTCACAGACCAGGCAAGGAGGGCATTAATCAGAGAGGCAACAAAGAGACCAAAGATTACCCTGAAGGAGCTGCAAAGCTCCACAGCTGAGATTGGAGTATCTGTCCATAGGACCACTTTAAGCCATACACTCCACCGAGCTGTGCTTTATGGAAGAGTGGCCAGAAAAAAGCCATTGCTTAAAGAAAAAAATAAGCAAACGTTTGGTTTTCACCAAAAGGCATGTGGGAGACTCCCCAAACATATGTAAGAAGGCACTCTGGTCAGATCGGAATAAAATTGAGCTTTTTGGCCATCAAGAAAAACGCTAAGTCTGGTGCAAACCCAACACCTCTCATCACCCCGAGATCACCATCCCCACAGTGAAGCATGGTGGTGGCAGCATTATGCTGTGAGGATGTTTTTCATCAACAGGGACTAGGAAACTGATCAAAATTGAAGGAATGATGGATCCTGCTAAATACAGGGAAATTCTTGAGGGAAACCTGTTTCAGTCTTTAAGAGATTTGAGACTGGGACAGAGGTTCACCTTCCAGCAGGACAATGGCCTTAAGCATACTGCTAAAGCAACACTCGAGTGATTTAAGGGAAAACATTTAAATGTCTTGGAAGGGCCTAGTCAAAGCCCAGACCTCATTCCAATTGAGAATCTGTCTGATGACTTAAAGATAGCTGTACACCAGCGGAACCCATCCAACTTGAAGGAGCTGGAGCAGTTTTGCCTTGAAGAATGGGCAAAAATCCCAGTGGCTAGATGTGCCAAGCTTATAGAGACAAACCCTAAGAGACTTGCAGCTGTAATTGGGCAGTGAATAGTTAAGCACGCTCAAGTTTAATTTTTTTTGGTCTTATTTCTTGTTTGTTTCACAATAAAAATTATTTTGCATCTTCAAAGTGGTAGGCATGTTGTATAAATCAGATGATACAAACCCCCCAAAAAATATATTTTAATTCCAGGTTGTAAGGCAACAAAATAGGAAAGATGCCAAGGTGGGTGAATACTTTCGCAAGCCACTGTGTCTGAGGCAATGTCAACGATGTCCATGATTAAGACCATGAACTGCAGTATGTAGACAACTACATAATTTAGATAATTATGGAATGGGGACTGTGCTCCATTTTATGTTCCCTGGCCTGAAGATGGAGAGCCTTTTGATCATGGCCTATCAGGAGAATTTATTCCCACAGTCTAGCCTCCATGTTCCAGCTTCTACTTGTGTTGTAGAGGGAATGTGAAATGGTTTCGAGATACATATAGCCTACATACTTGCTGTACATTGCAAACACACCTATTGTTGGTATTAATACAAAAGTTACAGCGAGTTGCTTTGTCACTTTTCACAGATCAAAACGATATAATTTATAACACACTGATTGTTACAAAGGATTGGGTTCATTCATTACATGTTATTTTAGTGACATAAAAACACAAGTCATCTGTTACAAGTTGCTTACTCTTTTGGGACCATTTCAGTACATTCTCATGTGCTGAATTAGTGAAATGACTCCTCATAGCTGAATTAGTTAAATCAGTGGTTCCCAAACTGTGGGGTGGTCGGCAGAGGGGGGGGGGGGGGGGGCGGTGGCATGTCAGCTAACATATTTGTATTAGGGGGGCCCTGAGTGAAAAGATTTGGGAACCCCTGAGTTAAATGACTCCTTACAGCTGAATCAGTTAAATGGCTCCGCCTCACAGAGTATACTGAACAAAAATATTAAAGCAACATGCAACAATTTCAATGATTTTACTGAGTTACCGTTCATATAAGGAATGAGTCAATTGAAATAAATTCATTAGGTCCTAATCTATGGATTTCACATGACTGGGCAGGGGCGCAGCCATGGGTGGGCCTGGGTGGTTATAGGCCCACCCACTTGGGAGCCATGCCCAGCCAATCAGAATGAGTTTTCCCCCACAAAAGTGCTTTATTAAAGACAGAAATAATCCTGAGTGTCATCAGCTGTCCAAGTGGTTGGTCTCAGACAATCCTGCAGGTGAAGAAGCCGGATGTGGATGTCCTGGGCTTGCATGGTTACACGCGGTTGTAAAGCCGGTTGGACGTACTGCAAAATTCTCTAAAACGACGTTGGAGATGGCTTATGGTAGAGAAATTAACATTAAATTATCTGGCAACAACTCTGGTGGACATTCCTGCAGTCAGCATGCCAATTGCACACTCCTTAAAAACTTGAGACATCTGTGGCGCTGTGTTGTGTGGCAAAACGGCACATTGTAGAGTGGCCTTTTATTGTCCCCAGCACAAGGTGCACCTGTGTAATGATCATGCTGTTTAATCTGCTTCTTGATATGCGACACCTGTCAGGTGGGTGGATTATCCTGGCAAAGGAGAAATGCTCACTAAGAGGGATGTAAACAAATGTGTTTTTTTTGGGGGGGGGGAGAAAAATAAGCTTTTTGTGCAAATGTCAAATTTCTGGGATCCTTTATTTCAGCTCATGAAACATGGGACCAACAGTTTACATGTTGTGTTTATATTATTGTTGAGTATAGAATACCATTTGGTCAGTCTCCTCTCTGCCACACGTTCCTCTCTATTCCGGCCCATGTGGACAATGGTTGTGGACAGGTCAGCCTTCATTTCTGCTCTATTTCACCATACAGTTACAGTACATTGCAGTTTGGCACCAGTGCTAGTGACACCAGCTTTGTCAGTTCCACTCCTCTGACCTCATGTGGTTGGGTATGCACTGGCAGACGTAGTGGCTGTAGTAGAAGCCAGTTGGACAGTTCTTGTGTGGCTTTCTGCAGGGCAGCCGGTAACAGCTTGGTGGAGGGGAAGAGAAACCGACAGAACAGTTGGTTTTACGCAATGTACTGTAGCTTCAACTCAACTGTGACCCACTTGCATGACCCTGCGTGTGTAAGTTATTTGTGTGTGTGATCTCGGACCAATCCCCATTGTCTCATTGATAAAACATGCTCTAACTCTTTCCTCTGTTTGGATAGAACATTAAAAATAATAATGTTTTATCTCTTGCAAGAGAGGGGAATTCTGTGCTTTCTGGTAAATCTGGTTTCTCCATTCCAAAGAAATGTGGCAGGTGCCTTGCCTCGCTTATCCAGATTCATTGTAAAGGGACGTAAACAGGATATGAATTCTCAAGCTCGAGTAGTTCTTCACATTAATGTCTTGTCATTATCCGGAAGTATGAAATAATATTTGTATAACCATCATTACGTTTGAACAGATTCCACTTGAAATACACATTGCTGATGATACCGATACAGTCTCTGGATTCAGACTTCACCTTACGTTTGAGTTTCGTCTACTTAGTTCCTCTCTGTCTCTTTAAGTGGAACAGGTTGTGTGTTGCTCTTGCCAAATTAAAATAACCTGTAGTTTTAGCAGTTAAAGCTTTATACTATGTGTTCCCAAGTTGTCACACTTAGGTCATATGTGTATTATTACTTTGACCGCATCATAGTTCTGGGAATAGTACTTCATAGTTTTCTAGAAATGGCAAAGGGGATGTCCACCCGTGTCATTCGGCCTAATGAAATGTGAAGTGTTTGAACTTTCACCCTCTTCTGTTGTACTATCTGTGTTTAGAGTGAAATGTTTTTTTTTTACCTGCAGTTGTGTGCGTTGAACCTCTTGCCCTGCAGCAGGCAGGTGTGAGGACTCTCCCTGCACTGGCACAGGCACGTCTCTGGGTTGAGAGGCTGACTACGGGGGCACTCTGCCCGGCACACACAGCCACACAGATCTGGGTCCCAGCGTTGGTTGGGTGGGCAGGTCCATGGGCCGGGCTGGTCCTCACAGAGACACTCACAGGACTCTTGGTCTAGACGCCAGCCTGGCCCACAGCTGGCCTCCGTCAGACCGTTCTGACACACACACTCACAGCTGTCCTCATCCACGACTTTGTTGGGGCCACACAGCTCCAGCAAGGCTGACTCCAGGGGCTCTGCAACAGATGGTGGAGAGGAGAGATGCTAGTTAGTGTCACTTCTTGACCTCTAGACAGACATGTGGTTTAGTACATTTCACTTCAATGCGGTGAGGCATTAAATCATTCGAATTGACCAACTCTCTGACCTATGAGCTACAGTATCTCTCGGTGTTGGCAAACGGAAACGACTGTACTGGGGTTGTATGGGTACGGGCTAGTTTAACTTACCTAGCTCTCTCTCTGAGAAGGAGCTTGTGTCCATGGGAACACACAGGCAGCTGGTGGGGTCCCAGACCAGTCCTGTACTGCAGGGAACATCTGGCGGGGAACACCTGGAGAGGGAAGGAGGGACACACAGGCCAGTCAGTATCAGATCAGAGGTCTTGGCTTAGGGGGACCGCTACTCTCACAAAGCATTCCTGTGAATGGGCTGGACACCATGGGCGGTCTGTGAGAGGGAACTGAATCCCCTGGCCCTCCTCCCTGCTGGCCTTGGTCTGGCAGACAGCCTACACACAGCCGTCTGGAGCAGTTAGGCTGGACACAGAAAGACGAGGAGAGAGCAGGGGGAAACATGGCCTCTTCTCCATGGCCTCAGTTCAAAAGCAAATGCACACGCAAAGCACTTGTGACGGAATAGCTGATGGTCTAGCTCATTCACTTGCATCGTCAGATGCTGGTCCACATAAAATAGGATTAGATGGAATGGTTTAGTATCCTTGGCTTTGTCAGTCAGTTATATTATTACATTGCATTAAAATTGGACGATATTGTTTAACATGAACCAAATACTGTATTCCTTAAAGGTCCAATGCAGTCATTTTTATCTCAATATCAAATCATTTCTGGGTAACAATTAAGTACCTTACTATGATTGTTTTCAATTAAAATTGTAAAAAAAATAAACAAAAATAACTTTCTGGGAGTGGTTACAGTTGTTGGCGCGGTTTCCGGCCCCATCAATGCGCACGCATCATTTTTGTGACGTCAGCCAACCCGTCTATATAAAACACAGGAAAAACCCAAGTGTTTTGACTGCACTGGGCCTTTAATAATAGTGACATGTGGGTGTGTGTGTACACGTTGTGTCTTGATCGGCAGAGGTTACGTCTTAAAGTTGACTAGTCCTCACTACTCACTCACACGGTGAGGTGAGCTGCAGCGGCCCTCCTGATGACGGAGTGCAGGGGCCTCTTGGACAGACACTCACAGGACGTGTGGTTGACGAACGCCACCATCACCATAGAGCGGTCACGGTGAGACAACTCCACCAGCTGAGGCCACAGGGGGAAACAACACGGTGTCAATGACTAACATTCGGATTCGGCGTCTATTGAATACAATGCTCTTACTAAAGTTGTGACATTGGTACAACGCGGGTATAAGAGCGACTTGATGTAAAGTGTTACCCTGTACAGTAGCGTCATTTTAAAATGTCAAATGATATCTAGTTTGTCCTCCGCTGCTCACCGTCTTGTTGATGTAGATGTGGCTGGTGTTGGTGCAGTACAGACCCTCCTGGGGACAGCAGCCCCCACAGCGGTGCACAGACACACAGCGAGGCACGTAGAAGTGACTGGTGCTCTCCGGGTACTCCTTAGACACCTCCAGACATACCTCCCGAGGAGTACACATGGTACGCTGGATCTCCTCCAGAATGACTGGGGATGAGTGGAGTGACATTGACAGAGACAGGTTATCAGGGATAATATAATACAATATGCCATTTAGCAGACGCTTTTATCCAAAGCGACTTACAGTTAAGCGTGCATACGTTTTACGTATGGGTGGTCCCAGCGGGAAACGAACCCATGGTGTTGCAAGCACCGTGCTCTACCGACTGAGCCACACAGGACCGCCAAGTTCTAGAGAATATCCTGACTAATGTGGAATAGAATCGTCAGGAACATTCTGTTATTGGCCATCTTAAGCCACCCAGGTAATAATGTAGCTGCATTATTAGGCTATATTGCTGCGCTAATTGGTTGCAACATCATTGACAGCGTCCCCACCTACAATTTGATTTGTAATAGGCAATTTCCTTTTTGAAAGCCCATCCCAATAACTTAACCACAGAACCACACTGCCACCCACTAAGCCACATTGAGTAGGAAATATAAGATTAATGTCCATTTTTAAAAGGTTGAATTCAACAAATCATTTCCTTTTTAGTGCAATTTCTGTTGTCGGATGATCACCATAATAATGTGCAATTTGTCTCGGTGACAGAGTATAAGGACAACAGACTGCAAATACTCAAAGAGCGGGGAAGGAGAAAAGCTAACCCCTAATGATATTAACTTTTTAGACAACTTGGCGTCTGTCCAATACACGTCTGTTATGTTGTCTGATGGAAGGACACAATAGGTGGCTTTGACTGTGTTTGCTGTGTTACTGTGCCAGCTCTTTCATCTTGGGATGTCTCTTGTAAAGTATCATTGTTTAATGTCTTCTAATTCAATCTGATGTCCTACTTTCTGGCACTGGTCGATTCTCCAGCGTGACTGTTTCCTTCATAAGACCTTTAGTCACTGGATCTGACTGTTTGCTTGACTTTAGTCTGTGGATCTGACGTCCTTTCTTTGAATTGTTTCTGGCATCATTTCATAGAGGTTGGGGTTGGTCAATGAAAGGCAATGGAGCAAGATCAACAGTTTTGTAATGTGCCCTTTTTACAACTTTCTCTCAGTAGCATCTGGAGGTCTGTTGTGTAAATGGGTGAACTGAGGCCAGGCCACCTCCTATCATTGTCCTTTAGGTTATGAGGGTCCCCTTAGCCTTTATCAGCTCTCCAGTAGGGCCTATATCTTCTGTGATGAGCTCCTGTGATCAGGAAGCAGACAGCTAGTTTAAACTAGAGCACAGAGAGAGAACACACAGTCTCTGATGAGTGGGGAGGGAAGAGTGAGGGGCCTCTTTAACTGTTAGGAAAATAAGCACAGGCTTTTCTCTCTCCTTTTAACAACGACACACAGCTGTACTGCTCCCATCTGTGGGTTTGAGGGGGAAGAGAAATGGACTATCACGCTAACAGTTCCCCCTTGTGAGATAGGAAGACAACATTCTCTCTCAATGGGTGTTTGCTGTTATTAGGGCCATTCAACTGAAGAGCCTTACCTTCAATGGTGCTGTCAGACTTGACCAGTGCCAGCTCCCTGGGCTTGCCCCAGGCCCAGATATCGTCTTCAGCATGGAGAGGAGGGGAGGTGTGCAGGGCTTTCCTACGTAGGCAGTGCTGCACGAGACTATACTCTGGGTACAGCAGCTCCACCAGCTCGTCCACATTGGACACTGTGTCCAAACCACTAAGGCCTTCGCCAACCAGTGGGGCCTGATGAGGAACGGAAATATGAACAATGAGAACTTAAAATGTGTTACTTTGATCTACCAAAATTCAGTTTATGTTGATCATCCACTGCAATATATTATGTAGAAAATAATATATCAAATGACACAGATGGGTATCTCAACATATAGAAAAAAAAAACATGTTTGTAATAAAGACCATTTGATAAGTCAGAACTGTCTGTAACTAAGTTGTAGTCTGTCACTACTACAGTAAGAACCCTAAGGGCATCACTGCAACATTATCACTGTCTGCCTCAGAGATCAACACCCACCAAGCAGTCTGGGTGCTACCTTGTCATTATCTCTTATGGAAACAAATGCTGTTATTTTTTTCCCAGGTTGGTAATGCTAGACTGTCACTTCTGTCAGGGATGCAATGGAAACTGAGCCGGGTATGGAGCACTGTGTCTGTCTGAGCCCAGGGAAAACAAAGCAATGCAAGATCATATTTTTTCCATTGAGATCAGCCAAGTTCTTTCCTAGAGATAAGGAACAAGGTTATTATGTCTGTTACAATCAAAGGTCTCCATGTTCAGATGAAAGCCTTGAGTTCACTATCAGACATATTAAAATATACTTTAAAGGTCCTTCAGAAAGTATTCACACCCCATGTCTTTTTCCCACATGTTGTTGTTGTTACAGCCTGAATTGTCACTGGCCTTCACACAATACCCCATAACGTCAAAGTGGAATAAAGTATTTTTTTAATTTTTTTTTTTACAAGTGAAATAAAACAAAATAAAATGCTGAAATGTCTTGAGTCAATAAGTATTCAATCCTTTTGTTATGGCAAGCCTAAATAAGTCCAGGAGTAAAAATGTGCTTAACAAGTCACATAATAAGTTGCACGGTCTCTGTGTGCAATAACAGTGTTCAACATGATTTTTGAATGACTACCTCACATACAATTATCTGTCCCTCAGTCAAGCAGTGAATTTCAAGCACAGATTTAACCACAAAGACCAGGGAGGTTTTCCAGTGCCTTGCAAAGAAGGGCAACTATTGGTAGATGGGTAAAAATAAAAAGCAGACATTGAAAATGCCTTTGAGCATGGTGAAGTTACTAATTACACTTTGGATAATGTATCAATACGCCCAGTCACTACAAAGATAGAGGCGTCCTTCCTAACTCAGTTTCCGGAGAGGAAGAAAACTGCTCAGAGATTTCACCATGAGACCAATGGTGACTTTAAAACAGTTACAGGGTTGAATGGCAGTGATAGGAAAAAATTGAGGATGAATCAACAACATTGTAGTTACTCATCAATACTAACCTAGTGAAAAGTGAAAAGAAGGAAGCCTGTACAGAATAAAAATATTCAAAAAACATGCATCCTGTTTGCAACAAGGCATTAAAGTAATGATGCAAATAATGTTGCAAAGCAATTAACTTTTTTGTCCTGAATACAAAGTGTTATGTTTGGGGCAAATTCAATACAACACATTACTGAGTACCGCTCTCCATTTTCAAGCATAGTGGTGGCTGCATCATGTTATGGGTATGCTTGTAATCATTAAGGACTTAATGGAATGGAGCTAAGCACAGGCAAAATCCTAGAGGAAACCTGGTTTAGTCTGCTTTCCACCAGACACAGGGAGATGAATTCACCTTTCAGTAGGACAATAACCTAGAACACAAGGCCACATCTACTTTGGAGTTGCTTACCAAGAAGTCAGTGAATGTTGGCCGAGTTACAGTTTTGACTTAAATCTACTTGAAAATCTATGGCAAGACCTGAAAATGGTTGTCCAGCAATGATGAACAACCAATTTGACAGAGCTTGAAGATTTTTTTTAAACAATAATGGGCAAAGAATAAAGGGCAAATGCACAATCCAGGTGTGAAAGCTCTTAAAGCTCTGTAAATGCTGTCAAATGTGCTTTCTACAAAGTATTGACTCAGGGGTGTGAATGCTTATGTAAATTAGATAATTCTGTATTTCATTTTCAATACATTTGCAAAAAATTCTAAAAACATGTTTTCACTTAGTCATTATGGGGTACTGTGTGTAGATGGGTGAGAAAAAATATATATTTAATACTTTTTGAATTCAGGCTGTAACACAACAAAATATGCAATAAGTCAAGGGGCATGAATACTTTCTGAAGGCACTGTAGCTGCTTCTAATGTTGTTTAGTATACACATTTTGAATGTGGACTTTTATGTAAGCCACTTGTGAGATTTCGGTTCCACTGGACTTGCAAATGTCACCCCTTGTGGCTGACAGTAAGCTCCTGCTCAGATCACACAACATGAGGTCATCCCCTTGGCAACATGAGGTCATGGCTGACCAATAGATAAACGGTGTATACCTCCCACACGATCGCTCATAGTGCTCAGGGTGAGTGTTTCTCATCACACGCAACCCATTGTCAGTTTACCTCACAATTTAAACAACGTAGCCAACTCAATTGTAACCATCCATAGTCACTTTTGCTATTCAACCTCACTCGTCTCCTATTGTTCAAATTGACAGTCCCTCTCTCCATTCAACCTTTTCAAAGGCAGACGTCTGTCTGAAGGTATGGCCTACTACCCGCCTCAATAGTGGAAGTAGACAGGCACAACATGACTAAGTCATTCACCTTTAATGATGCACAATGTAGCCACAAGCAGAGGAGGATGTTTTATTGCCAAATAAAGACACACCCGCTGTAGTGAAAGCACTGACGAGTAACAAGGAAACCGCCTGTCTCTTTTTGTTGTTGTTGAACTATTGAGACACCTCATTTAGTCAACAAACTGATTTAGTCAATAACAGTAGTCTATTACCTTCACATGCCTATTTATTTCGGTACTGAAATCAGAGTTCGGAGCATAATGGTTTCGTCCGAAAAAGCATCATCTGGTCAATTCTTATCTGTGCCGAACAATACGACACATCATCCAAAAGCAGCAGCGTGTTGTTAGTTAGTTACTCACCGTTGTGTCCTCCTCACCTGGGTACTCATCATAGTCATATCCATGAGTGAGATTGGTGACATTGAGAATCCAAATGACTAAAGATAATATCCACATAGTGTGTCGATGATGAAAGGGGGAGCAGGAGGAGGACGAGGGGGAGATGATGAAGGATCAGCTAATGCCCCACAGTTGAACTCTTATCCCACAGAGCACAAGGATCTCCTCGTTCCTTAGCCAGGAACTGACCTTGAGATAAGATGAGCCCCGTAGAGTGCCTTTCAAACACAGCATTTTCCTCCAGGAAGTATTTTCTTTCACTTCATACAGCATGTGAGACAACTTTCATTGTTTCATTCCAAGTATTTCCATCGCTACTCCCTTGAGTTTCCCTCTGAAGGCTTTGTATTTGGAATCAGATCCTTGTAGATGATCATAATCAGAAAAGAGGTGTAGAGATTGTGAGGCCAGATTCCATAGGGGTCCTGCAGGTCCAGATGGGGTGAGAGAGTGTAGGGTTGTGTCTGTCTCCTGTGAAGCCCGAGTACAGAGGAAGTGAGAGCAGACACATGTGACAGCAGGCAGGCTCCCTCGGCAGAGTGCCCTCCTTTCTCTCTCTCTCTCTCTCTCTCTCTCTCTCTCTCTCTCTGTTTTGGGAGGAGCTGCCACCGCCTCTCCAGACTGGGAGTTAGGGTGTGTGTGTGTGTGTGTGTGTGTGTGTGTGTGTGTGTGTGTGTGTGTGTGTGTGTGTGTGTGTGTGTGTGTGTGTGTGTGTGTGTGTGTGTGTGTGTGTGTGTGTGTGTGTGTGTGTGTGTGTGTGTGTGTGTGTGTGTGTGCGCGCCTGTGTACCAGTGAGTACTGTTGTCTCTGAGCTTGGTGAGCACACTTTTTAAGGTGCTATATTTTCCATCTCCACAGTATAATCTCTTATTTTCAAATGCTCGCTCTGTATATTTCCCTATAACGTGCTGAGGCAATGTGCTTCTCCAGAAAGGTGTTCGTATCTGACTTGGCCTCATCTCTTATCACCATAGCACCTGGCCTCCTGCTTTTCAGGGTGGTCTACTGTACTGTTCTGTACAGACGGGAGAAGCAGAAGCTCTCATTCTATGATTCAATGCTATCAAAACAGAACCTACTAAACTGCATGATCTCCCTACGGCTATGTGCTGTATGATTGTCTACTGTCCTCCTCGACCTCCCCATCGCTAACAGTCTACAGTAAACTTTAGATATGTCATGCCTGTCTTTGTAAATCCCTGGCATGGGTGTCAATGCTGGCATGGTGATCTAGTGAGTGAATCGTCAGTCCAACTGTACAACAATGTTTATTTTCATGGATGATTGAGCAGCAGAAGGAGTTGTGGTCATTTGTAGGTAAGTTGGTAGAGAATAGCTCTTGTAAAGCCGGGGTAGTGGGTTTGATTCCTGGGACCACCCATATGTAAAAATGTACACATGCATTTATTGTAAATTGCTTTGGATAAAAGCATCTGCTAAATGAACATTTGTTATTATTTTAGTTGTACAGATAGGGCTGTTTATGAGTTACTATGCTGTATGAAATGATTTACACATTTTGAGTCATTGAATTTGGCTCTGCTAAGAAGTTGACTTCCCTGATTCCTTGGTACAGTCTTAGAAAAAAGGTTCCAAAAGTGTTCCAAAAGGGTATTTCGGCTGTCCCGACAGGAGAATCCTTTTTTGTTCCAGGTAGAACCCTTTTGGGTTCCATGTAGAACCCTCTGTGGAAAGGGTTCTACCTGGAACCAATAAGGGTTCTTCAAAGGGTTCTCCTATGGGGACAGCCAAAGAACCCTTTTAGGTTCTAGAAGAGTGTATTTCCGAAGAGTGTATTGATGCAATGGCCTTTAATCAATATCTGCAAAGCACTCACATCTTACTTGTTGAGTGCGGTTGTTTGAGTCCACCTAGTGTACAACTGCTATACATCTGTCGTCATCATGCTGCTGGCGTGGGGACAGCCAGCCAGGCAGCGAGTATGGCTCGGCTCTGGCCAGCCACAGTCATTACACGTAATGGGCTCAATCCTCTCAAGTAGGGCCATGTTTACCCTGCTCCTAATGAACATCTCCCCATCGACAATATCTGGCTAATTCAATTCTCCCACAGCCAAAACACTCATTTCCTCCCAACAACTGCTCTGTTTCCCCCATTGTTTTCTCTTGGATGATAGAGACATACTGTAGTTTTTTTTGGGGGGGGGGGGGGGGGGGGGGGGCAGCAGCTGGTTGTTTTCAAACTGAGACACACTCACATAACATACTGTATATCCGGAGCACAAGTGTTCTGTATATGAATGGTCTCTAAGTTGGAGTAACAGACAAAGTAGATGGAAGACGAGTGGTGTTGCAGTGTGAAAGCCAGCAGCTGGCCATCGTATGCTGTAAGCTCAACAGCTCTTCATTGGGACTACCAAAGATTGCTCCAGTTTGTAGACAAGACAATATTCTGCATGACACAGTAGTGATGAACAGCTCCTCTCTCAGCCACAACTCTCTTCTCTCCACATACCCTTTTTAAATGTCAAATGATATGAGTACAAATCTTGCTAGTGCCTTTAGTGCTGGAGGCGATCAAGGCTTTTGTAGTGCACAGTAGCAGGTCTTGCCAGTGCATATCTGAGATATCTGTGTGCGGTAGATCCCTTACTATTGGGGACATGTTGGAGCTCGTACCTAACGCAACTCACAAACGTGAACTCTACAATGAGGCAAAGACTAAGTTGTGAAGGAAAGGGGATTACAATATGGCTGGATTGGTTGACAATAACCGTAAAGTAGCTAATAAAATCTACGCTGCGTTTTGGGGTTGGATTGGCATGTTAAATGTGCACGTATCCATTTTGGTGTACATGATTTATAAACGACACGCTGTTAGATGCAATAGATCTCTGTAGATTCTCTTAGCAGATGTGATCTAATCACAACAAAGGGTTGATGGGCAACAGATGGCGGAAAATGAGTTTTAAAATGCCAAATAGAAGAAGACAAAGATAATTGAGTGTCATCCCAGTGTGTAACGTTACAGACAAAGGCTGCAGGTGAGACACGAGAACAAGGTGGGAGCTTTTCAGATCTAGCCTCAGACCCAGTAAATCTCTGCAATGTGAGTGACAGGAAGGTTCCCAGGAACCTGCTCTGGATTAATGGCAGGAAACACGATGGAATGTTGTCTTTCTCCCACATGCACTGTGGGCCATGGCCTGGGGCCCTCAATGGTTTCACAGGAAAACATGAACCCAAACACCATTATCATAGAACCAAGACAGATCTATGTTACTGTATGTACCCATTAGAGATGGAGGTTTCAGAACTTTTCAGATGGCAACTCTGAAAGCAAAGCCTTTATTTGGCTTTGTTTTGTAATTCCTTTAAATATAGAAGGCCTCTCAAACATTTTGTCGGAAGACAAATATAGCCCTCAGACATCTCGTAAAATGCCAAGCTTTCATGAAAGTTTGGGAAAGGGCTCGAAAGGTTAATACAGCAATGTCCTTTGCTCTGAGCACAGTAGGGAGAATTCTTTGTTATCTGACAGTGGACATCGTTTTCATACCTATTGTATCTCTGAGGGGTTTTATTAGAAGGAAAAGTTGGTCTCGGGTTAGTCTGAAGTTACTCTCAGTGAGCCATACTCCAAGTGCTCTGCCAAGCTGTCTGGCTCATAATGACGTAATAGAATGGGCTATAGAAAGTACGTGATGTGGCCACACAGTGAGAGGATGTTGGTGAGGAACAATCTGAGATGTAGCTGAGTGGCTAGTTTCTTAGAACTCTGTTAATAAATTGTGTGCAATGGTACCCCCTAGTGTCACAAACAGTCACATACAGGTTAATGAGATAAGTAGGGCAACTGTCCATGAAAGATCAGCATAAATTACAGTTATTAATCTGTGGATTGTCATCACTCAGCCTTACCCTTTTTATATCCAACCCCTCTTCTGAATTCTTATTTTCATGGTTAGTTTTTGTGGTTATGAAGGGAGGGTGTCATCTTCCAGAATTGCAAAATAGTTTCACAGCAGAAGTAACTTGACCGTTTTTGCAATGTCTGGACTCTTTGTTTTCAAGAAATTTGGGCAAAATTCAGCACTTCCTGATAGTAAAAATAAAAGCTAATATGCACATTTTGGGTATGTGTATACACACTCGACTTCCTCAAGACAAGTTATATGCATGGGAAAATATACCCTTTACCATGACTGGATATGTGGAGTCAATGAAATTCATAGCATAACACCCCAATGTTTCCCACAGTTGTGTCAAGTTGGTTGGATGTCCTTTGGGTGGTGGAGTATTCTTGAGACGCACAGGAAACTGTTGAGCATGAAAAACCCAGCAGTGTTGCAGTTCTTGACACAAACCGGTGCACCTGGCACCTACTACCATACCCTGTTCAAGGCACTTAAAGCTATCGTCTTGCCCATTCACTCTCTGAATGGAACACATACACAATCCATGTCTCATAAAAATCTTAATCTACACTGATTTAAAGTGGATTTAACAAGTGTATTTAATAAGGGATCATAACTTTCACCTGGATTCACCTGGATTCCCCTGGTCACCTGGAAAGAGCAGGTGTCTTTAAAGTTTTGTACACTCAGTATATACACTGCTCAAAAAAATAAAGGGAACACTTAAACAATACAATGTAACTCCAAGTCAATCACACTTCTGTGAAATCAAACTGTCCACTTAGGAAGCAACACTGATTGACAATACATTTCACATGCTGTTGTGCAAATGGAATAGACAACAGGTGGAAATTATAGGCAATTAGCAAGACACCCCCAATAAAGGAGTGGTTCTGCAGGTGGTGACCACAGACCACTTCTCAGTTCCTATGCTTCCTGGCTGATGTTTTGGTCACTTTTGAATGCTGGCGGTGCTTTCACTCTAGTGGTAGCATGAGACGGAGTCTACAACCCACACAAGTGGCTCAGGTAGTGCAGCTCATCCAGGATGGCACATCAATGCGAGCTGTGGCAAGAAGGTTTTCTGTGTCTGTCAGCGTAGTGTCCAGAGCATGGAGGCGCTACCAGGAGACAGGCCAGAACATCAGGAGACGTGGAGGAGGCCGTAGGAGGGCAACAACCCAGCAGCAGGACCGCTACCTCCGCCTTTGTGCAAGGAGGAGCAGAAGAAGCACTGCCAGAGCCCTGCAAAATGACCTCCAGCAGGCCACACATGTGCATGTGTCTGCTCAAATGGTCAGAAACAGACTCCATGAAGGTGGTATGAGGGCCCGACGTCCACAGGTGGGGGTTGTGCTTACAGCCCAACACCGTGCAGGACGTTTGGCATTTGCCAGAGAACACCAAGATTGGCAAATTCGCCACTGGCGCCCTGTGCTCTTCACAGATGAAAGCAGGTTCACACTGAGCACATGTGACAGACGTGACAGAGTCTGGAGACGCCGTGGAGAACGTTCTGCTGCCTGCAACATCCTCCAGCATGACCGGTTTGGCGGTGGGTCAGTCATGGTGTGGGGTGGCATTTCTTTGGGGGGCCGCATAGCCCTCCATGTGCTCGCCAAAGGTAGCCTGACTGCCATTAGGTACCGAGATGAGATCCTCAGACCCCTTGTGAGACCATATGCTGGTGCGGTTGGCCCTGGGTTCCTCCTAATGCAAGACAATGCTAGACCTCATGTGGCTGGAGTGTGTCAGCAGTTCCTGCAAGAGGAAGGCATTGATGCTATGGACTGGCCCGCCCGTTCCCCAGACCTGAATCCAATTGAGCACATCTGGGACATCATGTCTCGCTCCATCCATCCAACGCCAACGCCACAGACTGTCCAGGAGTTGGCGGATGCTTTAGTCCAGGTCTGGGAGGAGATCCCTCAGGAGACCATCCGCCACCTCATCAGGAGCATGCCCAGGTGTTGTAGGGAGGTCATACAGGCACGTGGAGGCCACACACACTACTGAGCCTCATTTTGACTTGTTTTAAGGACATTACATCAAAGTTGGATCAGCCTGTAGTGTGGTTTTCCACTTTAATTTTGAGTGTGACTCCAAGTCCAGACCTCCATGGGTTGATAAATTGGATTTCCATTGATTATTTTTGTGTGATTTTGTAGTCAGCACATTCAACTATGTAAAGAAAAAAGTATTTAATAAGATTATTTCATTCATTCAGATGAATGTGTTATTCGTCTGGGATGTGTCATTTTAGTGTTCCCTTTATTTTTTGAGCAGTGTATTTAAGTGATAATGCCCGAGGAGCCGGTGTTTGTAGGATATATTGGCACGAAGTCGAGGGCCGACAAACACTCCAAACACCGGCTCTGAGGGAATTATCAATTTTATACAAGGGGTTACCAACATTTTCAAATAATGATTGAAATTATTGAAACGTGTTTTGATTAATTTATTCATACCATTTCATACTTCCACGAGATATAGCCCTGACACAAATCTAGGGTTGCTACCCAAGCCGGCTGGTCATTCATTCTATCGGTTCAGTTGCCAGACCAAGTCGTTAAGTCTTTTTGTGCTGTATCTATGGACATTCGTTCATTCTAAATGTTCGATTGCCATACTGGCTGGCAACGTTCTTCTTCTTATTGCGCTACCTGCCCGAATGCATAGTACCAACTGTAAAGTTTGGAGGAATAATGGTCTGGGGCTGTTTTTCATGGTTTGGGCTAGGCCACTTACAGTGGGGGAAAAAGGTATTAGATCCCCTGCTGATTTTGTACGTTTGCCCACTGACAAAGAAAGGATCAGTCTATAATTTTAATGGTAGGTTTATTTGAACAGTGAGAGACAGAATAACAACAAAAATATCCAGAAAAACGCATGTCAGAAATGTTATAAATTGATTTGCATTTTAATTTGCAAATTTGCAAATTTATTTCAAATAAAAAATCTTGGCTGTGTGCTTAGGGTCGTGGTCCTGTTGGAAGGTGAACCTTTGCCCCCAGTCTGAGGTCCTGAGCACTCTGGAGCTGGTTTGCATCAAGGATCTCTGTACTTTGCTCCGTTCATCTTTCCCTCAATCCTGACTAGTCTCCCAGTCCTTGTCGCTGAAAAACATCCCCACAGCATGATGCTGCCACCACCATGCTTCACCGTAGGGATGGTGCCAGGTTTCCTCTAGATGTGACGCTTGGCATTCAGACTTTTGAGTTCAATCTTGGTTTCATCAGACCAGAGAATCTTGTTTCTCATGGTCTGAGTCCTTTAGGTGCCTTTTGGAAAACTCCAAGCGGGCTGTCATGTGCCTTTTAATGAGGAGTGGCTGCCGTCTGGCCACTCTACCATAAATGCCTGATTGGTGGAGTGCTGCAGAGATGGTTGTCCTTCTGGAAGGTTCTCCCATCTCTCCAGAGAGGCTCTGTCAGAGTGAGCATCGTGTTCTTGGTCACCTCCCTGACCAAAGCCTTTCTCCCCCGATTTTGTCAGTTTGGCCGGGCGGCCAGCTCTGGGAAGAGTCTTGGTGATTCCAAACTTTTCCATTTAAGAATGATGGAGGCCACTGTGTTCTTAGGGACCTTAAATTCTGCAGACATTTTTTGATACCCTTCCCCAGATCTGTGCCTCAATGGAATCCTGTCTCGGAGCTCTATGGACAATTCCTTCGACCTCGTGGCTTGATTTTCACTTTGACATACGCTGTCAACTGTGGGACCTTGATATAGACAGGTGTGTGCTTTTCCAAATCATGTCCAATCAATTGAATTTACCACAGGTGGACTTCAATCAGGTTGTAGACACATCAAGGATGATCAATGAAAAAAGTATTCACCTGAGCTCAATTTTGAGTCTCATAGCAAAGGGTCTTAATACTTATGTGAGTATGGTATTTCATTTTTTTTATATACATGTTGCAAAAAATATAAAAACCTTTTTTCCCTTTGTCATTATGGGGTATTGTGTGTAAATTGAGGAAAATATTTTATGTAATGCATTTTAGACTTAGGCTGTAACGTAACAAAATGTGGAAAAAGTCAAAGGGTCTGAATACTTTCCGAATGCACTGTATATACTGTACCAGTCAAAAGTTAGGACACCCCTACTCATTCAAGGTTTTTCTTTATTTTTTACTATTTTCTTCATTGTAGAATAATAGTGAAGATATCAAAACTATGAAATAACACATATGGAATCATGTAGGAAGCAAAAACAAAATCAAACGTATTTTAAATTGTTCAAAGTAGCCACCTTTTGCCTTGATGACAGCTTTGCACACTCTTGGCATTCTCTCAACCAGGTTCATGAGGAATGCTTTTCCAACAGTCTTGAAGGAGTTCCCACATATGCTTAGCACTTGCTGGCTGCTTTTCCTTCACTCTGTGGTCTAATTGATCCCAAACCATCTCAGTTGGGTTGAGGTCGGGTGATTGTGGAGGCCAGGTCATCTGATGCAGCACTCAATCACTCTCCTTGGTCAAATAGCCCTTACACAGCCTGGAGGTGTGATTTGGGTCATTGCCCTGTTGAAGTCAAATTATAGTCCCAGTAAGCGCAAACCAGATGGGATGGTGTATTGCTGCAGAATGCTGTGGTAGCCATGCTGGTTAAGTTTGCCTTGAATTCTAAAAAAAATAACAGACAGTGACACCAACAAAGCACCATCACGCCTCCTCCTCCATGCTTCACGGTGGGAACCACACGTGTGGAGATCATCCATTCACCTTTAGCGGTTGGAACCAAAAATCTGAAATTTAGACTCATCAGATCAAAAGTCAGATTTCCACCGGTCTAATGTCCATTGCTCGTGTTTCTTGGCCCAAGCAAGTCTCTTCTTCTTATTGGTGTCCTTTAATAAAGGTTTATTTGCAGCAATTCGACCATGAAAGCCTGATTCACACAGTCTCCTCTGTTATTTGGGCTGCAATCTGAGGTTCAGTTAACTCTAATGAATTTATATTCTGCAGCAGAGGTATCTCTGAGTCTTCCTTACCTGTGGCGGTACCATCTAAACTGCTGTGAAATAACAAAAAAATATTGTATTTTCAGCTGTTTGAAGCTTGTGTACAAAATAGAAAGTGAAAGATGCAAAAACGAAACTTGTGAAAGGAAAAGCATAGAAATAGTGCACAGAACAGATCTACTGCTTCTTAGACTTGCTTTCACTGCAAATGACAGATCTATAACTCACATTTCCATGTGAATTTGGTGGGGTCACCCAAAAACGTACATATTGCAGCTTGAAAGATACTTTAACTATGTTACCTAATTATGAGTTTTTGGTCATTTGATCAATGATCAAGGCATAACATGATCAAGGCATAAAAGCTTAGTTCCCGATGTTGCTTACTGGCAGTTACCGTATTGGCACTGAAATCATGTTCTGTACAATGAGAATCAAGGCATTTGGATAAACTGGTGTGTGTCCACCCATCTCTTGCCTGTGATTGACAGATATTAATGTGAATGTATAGTCATTGATGATGGTCTGATGTGCTCTCAGCAGATCTGGTAGTTGTTCTTTTTCATCATGGGCTCCTCCTCTCCCTCCTGGTTCAGTGTCTGATCACAATCCTCATTAATCTTAGCTGGGTCCCCCTGCTCTCCTGCCTCCTGCTGTGGAGTCTTATCCTGCACATTCCTGTAGGTCTGGCAGAAGTCAGGATACTTAGTATCACATTAAAAGTCTTGATGTCCCCAAACCATATTTTCCCACCAAATGATATTCTTCCTCATACTTGTAGAAGTACAGTAGATCTAGCTGTAGGGAATGATTAGAAGTTAATGGAATGCTAAGAGAGAGACTAAACTTAAATATATTTTCTACAGTGAAAGGGGGATACCTAGTCAGTTGTACAACTGAATGCCTTCAACTGAAATGTGTCTTCCGCATTTAACCCTCTGAATCAGAGAGGTGTGGGGGGCTGCCTTAATCGACATCCACGGCGCCCGGGGAACAGTTGCTTAACTGCCTTGCTCAGGGGCAGAACGACAGATTTTTACCTTGTCAGCTCGGGGATTCGATCCAGAAACCTTTCTGTTACTGGCCCAAAGCTCTAACCAGTAGGCAGTAGGTCACTTAAGTCCATCTTACATGGTCTGGCTGGTCAGGCAGTAGCCTCTGGATAAGTTGGCCGATGGTACTGAAGGTTGGACGCTCTGTTGGTACCAGGTTCCAGCACATCTTCATGATGGTGTATCTGAGGAGAACAATCCGTTTCAGATAGTGCAGCAGGCTGTCAGGTAATGTCTTATCTCTTCGCTGATATACCCATCTTGAAGTATAATACTCACATTTCTGGAGGGGCAAAGTCCGGCTGAGACATGTAGCATCCATCTTTGATCATCTTGTAGAACCAGGTGTCCACCACAACATTAGGGTATGGGCTCTTACCTAGAAATACCAGCCAAACATTTATTTCGGATATTTTATTTGGACACAAACTTTGATTAATTCAACATAAGACAGTATTTTTGTCATCACATGCCAGTGTGACCCACCCAGAGAGAAGATCTCCCACAGCAGTATCCCATAGGACCAGACGTCACTCTGCACTGTGTACACACATTCAAAAATGCTCTCAGGGGCCATCCACTTCACTGGCAGACGGGCCTGGGAATACAATAGTTTTAGAGATCATCATCATTTCATAGTTCGCAATCATTCAAGGATCGGAGCCTCTAAAACTAAAGTGATTTCTTGATATGTTATTAACTCACATTTCCTTTCACCACATAGTTGGAGTCATTCTCGATGTCTCTGGCGAGGCCAAAGTCGCAGATCTTTGCCACACGGCCATCGGTCAAGAGGACGTTCCTAGCCGCCACATCCCTGTGAATGCACTGCACGAAGACAACATAGGTTTCATTCATATGTACGTGTTTGCATCTGCATGTTACACTACATGAGTTATGATATTACCGTAATTTCCGGACTATTAAGCGCACCTGAATATAAGCCGCACCCACTGAATTTAATTTTTTTTTTAATTTTGAACATAAATAAGCCGCAGATGTCTATAAGCCGCAGGTGCCTACCGGTACATTGAAACAAATTAACTTTACACAGGCTTTAACGAAACACGGCTTGTAACAAAAAATAAAAAATTACCAGTAAACTTTAGTTGTCTTTTTGCACTGAGTCAATTCCTCACGCTGCTGTTTCCAACGTCTTATCATCGACTCATTAAGACCAAGCTCCCGTGCAGCAGCTCTATTTCCTTTTCCAACAGCCAGATCAATCTCCTTCAACTTGAACAGCCGCGTCATTGTTGAAGCCGCGAGGCTCAAAGCGTGGGAAAAAAGTTGCGACTTATAGTCCGGAATTTACGGTAATTACATTTGTATTGTTGTATTACATTTTTGGATGCCAGGAAGTCCATTCCCTGAGCCACCTGAGAGGAGAACCTCAACAAGTCTTCTATGTCCAGCGACCAGGTGCCTGTCTCTGGATCCTCACATAGGGAACCTATCAGGAAGAGAGAGAGAGTATATGAGCCCAGGGTTGCAAAGGGAGGGCATATTTCAGGTAACCTTCGAAGTTTACCAGTAAACTACTGACATTTTGGAAACATTCAAGGTTTTTTTATGGAATTTTCATAACATATAAAAGGTATAGAATAATCAAATATAATTGTAATATAACAAATGGAATGACAAAGCTGTAAAACATTATCCTAAATATAACCCATCAACTAAGTGAATACCATTGGTGTTTAACATGAGAGTTTCAGCATGAAATATCCTTTATATATTGCACACGCTTCTATTTATTTTACAATGCCAATAGGTCTTTGTTATAAATGTTTTGGTGCCAAACTGGTGTCAGTTGTGAAAAATGTAAATCATTGGAAGCGTTGCATAGATATTTGCAAATCGAGACCTTGGGAGTATAAGGATCTATCTGACATTTTGGTCAAAAATGGGTTATTCACATAAAGCTGTTCTTTAGGTGGTTCTTCACATGTGAGATGTCAGATTTGTGAAAAAGTCAATTTACAATGAACAAAAAAAGTTATGTCTGTGCCAACACCTTTGAACTTGGTTCTATAAGGTTCTAGCAGCAATCCAATCCCACAATGCTGGGTTGTAAATAGAAAATAATTGTATGTAAGGTGATGTACTTATTGAGTCATGAAAGACGAAGACAAAACAGTTCTGAGATCTGGGACTTGAAAAACAAATTATCTCCAACCACACATTTTGCAGATAGAACCTTCATTTTGCAGAAGTCCTTCATTATTCGTATCATAAGTTCTGGTCTGCGTTTGCAAGTATTTAGATTTTTTTTCACCATTTTTTCAGAAGAATGGTCTTTATGGTAAAAATAAATAAATGCAGTGGCCTTACAGCTTGTTTAAGGCCCATTGGAGAGGCATTGCTATTTTTTTTACATGTTCTATATAGCAATATAAAAACCTCCATGGAAGGGGTATTTCACTAAAATAAACATCTACTACAGTTTATTGATAACTAGCAAATAGTTTACTGATTTTGGGTGTCAGAGACCAGAAAAATATATCACCCAGAGCTAAACTTTAGCAATGTTGCTAGTTTTCCATAGGATATAGAGTATTTGTCAATTTAGTGAACTATCGCTTTAACAAATGTGTGATGAACATTAATAAATACAGTGCCTTCGGAAAGTATTCAGACCCCTCGACTTTTTCCACATTTTGTTACATTACAGCTTTTTTCTAAAATGGATTAAATAAAAAAAACTTGGTCTACACACAATACCCCATAATGACAAAGTGAAAACAGTTTTTTAGGTTTGCAAATGTATTAAAAATAAAAAGCAGATACCTTATTTACATAAGTATTCAGACCCTTCACTATGACTCAAAATTGAGCTCAGGTGCATCCTGTTTCCATTGATCATCCTTGAGATGTTTCTACAACTTTATTGGAGTCCACCTGTGATAAATTCAATTGATTGGACATGATTTGGAAAGGCACACACCTGTCTATATAAAGGTCGCACAGTTGACAGTGCATGACAGAGTAAAAACCAAGCAATGAGGTCGAAGAAATAGTCCGTAGAGCTCCGCGACAAGATTGTGTCGAGGTACAGATCTGGGAAAGGGTTACTAAAAACTGTCTGCATTATTGAAGGTCCCCAAGAACACAGTGGCTTCCATCATTCTTAAATGGAAGAAGTTTATAACCACCGAGACTCTTCATAGAGCTGGCCGCCCGGCCAAACTGAGCAATCGGGAGAAGGGCATTTGTCAGGGAGGTGACCAAGAACCCTATAGTCACTCTGATAGAGCTCTAGAATTCCTCTGTGGAGATGGGAGAACCTTCCAGAAGGACAACCATCTCTGCAGCACTCCACCAATCAGGCCTTTATGATGGGGGTACCACAGGGTTCAATTCTTGGGCCAACTCTTTTCTCTGTATACATCAATGATGTCGCTCTTGCTGCTGGTGAATCTCTGATCCACCTCTACGCAGACGACACCATTCTGTATACTTCTGGCCCTTCTTTGGACACTGTGTTAACAACCCTCCAGACGAGCTTCAATGCCATACAACTCTCCTTCCGTGGTCTCCAACTGCTCCTAAATACAAGTAAAACTAAATGCATGCTCTTCAACCGATCGCTGCCTGCACCTGCCCGCCTGTCCAGCATCACTACTCTGGACGGTTCTGACTTAGAATTTGTGGACAACTACAAATACCTAGGTGTCTGGTTAGACTGTAAACACTCCTCCCAGACTCACATCAATCATCTCCAATCCAAAATTAAATCTAGAATTGGCTTCCTATTTCGCAACAAAGCATCCTTCACTCATGCTGCCAAACTTACCCTCGTAAAACTGACCATCCTACCAATCTTCGACTTCGGCGATGTCATTTACAAAATAGCCTCCAATACCCTACTCAACAAGCTGGATGCAGTCTATCACAGTGCCATCCGTTTTGTCACCAAAGCCCCATATACTACCCACCACTGCGACCTGTACGCTCTCGTTGGCTGGCCTTCGCTTCATAATCGTCGCCAAATACATTGGCTCCAGGTCATCTACAAGACCCTGCTAGGTAAAGTCCCCCCTTATCTCCGCTCACTGGTCACCATAGCAGCACCCACCTGTAGCACGCGCTCCAGCAGGTATATCTCTCTGGTCACCCCTAAAGCCAACTCCTCCTTTGGTCGTCTCTCCTTCCAGTTCTCTGCTGCCAATGACTGGAACGAACTACAAAAATCTCTGAAACTGGAAACACTTATCTCCCTCACTAGCTTTAAGCACCAGCTATCAGAGCAGTTCCCAGATCACTGCACCTGTACATAGCCCATCTATAATTTAGCCCAAACTACTACCTCTTCCCCGACTGTATTTATTTATTTATTTTGCTCCTTTGCACCGTATTATTTATATTTTGAACTTTCTTCAAATAACAAATCTACCATTCCAGTGTTTTACTTGCTATACTTTATTTACTCTGCCACCATGGCCTTTTTTGCCTTTACCTCCCTTATCTCACATCATTTGCTCACATTGTATATAGTCTTATTTCTTTCTACTGTATGTCGTTGATTGTATGTCGTTTTACTCCATGTGTAACTCTGTGTTTTTGTATGTTGTCGAACTGCTTTGCTTTATCTTGGCCAGGTCGCAATTGTAAATGAGAACTTGTTCTCAACTTGCCTACCTGGTTAAATAAAGGTGAAATAAAAAAATAAAAAAATAAAATAAAAATGATAGAGTGGCCAGACAGAAGTCACTCCTCAGTAAAATGCACACGACAGCCCACTTGGAGTTTGCCAAAAGACACCTAAAGACTCAGACCATGAGAAACAATATTCTCTGGTCTGATGAAACCAAGATTGAACTCTTTGGCCTGAATGCCAAGCATTACGGCTGGAGGAAATCTAGCACCATCCCTACGGTGAAGCATGGTGGTGTCAGAATCATGATGTGGGGATGTTTTTCAGCGGCAGGGACTGGGAGACTAGTCAGGATCGAGGCAAAGATGAACGGAGCAAAGTACACAGAGATCCTTCATAAAAACCTGCTCCTTCCAACAGGATAACGACCCTAAGCACACAGCCAAGACAATGCAAGAGTGGCTTCGGGCCAAGTCTCTGAATGTTCTTGAGTGGCCCAGCCAGAGCCCTGACTTGAACCCGATCTAACATCTCTGGAGAGACCTCAAAATAATTGTGCAGCAACACTCCCCATACAACTGACAGAGCTTGAGACGATCTGCAGAGAAGAATAGGAGAAACTCCTCAAATACAGGTGTGCCAAGTTTGTAGCATCATACGAGGCTGTAATCGCTGCCAAAGGTGCTTCAACAAAGTACTGAGTAAAGGGTCTGAATACTTATGTAAATGTTATATTTATGTTTTTGTTCATATAAATTAGCACACACACTTTTTTTTTTTTTTTTTTGCTTTTTCATTATGGGGTATTGTTTGTAGCTTGATGAGGGAAAAAACGAATTTAATCAAATTTAGAATAAGGCTGTAACCTAACAAAATGTGGAACAAGTCAAGGGGTCTGAATAATTTCCGAAAGCGCTGTATATTTTATGTGATTAGAAAGACGTAAGGGTATTATCTTTATTTATTCATTAAATGTCAAATTTTCTATTGTGAAAAAAAAAGAAGAAACCTGCACACTGCTCTTGATAGTATCACTGCTCTTTAATAAGCTTACGTATCGGCCTCAAGGCCTTCGTCAGAGCTTTTGGGAGTTTTTTTAAATTAGCACCCTTATATAGACATAGCCCCACCCACATCCGTTCCACGCATCGAATGGGGTTGGAGTCGAGGGAAAACAAGTAAGGCTACCAAATATAACAATCTGCATTTCATAAATATTCTTATAAAGTGTGTACATAAAATTTATTAAACACGTCTGTAAAACCACAATGAGGACATCGACCTACCAAGCAAGTTTTCATAAATCATTGGGTACAGCGCAAGCAAAACGTCAGAGTAATCTGAAATGGGGGCATTCATTTATGTTCACATTTACATCATAACATACGTTGGCATTTCATCATTAAGACTTTTAGGAAATAATGTCTGAAGGGTGAAAATCCCAAAACATTCTCTTTTGCTTAGAGTATTTAGTTTATCACCTCCCCTGTCTGATATCTTAACTTTCTCTATGCCACAAAATAAAAAGGAAGAAATGTCATGTTTTAGGTCATTAAATTGTGCTGCGACTGGATAATCCCTGTCGTTTCTCCTGATTTGAATTTTTATATTCACAGATTCTCTGTTTGAGAACGAGAGGTTTTATCTACATCAGACAGCCCACATGGACATTTAATCATGTAGATAACATGGGTGGTGTATCACATAATGTCATTTGTTTGTAACCGTTTCCCTGTATGTGGGTGGCAGAACTATTCACACCTCATCCTATTGCTGCACTGTGCGCAACCTCTGCATTTATAGCTACCACTCGGGAGAGGGCGTGAAAGAGCCTGGCTGATTTTCTTTTGTGGCTGGCAGTTGGCATGGACCATTTCATCTCGTAAATTGCGACATCTCATATGACAATAAGTGGTAGATTCTTAAATTAAGCTGGCAAAGCTGTGTCCGATGATTAAACATGCCAGTGTTTCTTGACATCTCCCACTTTTTTGTTATGTTCTATTGAAATTGAAAGAATTGTAACATTCTGTGTCAAATTGAACCTTATTGTTCTGAAATGTCAATCTGGGTTCAGCCATACGGTTCTATCTGCGATTGCACCCCCCTAGGAAGACTGTTTTACAAACGTCTCAGTATTTTGATAGTCTGCACTTAAGGTACTTTAAGGTGAAGACCTGAATTGGTTATGAAAGAAGAATTCACTACAAAACAGTTCTGAGATCTGGGTTGTAAACATTTTGATGCTCAAATTTCTCAGAACTATGCTTTGCGCAGATAGAACCTTATAGTCCCAACATTAAAATGTCATTGTTGATTAGACGCTTTTTAAAAGAATGAAACAATTTTTTTCTTGAACCATATGGACTATCAACTAGAAACTCATGGGCAATATGGACAGATATAAAGATTAAGAAAATATATATTTTATATGATCACATGTTTAAAAGTTATTCAAGTATAAATTACCAAATTTGCAATAGATTACCTGTTAATTACAAAATGTACTGAAAATGCTGGTAACTTTTGTAAATTATCAGTAGTTTTGCAACCTTAAGACTTAGCCGTGTATACTGCTGTTCCACTCCACAAACCTCTCTATGTTACTGTGATGAGTAAAGGATGCTAATTACCCATAGGACAGTGTTTGGGTCTCTGCGCTGGATGCATGGCCAGGTAGTTGTCTGAGCTGGAGCACGAGATCCCACTGTCACTGCAGACACACAGAGGACTGAGAGGTTTGTTCTGTTGTACGGCAGAATTACAGAACAGAATTGTTTTATTTTTTATTTCGTCTTTATTTAACCAGGTAGGCTAGTTGAGAACAAGTTCTCATTTGCAACTGCGACCTGGCCAAGATAAAGCATAGCAATTCGACACATACAACAACACAGAGTTACACATGGAATAAACAAAACATACAGTCAATAATACAGTGGAACAAAAGAAAACAAAAAGTCTATATACAGTGAGTGCAAATGAGGTAAGATAAGGGAGTTAAGGCAATAAATAGGCCATGGTGGCGAAGTAATTACAATATAGCAATAAACACTGCAATGGTAGATGTGCAGAAGATGAATGTGCAAGTAGAGATACTGGGGTGCAAAGGAGCAAGATAAATAAATAAATACAGTATGGGGATGAGGTAGGTAGATAGATGGGCTGTTTACAGATGGGCTATGTACAGGTGCAGTGATCTGTGTGCTGCTTTGACAGCTGGTGCTTAAAGCTAGTGAGGGAGATATGACTCTCCAGCTTCAGAGATTTTTGCAGTTCGTTTCAGTCATTGGCAGCAGAGAACTGAAAGGAAAGACGACCAAAGGAGGATTTGGCTTTGGGGGTGACCAGTGAGATATACCTGCTGGAGCTCGTGCTACGAGTGGGTGCTGTTATGGTGACCAGTGAGCTGAGATAAGGCGGGGCTTTACCTAGCAGAGACTTGTAGCCAGTGGGTTTGGCGACGAGTATGAAGCGAGGGCCAACCAACGAGAGCGTACAGGTCGCAGTGGTGGGTAGTGTATGGGGCTTTGGTGACAAACGGATGGCACTGTGATAGACTGCATCCAATTTGTTGAGTAGAGTGTTGGAGGCTATTTTATAGATGACATCACCGAAGTCGAGGATCGGTAGGATGGCCAGTTTTACGAGGGTATGTTTGGCAGCATGAGTGAAGGATGCTTTGTTGCGATATAGGAAGCCGATTCTAGATTTAATTTTGGATTGGAGATGCTAAATGTGAGTCTGGAAGGAGAGTTTACAATCTAACCAGACACCTAGGTATTTGTAGTTGTCCACGTATTCTAAGTCAGAGCCGTCCAGAGTAGTGATGCTGGACGGGCGAGCAGGTGCGGGCAGTGATCGATTGAATAGCATGCATTTAGTTTTACTTGCGTTTAAGAGCAGTTGGAGGCCATTGAAGCTCGTCTGGAGGTTAGTTAGCACAGTGTCCAAAGAGGGGCCAGAAGTGTACAGAATGGTGTCGTCTGCGTAGAGGTGGATCAGAGAATCACCAGCAGCAAGAGCGACATCATTGATGTATACAGAGTCGGCCCGAGAATTGAACCCTGTGGCACCCCCATAGAGACTGCCAGAGGTCCGGACAATAGGCCCTCCGATTTGACACACTGAACTCTATCAGAGAAGTAGTTGGTAAACCAAGCGAGGCAATCATTTGAGAAACCAAGGCTGTCGAGTCTGCCAATAAGAATGTGGTGATTGACAGAGTCGAAAGCCTTGGCCAGGTCGATGAATACGGCTGCACAGTAATGTCTCTTATCGATGGTGGTTATGATGTCGTTTAGGACCTTGAGCATGGCTGAGGTGCACCCATGCCCAGCTCTGAAACCAGATTGCATAGCGGAGAAGGTACGGTGGGATTTGAAATGATCGGAAATCTGTTTGTTATCTTGGCTTACGAAGACCTTAGAAAGACAGGGTAGGATAGATATAGGTCTGTAGCAGTTTGGGTCTAGAGTGTCACCCCCTTTGAAGAGGGGGATGACCGCTGCAGCTTTCCAATCTTTGGGAATCTCAGACAATACGAAAGAAAGGTTGAACAGGCTAGTAATAGGGGTTGCAACAATTCCGGCAGATCATTTTAGAAAGAGAGGGTCCAGATTGTCTAGCCCGGCTGATTTGTAGGGGTCCAGATTTTGCAGCTCTTTCAGAACATCAACTATCTGGATTTGGGTGAAGGAGAAATGGTGGGGGCTTTGGTGGGTTGCTGTGGAGGGTGCCGGGCAGTTGACCGGGGTAGGGGTAGCCAGGTGGAAAGCATGGCCAGCCGTAGAGAAATGCTTATTGAAATTCTCGATTATAGTGGATTTATCGGTGGTAACAGTGTTTCCTAGCCTCAGAGCAGTGGGCAGCTGGGAGGAGGTGCCCTTATTCTCCCTGGACTTTACAGTGTCCCAGAACTTTTTTGAGTTAGTACTACAGTATGCAAATTTCTGTTCGAAAAAGCTAGCCTTAGCTTTCCTAACTGCCTGTGTATATTTATTCCTAACTTCCCTGAAAGGTTGCATATCATGGGGGCTATTCAATGCTAATGCAGAACACCACAGGATGTTTTTGTGCTTGTCAAGGGCAGACAGGTCTGGAGTGAACCAAGGACTATATCTATTCCTAGTTCAATTGTTTTTTAATGGGGCATGCTTATTTAAGATGGTGAGGAAGACACTTTTAAAGAATAGCCAGGCATCATCTACTGACGGGATGAGGTCAATGTCATTCCAGGATACCCCGGCCAGGTCGATTAGAAAGGCCTGCTCGCAGAAGTGTTTTAGGGAGCGTTTGACAGTGATGAGGGGTGGTCGTTTGGTCGCAGACCCATTACGGATGCAGGCAATGAGGCAGTGATTGCTGAGATCTTGATTGAAAACAGCAGAGGTGTATTTTGAGGGCAGTTAGGATGATATCTATGTTTATGGATTTGGGGTTGTACCTGGTAGGTTCATTGATAATTTGTGTGAGATTGAGGGCATCAAGCTTAGATTGTAGGATGGCCGGGGTGTTAAGCATGTCCCAGTTTAGGTCACCTAGTAGCACGAGCTCAGAAGATAGATGGGGGCAATCAATTCACATATGGTATCGAGGGCACAGCTGGGTGCAGAGGGAGGTCTATAGCAAGCGGCAACAGTGAGAGACTTGTTTCTGGAAAGGTGAATTTTTAGAAGTAGAAGCTCGAATTGTTTGGGTACAGACTTGGATAGTAATACAGAACTCTGAAGAACCTACTGAGACGTAGTGATGGGAAGTTTGGCTCTTTTTACTGAGTCTGATCTTTTCGACTCGTTCAGACAAAATAATGAATATTTCGACTCATTTTCGTTCATTTGAGTCAGCAATGCTGTGAGGGTCATAGCCCCCCCCCAAAACAATTAATTCCCGACTTGAATTTTATTGAGGAGAGGGTGTGTATGTTTTGGTTCTACAAAGCTGTGTCCATTATAAAATTCAATAATAAATTAATTGTAGTCATTCTTGCACCATGCGATCTATCATGAGTTCTAAACATGTATTTTTTAATTCTCTATGCTCATGATCTATTTTCCTGCGAGCATAATGACAGGCAGTTAGTAGTCGGAGCAGGTCTCTGGAGCCACTGAGCTGGAGGAGTGTGTATCAATCCTGCAGTAGGACTCATTGCGGCCAGCACTAGCAGGTCAAACGACTAAAATGAACAAGTCATGACTCTCGGGTCAGTAAAAAGAGTCGTTCAAAAGGAACGAATTGTTTGCGAACTGCACATCACTACGGAGATGATGTAGTGCTATGTAGAAGAAGAGTATATGTGCTGATGATGTTTGCTGTGATGGAGTGGTAAGCTTGCAGAGTAAATGTACCCTTTAATTATACCCATTGTGTCCTCATGTTACTGAGTCTACTACATGACAAGGTTACACTACGGTCTACACTATACATGTATTCTGTGTAGGCATTATAATGTGTGGTTTCAATGAAAGCATAAAGACCTTGACACGTGTGAAGAGGCATGCATTTCTTGTTAGAATGTGGATTGTGATACGGCACCACAGAGAGCAATGAATAAAATTGGAGCACATGAGGTCACTGACTAGTGGAATACACATTACATAAACCATTTGTGGAGACTGAAACTTTGTTTCACATCTGTTTTTCGTTTCTGGTGTGTTTTCACTTAAACAGGAACCATGTCTCTGCTGGGAGATTGGAAAAAGAAGAGTGAGTTGAGACTAGAGAAGCGTGTTAGTGATCAGTACAGCCTACCTCCTTACACGGGACTCCTGTGCACATGTGTTCTTGTAGTGATCACTGTTCTCTGGAACCCGTGGAACCTCTGGATTCCCTGGTCCGCTCGGGATAGAGTACAGGAACAGCTTGGCCTTGCCATGCAAGAAGTTAAGCAGGTCGCCATAGCTGCAGTACTCTGTGATCATCAGCATTGGGCCTGTGGTCGAACACAATAATGGGATGACCGATTTGGTTAACCAATGACACTCACCAAGTCATGTTGACCTTCTTGTGTGGAAATATAAGTACAGAAAAGAGTTTGTCGCACCTCCTTGAGTACATGCCCCTAACAGGTTAACAATGTTGTCATGAGATCCCAGGTGACTGAGGATCTTCAGTTCTGACATCAGAGCTTCTCTCTCTTCTGAGTGGGCGCTTGCTGAGGAGGAGAAGTAATTTTGTACTGAGGTAGTGCTTCTTCTACGATCGGTACAAGTATTCAATAACAGCAAGTATCCAATAACAGTTATCTATTGTACAATAACTTTGACTTCCTTTTGTAAAGTAAATGCAACGCTGCAGGAAAGATTTTACACACAGTATGAGGAGGCTAACTCACGCTTGAGCATCTTTACTGCCACGCGTGTGGTCATGTTGTCATTGGTCCCCAGACCATAGGCAGTGGCTTCCACTACTTTCCCAAAAGCCCCTGCTCCCAGAATCTGGCCTGGAACACACAGTATTCAGTCAGTCATTACTGTTTAGTGTACTGGTCTCTGTTTTTATCCCCAAAACTGCAATTAAACATACCAAGCCTCAGCTTATCACGAGGGAACTCCCACTTCTTATTATAAGGAAGTTGTGTAGGATCAATAAAGGTGTAGTTATTCCCGTCATTGGCCTCAATGATCTTCCACCGGACTTCATATTTTGGTTTCTATGAGAGAAAACATATGTTGTGTAATGGTCTAACTGCACATGTCTTTGGACATTGATTGCCAGTGAATGGGCTAGTAAATGCAACTTACCTGCTTGTATTTGTACAGGACAATGACAAGCAGAAGGAACAGAAGGGCTGCTGTGCTGGTGGCTCCAATGAAAGTGGGTGTGAACAGCTTGGACGTTACAAATTCTGGTGAAATCACAGCAGGGACACCTAAGACATAACAAACACATTTGATGCCCTTGAAGTCAGCTCATGACATTATTCAGCACTGAAAGGGGATATTACAAATAACACTACCTGTAGCTGTTTTAAAACTAGTCATAATGTGACAGAACCAGCGCCATGTGAGAATCTCACAAAACTTTTCTTTGTACAGTATATTGTATATCTGCAAAGGTTGTCTTACGCAATACGAAGATGTCCCGCTCTTTACCAACCAGGTTAAAGGTCACACACTCCACTGTGACCTCCATACTTGAGGGACTGAGGGTCAGCTCACTCTGCACCTCCATGGTGCTGGTGAGAAGAGGCTGCACCTCCACGGTGTCATTATCACCATCACACCTGACAACAGAGGAACATCAGGATGAGCACAGAACAGTGAAACAGCTCTCTCTGCATCTTGTGCCTTGGAAAGATCTTGTTCTATTGCAATCCAGTTAGGGAATCTACAATCAATCAATCAAATGTGTTTTATAAAGCCCTTTTTACATCATCAGTTTTTACACCTACGTGGTTTTTATTCCTGGGCACTGGTACCAGAGGATTGTGGGAGCTGGGTATCCAGAGGCGGTGCAGGTCAGGGTGGTAACATTCTTCAGTCTGACCATGGCACTGGGCTTCTCTACTCAGTCAGAGAGGGCAAACACCATCACGCTTTTTAAGTCGGCGTCACATCCTCAGATCGGGTCACAATTGCGGTCCATATTTTCTTGCCAGTTTGAATGTTGATGTGACCGATTACATTGGAGTGAGATCACTTACGGTAGACTTGGACATTGAAGGTGATGGAGCCGTTGAGGCATGTGCTCCTAGTGTGGAGGGTGTACTGGCCTCTCTCCTCAGACCTCACTCTCTGTAGCAGCAAGCTGCTCTCGTACCTACAGGGTGACCGTATCAGTCGGTTTCAAATAACAGCGCAGTTTCAGTAAATAGATTCTGTATTTACGCAGCATCTTTATAAATGATGCGATACAAACATTCAGAATCAGACAAATCATGTCCAGTGAAACTAGAGTGGAAAACAATGACCTGTTATTGTATCGGACGGCCCATGTGTCGTCATGAGTGGAGATGTTGTGATTGTGAGACATGGGGATGTCCCACCACTGCTCCTTGATTTGGGGATATGCTTCGATCTGAATGTTTATCTCAAGGTTTTCTCCTTCGTTCACTTCAACTAAGGAGCCATTTAGGTAGAGATCTGGTGACAGGCGGGGTATGAGCCTAATGTAAGGCTTATCTGATGAGGTGAGAGGGAAAATAGAGAGATAACATTATTGTGACCACGAACTTGAACTAAACTGAAAATTGAGATTGTCACACCCCAATTTCCTTTGAGGATGCTGAGCTGAGTTTCACTTTTAAAACAGGTTTCCGTGTTTGGTGTTTGTGGAAATCAACACTAGCCTCGTACTACCATCCTGATCTTGCAGGCTTACATAACTACTGTATGTTTCTGTGTAGTGAAACATATTAGACACTAGATCAACACTCCCTAATGCTTACCTACAACCTGCAGGTAGGTGGTGGAGCTGTTGAACCCAGCCTCATTTATGGCTGTACAGGTGAAGTTTCCTGTGTGAGACATGGCCACAGCTGGGATAGTCACACTACTGGTGATGTGCACTTGATTACTCTGGTCCTCTTGTATTATTTTACGTGAAAAGTCCAATGCCTATAAAAACAACACCAACATATCAGTTCAGATCTTCAGAAATATACTGTATCATACAAGTTAAAAGCACACGTCGGTAGGGAAAACATCTATGATTTAATGACAGAAATTGACAATACGCTACTGTTTAACTGACTTCGAGGGAGGAGTGTTTCCATGTCACGTTGTAGAAGTGGTTAGGGTTGCTGGTGATGCAGAGGATCAGGAGCTGCTCTCCAACAATACGAACATACCCATCTACCTCAATTAACACAGATGGTGGAAAACGCAACCCTGGAACAGACGTAGAGAAGTGTTTAGACGTGTTGAAATGCTTTGGGGCTAATAACCTCAATGTCCAACAAACACAAATGCACAGGCATCAACTTCATCTCACTTTGAATGACGAAGATGGGGACAACTTTGGAGACTTTCGTGACCCCATTGATCTTTGCACTGCAGACGTAGTCTGCGCTGTGGCTGGTCAGAAGGTATCGGATGAGGATTCCTCTCTTTGGGTTGACAGTGTAGTTCATGTCGGTGGGTGTAGGGTCTCCATTGGCCTTACGGACGGATAGGTCAGTGGCTATGGGGTTGGTCAGCTGACAGAGGAGAACATCACTGCCCTCCTTCACATCTCCCAGGGTTCGAGGGGTCACCAAGATGTTATGGGGATCTATAAGGACAATAACACGTGATATATGGTGCATGTGAGTCTTCAAGTTGAGCACTGAATATGACAATACTTACACACTTACCTTTCACATAGATGTGGACCTCTGACATGAGGTCTGGTTGGTTCTCATACATGCACTTGTATGTGCCAGTGTAGTCTACTGTAAGGCGGCTGGTGGTAATCACACTCCCCAATCTAGTATTCCTCATGAGTTTGAATGCTGTGGTTGACCAGGTGACTGTGCTGTACCCCTCACAGGTCAAGGTGAAAGATGAGGTTCCAATAGGGATAGTCCACTCAGCCTCCCTCAGCACCACCGAGTTCAGCTTGATCACTGGAGGGCTCTGCTCTGTCAACAGACCAAAGACAGAACCAGGAATAAATAACACACATAATCAAATCTAGCAATCTCGTGCATCATGGAATGCAGACATAGTCTACAGCAGCTATTCCCAAACTGGGGTACGTGCAATGCTGTCGTTAGTATGCCAAATAAAAATGGGATTCACATTTTCAAACAGTACATTTCTATTTTCCAACGGGGCTATACTTTTGGGTGAGGTTTTTTCTCGCCTGAGTAGCCTCGTTTCACTGCCAAAAATAAAATGAAACTATCTAGTGTCCAGCGAAATAAAAACACAATGTCAAATACAGGTAGCCTAGACAAATAATTAACATCCAATCACATTAACTGTTACTCTCTCGTGGGAAACTTCACTCTTGCGCAGACATTTAGAAACGAAACATGACAATTTGAAAAATAAGCCATGGGAGTTTTTTGAGCGAGAATAAAGACGACTTTTGAGTAGTAAGACATGTATAAAAGTAACAGATACCATTAATAAGAAGGGGCTATAAGCGTCTTATATGGTGAGCTACCGAGTGGCTAGGACAGGCAAGCCCCATACTATTGTGGAGGACTTAATTCTTCCTGCTGCCGCGAATATGGCTGGGACACTGCTGGGGGAAAAGGCCAAAAAACTATACAGACATTGTCTTCATCAAACAACACTGTTTCACAACGCATCAGTAACATGAAAGGAGATGTTTTGAAACAATTACTGCTTCACATACAAACCAGTGAATTATATGCGTTACAGCTGGATGAGCCAACAGATGTGTCACGCCTGGCACAGCTCCTGATATATGTCCGTTAAGTTAATGGGGGGCGGCAGGTAGCCTAGTGGTTAGAGCGTTGGGCCAGTAACCGAAAGGCTGCTGGATTGAATCCCCGAGCTGACAAGGTAAAAATCTGTCATTCTGGCCCTGAGCAAGGCAGTTAACCCACTGTTCCCCGGGCACCAAAGATGTGGATGTCGATTATGGCAGTCCCCCGCACCTCTCTGATTCAGAGGGGTTGGGTTAAATCCGGAAGACACATTTCAGTTGAAGGCATTTAGTTGTATCACTGACTAAGTATCCCCCTTTGCCCTATTAAGGAGGACATCCTCTTCTGCAAACCACTGGAACCAGGACAATATGAGAGGATATTTTTAAAGTACTGGACAGCTTTATGACATCAAATGGACTTTGGTGGTCAAGATGAGTTGGTATCTGTACTGATGGTGCAAAAGCCATGACAGGAAGACATAGTGGAGTGGTAATGCATGTGCAAGCCGTTGCTCCCGACGCCACTTGGGTACACTGCAGCATCCACCGAGAAGCTCTTGTTGCCAAGGGAATGCCTGACGGCTTGAAAGACGATTTGGACAATACAGTGAAAATGGTTAACTTTGTTAAAGCAAGGCCCCTGAACTCTCGTGTATTTTCTGCATTATGCAATGATATGGGCAGCGACCATGTAACGCTTTTACAAAATACAGAAGTGCGCTGGTTATCAAGGGGCAAAGTTTTTTTAAATTGAGAGACAAGCTTAAAGTTTTCTTTACTGACCATTTTCACTTGTCTGACTGCTTGCATGATTACGAGTTTCTCACACAACTGGCCTGTCAGGATGATGTTTTTTCTCACCTGAATGATCTAAATCTAGGATTACAGGGACACTCTCCAACTATATTCAATGTGCGGGACAAAATTGAGGCTATGATTAAGCTATGGGGTTGGTCTGTGTTAACTTCACTAGGATAGGGGGAAGCATTCGGAATTTTGGATGAAAAGCATGCCCGAACTAAACTGCCTGCTACTCAGGCCCAGAAGCTAGGATATGCATATAATTGGTAGATTTGGATAGAAAACACTCTGAAGTTTCTAAAACTGTTTGAATGATGTCTGTGTATAACAGAACTTATTTGGCAGGCAAAACCCCGAGGACAAACCAACCAGGATTTTTTATTTTTGAGGTCACTCTCTATTCAATGGGGTTTCATTGGGAATCTAGAATTCTAAGGCAGTTGCTTGCAGTTCCTATCGCTTCCACTGGATGTCAACAGTCTTTAGAAATTGGTGATGTTTTTCCTTTGTGTAATGAAGAAGTAGCCCTTTTCAGAACGAGGGTCGAGGGAAGTGTATTGTTTGATAGAGGCGCGTGACCTGAAAAGCAAGCTCCACTTTGCTTTCCTCTGGTATTGAACGCAGTTTATCCTTTCTTAAATTTTAACGATTATTTACGTTAAAAAATACCTAAAGTTGTATTAGGAAAGTTGTTTGAAATCTTTGGACAAAGATTACAGGTAAGATATTTTGTAGTCATGTTGCGCGAGTTGGAACGGGTGTATTTTCTGAATAATACGCGCCAAATAAATGGACATTTTGGATATATAACGACAGAATTTATCGAACAAAAGGACCATTTGTGATGTTTAATGGACATATTGGAGTGCCAACAGAAGAAGATCTTCAAAGGTAAGGCATGCATTATGTTATTTCTGACTTTTGTGTTGTGCCTGGCGGGTTGAATTATGATTTCATGTGTATGTTTGCTGGGGTGCTGTCCTCAGATAATAGCATGGTTTGCTTTCGCCATAAAGCCTTTTTGAAATTGGACACTGTGGTTGGATTAACAAGAAGTTTATCTTTAAAATGGTGTATAATACTTGTATGTTTGAGGAATTTTAATTATGAGATTTCTGTTGTTTGAATTTGGCGCCTTGCAATTTCCCTGGCTGTTGTTGAGGTGGGACGTTAGCGTCCCACATATTCCAGAGAGTTAACAAGGACAACACACAGGTCTTTCCATCATTGTATGATTTTTTGTGTGCAAATGAACTCAAGCTTATGGACAATGTCAAATGTGATATAGCGAAGCACTTGAGTGAGCTGGACACGCAATTACACAGGTACTTTCCCGAAATGGATGACACAAACAACTGGATTCGTTATCCCTTTCATGCCCTGCCTCCAGTTCACTTACCGATATCTGAACAAGAGACCCTCATCGAAATCGCAACAAGCGGTTTTAATCTAATTAAATTTAATCAGAAGCCACTGCCAGATTTCTGGATAGGGCTGCGCTCAGAGATTATTGCCTTGGCAAATGTGATGCCCTTTGCAACCACATACCTATGTGAGAGTGGATTCTTGGCCCTCACTACCATGAGGTAGAGGCACAGACTGTGTGTGGAAAATGATTTAAGACTGAGACTCTCCAATATAACCCAACATTGCAGAGTTATGTTCTCATTAACCTGTGGAGTTATTCACAATTTGTGATGAACAAATAAGGTATTATATGTAAGATGGCTAAAGAAAGAGCAAAATTATTGATTATTATTATATTATTATTTGTGCCCTTGTCCTATAAGAGCTCTTTGTCACTTCCCACGAGCCGGGTTGTGACAAAAACTCGCACTCATTCTTATGTTTAATAAATGTATAGTATAGTGTGTGTGTGGCAGGCTTACAATGATGGCAAAAACAACATTTGAGAGTGCGCTGACCCTGGTTCTAGAGGGGGTACGCAGCTGGAGGTTGAATGTTTGAAGGGGTACGGGACTATAAAAGGTTTGGGAACCACTGGTCTACGGTAATGATATACTTCACATTTGAATTATCACATTTGTAACTGCAATACCTACAGTACAGTGCATTCGGAAAGTATTCAGACCCCTTGACTTTTTCCACATTTACGTTAATAATTTCTCTTATCTATCTACACACAATACCCCATAATGACGAAGCAAAAACAGGTTTTTAGACATTTTTACAAATGTATTAAAAATAAAAAACAGATACCTTATTTATAAAAGTATTCAGACCCTTTGCTTTGAGACTCGACATTGAGCTCAGGTGCATCCTGTTTCCATTGATCATCCTTGAGATGGTACATTTGATTGATTGGACATGATTTGAAAAGGCACACACCTGTCTATATAAGGTCCCACAGTTGACAGTGCATGTCAGAGCAAAAACCAAGCCATGAGGTCAAATGAATTGTCCATAGAGCTCTGAGACAGGATTGTGTCGAGGCACAGATATGGGGAATGGTACCAAAACATTTCTGCAGCATTGAAGGTCCCCAAGAACACAGTGGCCTCCATCATTCTTAAATTGAAGAAGTTTGGAACCACCAAGACTTTCAGCTTTAATTTGAGGGTATTTAACATCCAAATCGGGTGAACGGTGTGGCAATTACTTTTTATATGTGGTCACCCCCTTTTTAAGGGACCAAAAGTAATTGTAATAAAGTAATTAGGCTGAAAAATCTAAACAAACCTGTCAGAGAGATAGCTAAAACATTAGGTGTGGCCAAATCAACTATTTGGTACATTCTTAAAAAGAAAGAACGCACTGGTGAGCTCAGGAACACCAAAAGGCCTGGAAGACCACAGAAAACAACTGTGGTGGATGACAGAAGAATTCTTTCCCTGGTGAAGAAAAAACCCCTTCACAACAGTTGGCCAGATCAAGAACACCCTCCAACTGAGCATGCATTTCACTTGCTAAAGGCAAAACTGAAGGCAAAACACCCCAAGTACATGCAGGATCTGAAGACAGCTGCAGTAAAGGCCTGGCAGAGCATCACCAGGGAAGAAACCCAGGATCTGGTGATGTCTATGGGTTCTAGACTTCAGGCAGTCATTGACTGCAAAGGATTTGCTACCAAGTATTAAAACTCACAATTTAATTTATGATTATGTTAGTTTGTCCAATTACAGTTGAAGTTGGAAGTTTACATACACTTAGGTTGGAGTCATTAAAACTCATTTTTCAACCACTATATACATTTCTTGTTAACAAACTATAGTTTGCGCAAGTCGGTTAGGACATCTACTTTGTGCATGACACAAGTCATTTTTCCAACAATTGTTTACAGACAGATTATTTCACTAATAATTCACTGTATCACAAATCCAGTGGGTCAAAAGTTTACATACACTAAGTTGACTGTGCCTTTAAACAGCTTGGAAAATTCCAGAAAATGATGTCATGGCTTTAGAAGCTTCTGATAGGCTAATTGACATCATTTGAGTCAATTGGAGGTGTACCTGTGGATGTATTTCAAGGCCTACCTTCAAACTCAGTGCCTCTTTGCTTGACATCATGGGAAAATCTCAAGAAATCAGCCAAGACCTCGGAAAAGAATTGTAGACCTCCACAAGTCTGGTTCATCCTTTGGAGCAATTTCCAAATGCCTGAAGGTACCACGTTCATCTTTACAAACAATAGTACGCAAGTATAAACGCAATGGGACTACGCAGCCGTCATACCGCTCAGGAAAGATACGCGTTCTGTCTCCTAGAGATGAACGTACTTTGGTGTGAAAAGCGCTAATCAATCCCAGAACAACAGCAAAGGACCAGATGCTGGAGGAAACAGGTACAAAAGTATCTATATCCACAGTAAAACGAGTCCTATATTGACATAACCCGAAAGGCCGCTCAGCAAGGAAGAAGCCACTGCTCCAAAACCGCCATAAAAAAGCCAGACTACGGTTTGCAACTGCACATGGGGACAAAGATTGTACTTTTTGGAGAAATGTCCTCTGGTCTGATGAAACAAAAGTAGAACTGTTTGGCCATAATGACCATCGTTATGTTTGGAGGAAAAAGGGGGAGACTGTAGGCAAGCCAAAGAACACCATCCCAACCATGAAGCATGGGGGTGGCAGCATTATGTTGTGGGGGTGCTTTGCTGCAGGAGGGACTGGTGCACTTTACAAAATAGATGGCATCATGAGGAGGAAAATGATGTGGATATATTGAAGCAACATCTCAAGACATCAGTCAGGAAGTTAAAGCTTGTCCGCAAATGGATCTTCCAAATGGACAATGACCCCAAGTATACTTCCAAAGTTGTGGCAAAATGGCTTAAGGACAACAAAGTCAAGGTATTGGAGTGGCCATCACAAAGCCCTGACCTGAATCCTATAGAAAATATGTGGGCAGAACTGAAAAAGTGCGTGCGAGCAAGGAGGCCTACAAACCTGACTCAGTTACACCAGCTCTGTCAGGAGGAATGGGCCAAAATTCACACAACTTATTGTGAGAAGCTTGTGGAAGGCTACCCAAAATGTTTGACCCAAGTTAAGAAATTAAAGGCAATGCTACCAAATACTAATTGAGTGTATGTAAACTTCTGACCCACTGGGAATGTGATGAAAGAAATAAAATCTGAAATAAATAATTCTCTCTGCTATTATTCTGATATTTCACATTCTTAAAATAAAGTGGTGATCCTAACTGACCTAAAACAGGGATTTTTTTACTAGGATTAAATGTCAGGAATTGTGAAAACTGAGTTTAAATGTATTTGGCTAAGGTGTATGTAAACTTCTGACTTCAACTGTACACTGGTGCAACGACTGTGCTTTTTTTTGACGAATGCACTTTTGTTATAAATGTATATAAATGGTTATAATTCCTACACGGTTCATACAATAATTTTGTAAAAACCCTTAAATTAGAGATGAAAGTCTAAACTTAAAGCGCATCTTGATTCTTTCCTTTCAAATCCATTGTTGTGGCGTACAGAGCCAAAATTATGCAAATTGTGTCACTGTCCAAATACTTTGGACCTGACTGTATATGTATTTAATGGTTAAGATCTATCTAGCCGCTCTTTCGTCCTGTCATATAGGCTTTTGACAATAACACGGTGGGATAACACCCCTTGTTATGTTGTTTCATTAAGTCCAGTTTCCAAGCCTTGAGCCGCGTCTTGGGATCTGTCTATTGTGCTTGAGGGTATTTCACAGCAGCCTTTTGAGCCTCTGGAAAGCGTTGAGAGTTATCTCTTCTTCAAGACCGCTTTACTGTTAGCCTTTATGGCCATAAAGCGAATGAGTGAGCTGCATGCACTTTTAGTTCACCGTTCATGCCTACAGTTTGCCACGGGGTTTTACAAGGTTCCCTTGTTTCCTAACCCTGCCTTTATGCCTAAGGTCAGCGACAATTAGAATTGTTTTGCCTTGGCACATGTGGCTTTCTACCTCCCTTCCCTTCAGTTTTACGGAAGATGAGTGTCTGTACCATTTGTGTCCAGTACGCGCATTGCACATATTCTTGATAGAACAAGAGCATTGCGCAAGAGGAGTCAACTCTTTGTGTCCTGGGCCCTGCAAGGGGAGGCCCCTCTCTTGTCAACGGTTATCACATTGGATTGTGGAAGCTTTTATATTGGCCTATAATAGCAAGCAGTTACAGCCTCCGAAAAGTCTGAGGTCTTGTTGGGCATCGTTCGAGAGTATCTCCTTACAGGAGATTTGCAATATGGCTTGTCGGGCATCATCTCCTCATACTTTTGTGAGGTTCTACTGGCTAGATGTCACTGCGCCTTCTTTGGCACATACCGTCCTGTGTCAGGGCCTCTGAGGGTTGGCTCTGTCACGATCGTCGTAAAAACTGGACCAAGGCACAGCGTACGTAGCGTTCCACATCTTTATTATAAAGTGACACTTCAGCAAATACAAAATAATAAACGAACAAATGAAACGTGACGTTCTGGAGTGCTCACAGGCAACTACACAAAAACAAAACAAGATCCCACAAAACACAGTGGAGAAATGGCTGCCTAAATATGATCCCCAATCAGAGACAACGATAAACAGCTGCCTCTGATTGGGAACCATACCAAGCCAACATAGAAATAGAACAACCTAAACTACCCACCCTAGTCACACCCCGACCTAACCAACATAGAGAATAAAAGGCTGTCTATGGTCAGGGCGTGGCAGGCATGTGGAGACTACCTGGCTTTGGAAGAGCATGTTTGCCATACGGAGTTGGCCATATCCCACGTGAGATATTGAAAGATATATTATGAGATTCAGGTGAATCCCATATGTGCGATATCTCATTCATAATATCAGAGAACCTGGGTTACGAGAGTAACCTTGACTTATATTCACATTATTTGAGTATCAGACTGTGATTGGTTTATCACCTAATTGTTAACCTTGAGTCGATGTCCGTGCCCCCATTGTTGCATTGGATTAGACATTGTTGCATTGGATTAGATACAAAGTATTTAAAATGAGAAAAACATGTCGAGACTGTGGTTTCTCACTCTACTATATGCCATCTCAGCCTTGAGGCTGCGTGACTATCAGCAGGTACAAGCAGTTCGCATCCTGAGAATTAAAGAGATACATTACCATTACCCAGTACTTTTCCATCATTGCGCATTGCAAGCATACAAAGGTTATCACATATATACAGTAATCATGGCATTGGTGTAGCCCCACACCCGACCCCCAGGGTAACCCCCAACAGTGAAAACAAAGACATTTTGTGGTGAGTGAAGACATCCCATTTTAATTCATGGCAACAAACCTGCAATAATAATTGTAATTTTTTTACTGTACATCATAGTATTTCACTTTTTTGTATGTAAAATACTAAAATGGGCATCAAACAATCCCCTTACTTTAAGTCAGTGAAGTACATCTTCTTGAATTTCTCCTCTGTCAGGAATGATGCCAACACTTGAGTACCAAAGTTATGTCATTTGCTGTTACTGACATGATAGCATTGTATCATAATGGTGAATGATGAGTTACTTCAATGGTAATGCCTTAGAAATCATCCATAGAAAAAAGGAATGATTCAAGGAAAATGTAATTTCTCGGTGTGCACCAACGTCAACAGTGAGAATTATTTAGCAATTAAGGCATTTCTGTCTGTTTCATATTTGTTCTGTTGTTTTTTTTTAGGGAGAAAGGGGAAATGAGAGTGTGCCTGAGCCGGTTTGACCCGTGTCTTTGTGTGTGTGGAAATGGTTGAAACGAAACCCCACATAGCGTCTAGTTCCAGGAAACACATTGGGCTGGGGACCTGCTTAGGCGGATCGTGGTCTTTGGGGGCCTGTTTCCCATTCTCACTCTTACTTCTGCTTTTTATGGGGATGTGGGGAAGTGAGGGGGGGGGCTCACCAGGAACTGGACAGGTCCCGTTAGCTCTGCCCACCCCCCAGCTCTCAGATGTCAGAACTCACAAAGCCAACTAAACACCTGTTCTCACTGTCACAGTCTTCACTAATGCAGAACACCTCAAAGTCATTATCAACTTGAGTAAAAATTCTGTTACACCCATGGTTACATTTTTATGTTTTGTCATAAACCTTTAATTAAGACAAAACATAATGTATCTATATTGTAGAATATGTCAAATATAATACAACCACCCAGAATATTGTGGGTTTTTATGTGTGTTATAAATTCATTAGAAACTTCAGAAACACTTTATATGAAAGATACACTTTTGGATGACTTTTGTGAATGATGTAATGACAATTTATCTGTGCAAAATACAATATAATGATTTTTTTTTAAATCAAAATAACTCATGACACATTTATTACACATTTTAGTGAATATTAACAGAACCATATGATTTTAAATTAGGTCTTGTTGGTTAAGAAATCCCAATTATTTGGATAACAAAGGCTGCGTTTAAGCAGGCAGCCCAATTATTTTGCCCATTTATTGCCAAACGATCTGATCTGATTGGTCAAAAGACAAATTACGCAGCCATAGGAGCTGATTTTCAACTACTTACAGTATTACTAGGGTAGCATTTGATTCACGTGCTTACCTTGGGCTGTGCAGCAGACCATGATGCCCAGGAGAAGGGCTAGGAAGAGCATTTTCTGTCCCTCTCACTGCCTCTGTCTGTCTCTGACTGCTCTGTCTCTATGTGTAAATGTCTGTCCGCTCTACTCAAGGGTAGTTAAGGAACTGGTTGATTGGTGTGGCTTCTCAGTCCTTATAGCCTAATGTCATCAGAACTTCCCCTTACTCACCTCGCACAGTGCATACAGCCAGTACATGTTAAAGTAGTTTGGGTTTTCTTTCATTCTTTTGATGAACGAGTCAATGAGTAAGGTTATGTGCACACAATAATGCGATTCTTGTGAATAGTCAGATTAATATAATAGTTTGATTTAAAAGTTAACAAGCTTTGCAAGAAGAATGATTTCCATAATAATCCTGTTTTACATGGACACATCTGAAATCAGGCTACCTGACGGGACTTTTGATAAATGCAGAAAATCACCAATCAAAATAAACTTTCTACCACAGCGCCCATGTTATTTTTGTGAAGAATATTTGATTCTGAGTTAGGAAACATAATGTTTGTATGTGAAAACTATTTCTAAGATGCACACTTTCAGCTATTTCGAGCTCACTTCTGTCCTGCAAAAGAAAGAAGTTTGCGCTGCTTGTGCTAGCACATGCGCAGATCAAGTACGCCACTATAATTCTGATTTAATGCTTTTACATGTAAGGGATGAACACTGACGTTCTGTACATTACCTTGAAAATAATGGACTACACGGCGTGACGAGGCGGAGCCAAGTCTCGTTGCGGAGTTCATCTGTACAGAACCGAGGTATTTACATTTACATTTTAGTCATTTAGCAGACGCTCTTATCCAGAGCGACTTACAGTAGTGAATACATACATTTCATTTTTCATTTCATGCATTTTTTTTTTTATCCCGCTATACCACAGTTGCCAAAGAAAACAATACTAAAGCACACATTTACGGGTATAAAAAAAAAATCCATTGATAATTCATTATTTCTCATCTTTTGGTTGCTTGAGACGCAACCCAGTTCTATGTGTTCTGTTGCCATGCTCGCTGGCAACATTCTTGTCCCTTGCTTACTAACTAGACAACTAGCTATGGGTAACACAGTCTCGACCTCTGCAGCCAGAATAACCGCAAAGTAGCTGCATTTGTTTAGGATATTTTCTATTGACAGTCATTCGAATACATCCATAACAATGAGCTAAGTATGTCCGATTTTGCCGGGCATAGCTAGAAAAAGTTTCCTTCTCGCCGAGCCCTGAATGCTAAGGCACCTTGGAGGTTTGTGATATACTGTATGGCCAATATACCATGGCTGAGGGCTGTATCCAGGCACTCTGCGTTGCGTTGTGACGCTAGAAAAGGTTGCCTTCTCGTCAGGACACTTGACACTGTTTTAATGTCCATTCTAGAATGCCCTTCTAACCAATCAGTATTCAACAATGTTGTGGTATAAGTTCTATTATAAACTGGGTGGTTTTAGCCCTGAATGCTAATTGGCTTAAAGCCGTAGTATGTCAAACCGTATACCACGGGTATGACAAAATATTTATATTTACTCTTGTAATTACGTTGGTAACTAGTTTATAATAGCAATAAGGCACCTTGGAGGTTTGTGATATACTGTATGGCCAATATACCATGGCTAAGGGCTGTATCCAAGCACTCTGCGTTGCGTCGTGAATAATAACAGCCATTAACTATGGTATATTGGCTATTTACCACAGCCCCTCGGGCCTTATTGCTTAATTATATCACAACATTGTTGAATACTCGTTTCTGATTGGCTAGAAGGGCATTCTAGAGTTGACAGTTGGAAAAGATTTCAGGACAGTTAGAAATGATATCAGGACACCTTGCAATCATGACACAATATGCCTACACATGCAGACCATACTTGCAACAAAGTTAAAGAAAGCTAAACCTACAACCACACAAACCGAAATTGGATACATTGTAAACGCTGGCCCAACTAGGAAAAACGTAGCTACTAGTATCGATTTAAAAAAATTTTTTTTACAGAGACATCTTTTTTGGGGACCATCTGGTGTCCTAATGCAGTGAGTGATCAACATGAATTTCACCGGTCCCTTTGTTGCAGTCATGACGCAAGTGGCGCTATGCTGTCAAATCCTCCCACATGTTTCTAGTTTGAACAGCTACTTTCAGCTACTGGTATGTTTTAATTCGGTTGTCATACTGGTAGGTTTTCTGGAAACAAACTAACGTTATTTAGCTAGCTTCTAGCCTAGTGTTTGATATGCTATGCAATCGCCTCATAATAAACAGTGTTGAGTGCCATGACAAGAAGGCAACCTTTTCTAGCTACCCGGCACGGGCATCATCAGCTCATTGTTATGGATGTATCCAAATGAATGTCAATAGAAAACAGCTTAAACAAACGCAAATCCGGCTACTTGCTTTTATTCTGGCTGCAGAGGTTGTGATTGTGTTAGCCATAGCTAGTTGGCTGGCTAGCTACAGTAGCAAGCAAGGGACAAGTATGTTGCCAGCGAGCATGGCAACAGAGCATACAGAATTAACAACTGTGTCGCATCCATAAATATTGAACTAATCGAACGAAAGACTGGGTCGCATCTCTAGCAACCAAAAGATGAGAAAGTATGAATTATCTTCTAAAAATGAAAATATCAATGAAGATATAATTTATACCTGTAAATGTGTGCTTTAATATTGTTTTCTTTGGCAATTGTGGTGTAAGCATGATAAACACCTCTGTTATGTACATTACCTTGGAAAAATGAACTCCCCAAAGAGACTCGGCTGTGTCGTCCATTATTTCCAAGGTAATATACAGAACGTTGGTGTTTATCCCCTTACATAAGTCTAAAGATTGCTCAGAAAGCAAGGTGTTTTAGTTGGTGTATGCTTACTTCGATTATGACCTTATGCCGATTAAGACAAACAGAGTAAGGTGTTTACATGTGTCACGCCCTGGCCATAGAGAGGTTTTTTTATTCTCTATTTTGGGTAGGCCAGGGTGTGACTAGGGTGGGCAATTCTATGTTCCTTTTTCTATGTTCTTTATTTTCTATGTTTTGGCCGGGTATGGTTCTCAATCAGGGACAGCTGTCTATCGTTGTCTCTGATTGGGAACCATACTTAGATAGCCCTTTTTCCCTCCTTGTGTTGTGGGAAGTTGACTTTGTTTATGGCACATAGCCTTTAGCTTCACGGTTTGTTGGGTAGTGTTTATTGTTTTGTTCAGCGTCTTTTCTAATAAAAATAATATGTACGCTCACCACGCTGCACCTTGGTCCTCTCCTTTCAACCGACGTGACAACATGACTAATGCCATAACCGACCTACTGCTATAATCAGTTTAATATTGAATTATTAGTGCGCATGTAAACTTACTCATAGTTAGTAGATTTTTTTTACAATATAACAACGTTCACAGTTAATACAATGTATTTACAGATGGTCAATTCAATTACACATGAGTGGAAATAATAGTGAACATCTTTATTGCATGTACAGTAGAATGGGCTGCCCATTATTCACTTAAACTGATATAACAAAATACGCAAGCAAATGCCATTAAAAAACCCTCGCAGTGCATTTGCTGTGTAGCAATGTATGCATCTCAATTAATGTATGGAGTTCATTAAAAATAGAAATGTGCACCTTTTTTTCTGTCTAAGATGTTTAGATATCGTTTTTTGTCTTATTCAGAAACATCCCTCTACCGTGTGCCTTTCCATCTTACTATTATTTACAATTTAGATACCTAACAGAACAGGGAACACATACATGTTTTGCCAGCCCTGGTTACAGTAATGAAAAGTGTATATTTAAGCAATAAGGCCCGAGGAGGTGTGGTATATGGCCAATATACCATGGCAAAGGGTTGTTCTTAGGCACAACACAATGCGGAGGCTTGGATATAGCCCCTTAGCCTGGTATATTGGCCATATACCACAAACCCCTGAGGCACCGTATTGCTATTATAAACTGGTTACAAAAATAATTAAAAGTAATTTTGCATCATATCTGTGGTATATTGTCTGATATACCACGGCTTTCAGCCGATCAGCATACAGGAACCTACCCAGTTTATAAATAAGAATATACTATCATTGCTTTGATATAGAGGTACCATACATTACAGACTGTATACGAATGATACTATACCGAGAGTAAAAATTGAAAGATTATGACAAAAATGTTAACAATAAAGGCACTTCATTTGAAATTAAACAACATGAAAAATCATTAAGACAACATTAAAACTAAGTCATTTACTACATCTCAAGAAATTGCATGTAAAGTATCAACTGCCCTTTCAATGTGTCTGAGTTAACACTCAAGGATACATGCCACAGACCTTTCAATATAGAGTTGGAAATTCAACAGCATTTTGTACAAGACAATACTCTAGCCAGGCAAACAGATTAGGCACAATGAATATATACTATTGATGAAAAATGTATCACAAATTAATTCTGACATTTACAATCAGTACCTTTTAATATGCTGACGAAACCTGATGGAACAACCCTGACCGCATGAGAACCCTTGGAAGGAATGAGATGTAGTGCTTAAGGGGGAAATCTGCAGTTCAAACAATAACAAAGCCGTCATCCTGCCCCTGTTTTGGGTAAACAGCTGAGGGATGGGGCTGGAGAAATGCAACCACTCTCAAATTCATAAACAGAGCTACGGATGGAAGGACTGACCATCCATCATATCAAAATAATAGTTTGATATAATCATATCTGCTTTAGCTGACATCCACATAGCAGCTGCCTTGGCGGTGTCTGAGGTGGAACTGTATTAAGCTTACAGTATGCTTCCCAGTCCAAACAGTTTGCTTAAATACAGTGCAATCGGAAAGTATTCAGACCCCTTGATTTATTCCACATTTTGTGATGTTACAGCCTTATTCTAAAATGCATTAAATCAAGTTTTTTCCTCATCAATCTATGCACAAGTCCCCATAATGACAAAGCAAAAAGATGTTAGAAATGTTTCCAAATTTATAAAAAATGTAAAACTGAAATACCTTATTTACATAAGTATTCAGACCCTTTGCTATGAGACTCGAAAGTGAGCTCAGGTGCATCCTGTTTCCATTGATCATCCTTGAGATGTTTCTACAACTTGATTGGAGTCCACCTGTGGTAAATTATATTGAATGGACATGATTTGTAAAGGCACACACCTGTCTATATAAGGTCCCACAGTAGACAGTGCATGTCAGAGCAAAAACCAAGCCATGAGATCAAAGGAATTGTCCGTAGGATTGTGTCGAGGCACAGATCTGAGGAAGGGTACCAAAAAATGTCTGCATCATTGAAGGTCACCAAGAACACAGTGGCTTACATCATTCTTCAATGGAATAAGTTTGGAACCACCAAGACTCTTCCTAGAGTTGGCCGCCCAGCCAAACTGAGCAATCGAGGGAGAAGGGTCTTCATCAGGGAGGTGACCAAGAACCCGATGGTCACTCTGACAGAGCTCCAGAGTTCCTCTGTGGATATGGGAGAACCTTCCAGAAGGACAATCATCTCTGCAGCACTCCACCAATCAGGCCTTTATGAAGTGGCAAGACGGAAGCTACTCCTCAGTAAATCTAGTACTGAAAGCATAAGCCACGGCTAGCTAGCACTGCAGTGCATAAAACATGGTGAGTAGCTGACTCAAGGAGAGAGAAAGACAATAGTTGAACAGTTTTGAACAAATACATTTCTTCAAAAATGAAGATCCAAGAGAGGGAGAGCTATATTTTGTATTTTTTTCACTTTCACTTACTTAGCTATGGAATGCAGCTAGCTAGTTTAGCCTACTCAAACACCCGGCTCAAACAGAAAAGGATGCTATGTTACCTAGCTGACTATGGCGATCCAACAGTGGATCTCTTCCAAGTCAAGGTAAGCTTTTGGTTTGATTAATTTATTGCCACCGGGGCCCGCCAATGTAACTGCTAAACTGCTTGCTAACTGTACACTGCACTGAAGTCCACAAGCGAATCGAAAAGGTGAGAGGAGTAGATGCAAGAAGGAATTCTACAACGATCGAAGGGATCATGCTGTTTGTATGTGGCTGCTATGAAATTGAACTGTTTGAGTGTGATCAGGGGTGTATTAATTCCGCCCATTCTGTTGAAAAAAAAAGCTTAAATGGGGATAAACATAACTGAATTGGTCCAATAGAAACTCTCGTTTGCAACTGTTGGACTAATGATTACACCCTAGATCAGCTAGATGCAGGCAAGATTGTGCAAAGCGGTTGAATGTGTCAATGGCTGTCACCTTGATTACTCAAATTTCTCTCGACCTGTTGCGCCTATGTTGTAAACTCATTCATAGGCTAGGTTTTAGCAAACTCATGATGGGTATAGGGAAAATTTGTGTATCATGTAGTAGCCTAAACTTATCGATGTTACGTTGAACTGGGTGAATGGAATATGAATGACAAACAAGTGTTCTACCTGACAACAAAAAGGGTTGTTCAAAGGGTTCTCCTATGGGAACAGCGAAATAACCCTTTTAGGTTCTAGATCGCCTACACTTCTGACGCGAGTGGGGCGTGGGTTGCTTCGTTACAATGATCGCAAGAGCAGCTGCTGACTGATTTGATCGCTCCAATGCAGTTCCACCTCCAACACCGCCAAAACATCCTATACAGCTGTTTGCTATCGCCGGTTAATGCTTGATTTGATTGAATTTAGGCCCATGTTTTGAGGCAGTGTTTGTTTACAATTACATTGTTTACAAACAGTGGAGTTAAGCAAGCTTATATTTTGGGTTCTGATGGGGTATGACAGTTGAGCTAAGCTGGCATTTATAAGTTATATTCTTCAAGAATCAATGGGTATATATCATTCATTTAAAAGTCCCAAAATGTATGCTTAAATTTATTTAATCGCTTTTACAAAACATAATTTTGTCTAAAATTGAGAATGAGAAGTGCAAATATGCGGTGCATTACTGCAAGCTTACATTCTCTTAAAAAAACTTTTTTTTTAATGATTGAAATTAAATGTATTCCCATGCCAAATATACTTTTCTTTACAGTTTGACAACTTCAATTTGATTACATTTGCATATAATATTACCATTTCCATTGCCATTTGTCAAACTGCTGATGCTTTTTTTTGTGAATCATAGCATTAAAAGGGAAAAAGTACCTGAAAGATATACAGTATATTACCAATATACAAAAATAATAACGATATAATGTTTCCTAAAAGGGCCTACAACATTAGTGTTTAACTAACAACACACATTGTCATGTACAACATTGTCCTATACAGTAGACACCTCTAACTTCAGCTCTCTAATGAGGGGCTACAGGAAACTCTCCTCCACTTCAGGGGTACATGGAGACTGGGGGAGCTTGTCTTCTTGCGTGGGGGGAGGCACCTCTTCCTCTGTGGGTACTGGTTCTTCTAGGGATGCTTCTGGTCCATCCAGGGAGGCTGTATCAGTATCTGTCTGGTCGATTGTGCTTGGAGGACTAAGAAGGCAGAACAAAGATTGGTTTTACGTTATTACTGCTTTATTAATGTCAGAGGAAAATCAATAAGACCGAGTGTCAACTGCCAATTATTAATGACAATGAGCAATAAACAAAAACAACATAAGAAAACATTGTGCAGAATTGGGAAGTCCTCAAATGCTGCCTCTGACTCACGCAACCACACTCTTCCTGTGGGAAACAGCCACAGAGTTGACAGACAAGAGACATATCTGTGGAGAGAAGATCCTACGTTACCTTGATGTACTCTGTGTGGCGGTGTCCAGCACCTCACCACCTGCTTCTGCCTCTTCGACTACATGGATATCTGGGATGGCGATTATGTAGTCAGTCTGGGAGGGGCCAGCCTCCTTCCCAGTCTCCCCTATCTCCCCCGTCTCCCCTGTCTCCTGACCCGCTCGATCCCCTGAGGAGTGGTCATCTGAAGACACAGCCGGGTTCCCTGCCGGTATGGGTTTGGACCTGATCGCAGCGTGGTGGTCGCTCTTCAGAAAGCTCTCATTCACCTGGGTGTATTTCTGGGATGGTTTGGAAATTATATGGAGTTATTAATACATGAGCAATCAAAGTAGTCATAGCCATAGTGTTGAGAATGATTCTAGTTTTCCATACCTTTTTGTAAGCATCAGTCAGCAGCTTTCCCGTCAAATTAACCAGAGAGGAGAACAGTGGCCTCTTCTTGAATTTCTCATCCCAACACTTGCACATGACGTCATAGCTGAAAGAACATTTTTATTCCGAGTGAATCTCACCTTGTCCTATGCATGCAGTAGTTATTTTACTCATAACCGCAAAACTCCTACAGACAAAGAGAGACAGATGAGGCCTTACATCTCGTCTGTAGCGTGAGCGGGTTTGGGCATCCTGTAGCCTCTCTTCAAGGCAGCGTAGAATTGTTCGTTCATGGGAATGTCAGGATAGGGCGTTCCTCCTGAAGTTAGGCCGAAACAAGGTGTATACAGTGCATTCGGAAAGTATTCAGACCCCTTGACTTTTTCCAAATGTTCTTACGTTACAGCCTTATTCTAAAATTGATAACTACTTTCCCCCCCCTCATCAATCTACACACAATACTCCAGAAATAAAAAACAGAAATACCTTATTTACATAAGTATCCAGAACCTTTGCTATGAGACTCAAAATTGAGCTCAGGTGCATCCTGTTTCCATTGATCATCCTTGAGATGTTTCTACAACTTGATTAAAATTCAATTGATTGGACATGATTCGGAAAGGCACACACCTGTTTATATAATGTCCCACAGTTGACAGTGCATGTCAGGACAAAAACCAAGCCATGAGGTCAAAGGAATTGTCCGTAGAGCTCCGAGACAGGATTGTATCTGGGGAAGGGTACCAAAACATTTCTGCAGCATTGAAGGTCCCCAAGAACACAGTGGCCTCCATCAATCTTAAATGGAAAAGTTTGAAACCACCAAGACTCTTTCTAGAGCTGGCTTCCCGGCCAAACTGAGCAATCGGGGGGAGAAGGGCCTTGGTCAGGGAGGTGACCAAGAACCCAATGGTCACTCTGACAGAGCTCCAGAGTTCCTCTGTGGAGATGGGAGAACCTTCCAGAAGGACAACCATCTCTGCAGCACTCCACCAATCAGGCCTTTATGGTAGAGTGGCCAGGCGGATGCCACTCCTCAGTAAAAGGAACATGACAGCCTGCTTGGAGTTCGCCAAAAGGCACCTAAAGGACTCTCAGACCATGAGAAACAAGATTCTCTGGTCTGATGAAACCAAAATTGAACTGTTTGGCCTGAATGCCAAGTGTCATGTCTGGAGGAAACCTGGCACCATCCCTAAGGCGACGCATGGTGGTGGCAGTATCATGCTGTGGGGATGTTTTTCAGCGGCAGGGACTGGGAGACTAGTCAGGATCGAGGGAAAGATGAATGGAGCACAGTACAGAGAGATCCTTGATGGAAACTTGCTCCGGAGTGCTCAGGACCTCAAGCTGGGGAGAAGTTTTACCTTCCAACGACCCTAAGCATACAGCCAAGACAACACAGGAGTGGCTTCGGGATAAATCTCTGAATATCCTTGTGTGGTCCAGCCAGAGCGCGGACTTGAACCCGATCGAACATCTCTGGAGAGACTTGAAAATAGCTATGCAGCAACGCTCCCCATCCAACCTGACAGAGCTTGAGAGGATCTGCAGAGAAGATTGGGAGAAACTCCCCAAATACAGGTGTGCCAAGCTTGTAGCATCATATCCTCTTTTGGAAGAAGCTAGCTAGCTAACGAAGAACAACAAAGAATATCTAGTTAACAGAAGAAAAGAAAGAGAAAATCAGGACAGAAGAAAAAGGATACCAAAGTGAAACAGTTCTCTAAAGATACAAGAGACAATAATACAAGAAACAACACTTCTGTAGCTTGTCAACTATGTGTCTGCCTATCCCTGTTCTCTCCCCTCTGCACAGGCCATACAAACACTTCACACCGCGTGGCCGCTGCCACTCTAACCTGGTGGTCCCAGCGCGCACGACCCACGTGGAGTTCCAGGTCTCCGGCAACCTCTGGAACTGCCGGTCTGCAGCCAACAAGGCTGAGTTCATCTCAGCCTATGCTACCCTCCAGTCCCTAGACTTCCTGGCGCTGACGGAAACATGGATTACCACAGATAACACTGCTATTCCTACTGCTCTCTCTTCGTCTGCCCACGTGTTGTAGCATACCCCTAGAGCATCGAGCCAGCGGGGTGGTGGCACTGGAATCCTCATCTCTCCCAAGTGGACATTCTCTCTTTCTCCCCTGACCCATCTGTCTATCTCCTCATTTGAATTCCATGCTGTCACAGTTACCAGCCCTTTCAAGCTTAACATCCTTATAATTTATCGCCCTCCAGGTTCCCTTGGAGAGTTCATCAATGAGCTTGACGCTTTGATAAGTTCCTTTCCTGAAGATGGCTCACCTCTCACAGTTCTGGGTGACTTTAACCTCCCCACGTCTACCTTTGACTCATTCCTCTCTGCCTCCTTCTTTCCACTCCTCTCCTCACCTGACCCTCTCACCTTCCCCCCCCTACTCACAAGGCAGGCAATACGCTTGACCTCATCTTTACTAGATGCTGTTCTTCCACTAATCTCATTGCAACTCCCCTCCAAATCTCCGACCACTACCTTGTATCCTTTTCCCTCTTGCTCTCATCCAACACTTCTCACTCTGCCCCTACTCAGATGGTATTGCGCCGTCCCAACCTTCGCTCTCTCTCTCCCGCTACTCTCTCCTCTTCCATCCTATCATCTCTTCCCTCTGCTCAAACCTTCTCCAACCTATCTCCTGATTCTGCCTCCTCAACCCTCCTCTCCGTCTTGTGACGGCCGGGCCGCCCAACAACCTGCCCACTTGACCCTATCCCCTCCTCTCTTACATTTACATTTTACATTTTAGTCATTTAGCAGACGCTCTTATCCAGAGCGACTTACAGTAGTGAATGCATACATTTCTTTTTTTTTTTTTTTTTGTGCTGGCCCCCCGTGGGAATCGAACCCACAACCCTGGCGTTGCACACACCATGCTCTACCAACTGAGCTACAGGGAAGGCTCTTCTCCAGACCATTTCCGGAGACCTTCTCCCCTACCTCACCTCGCTCATCAACTCATCCTTGACCGCTGGCTACGTCCCTTCCGTCTTCAAGAGAGCGAGAGTTGCACCCCTTCTGAAAAAACCTACATTCGATCCCTCCGATGTCAACAACTACAGACAAGTATCCCTTCTTTCTTTTCTCTCCAAAACTCTTGAACGTGCCGTCCTTGGCCAGCTCTCCTGCTATCTCTCTCAGAATGACCTTCTTGATCCTAATCAGTCAGGTTTCAAGACTGGGCATTCAACTGAGACTGCTCTTCTCTGTGTCACGGAGGCTCTCCGCACTGCTAAAGCTAACTCTCTCTCCTCTGCTCTCATCCTTCTAGACCTATCTGCTGCCTTTGATACTGTGAACCATCAGATCCTCCTCTCCACCCTCTCCGAGTTGGGCATCTCCGGCGCGGCCCACGCTTGGATTGCGTCCTACCTGACAGGTCGCTCCTACCAGGTGGCGTGGCGAGAATCTGTCTCCGCACCATGTGCTCTCACCACTGGTGTCCCCCAGGGCTCTGTTCTAGGCCCTCTCCTATTCTCGCTATACACCAAGTCACTTGGCTCTGTCATATCCTCACATGGTCTCTCCTATCATTGCTATGCAGACGACACACAATTAATCTTCTCCTTTCCCCCTTCTGACAACCAGGCGGCGAATCGCATCTCTGCATGTCTGTCAGACATATCAGTGTGGATGACGGATCACCAGCTCAAGCTGAACCTCGGCAAGACGGAGCTGCTCTTCCTCCCGGGGAAGGACTGCCCGTTCCATGATCTCGCAATCACGGTTGACAACTCCCTTGTGTCCTCCTCCCAGAGTGCTAAGAACCTTGGCGTGATCCTGGACAACACCCTGTCGTTCTCCACTAACATCAAGGCGGTGACCCGATCCTGTAGGTTCATGCTCTACAACATTCGCAGAGTACGACCCTGCCTCACACAGGAAGCGGCGCAGGTCCTAATCCAGGCACTTGTCATCTCCCGTCTGGATTACTGCAACTCGCTGTTGGCTGGGCTCCCTGCCTGTGCCATTAAACCCCTACAACTCATCCAGAACGCCGCAGCCCGTCTGGTGTTCAACCTTCCCAAGTTCTCTCACGTCACCCCGCTCCTCCGCTCTCTCCACTGGCTTCCAGTTGATGCTCGCATCCGCTACAAGACCATGGTGATTGCCTACGGAGCTGTGAAGGGAACGGCACCTCCATACCTTCAGGCTCTGATCTGGCCCTACACCCAAACAAGGGCACTGCGTTCATCCACCTCTGGCCTGCTGGCCCCCCTACCTCTGAGGAAGCACAGTTCCCGCTCAGCCCAGTCAAAACTGTTCGCTGCTCTGGCACCCCAATGGTGGAACAAGCTCCCTCACGACGCCAGGACAGCGGAGTCAATCACCACCTTCCGGAGACACCTGAAACCCCACCTCTTTAAGGAATACCTAGGATAGGATAAAGTAATCCTTCTAACCCCCCCCCCCCCCTTAAAAGATTTAGATGCACTATTGTAAAGTGGTTGTTCCACTGGATATCATAAGGTGAATGCACCAATTTGTAAGTCGCTCTGGATAAGAGCGTCTGCTAAATGACTTAAATGTAAATGTAAATATCCAAGAAGACATGAGGCTGTAATCGCTGCCAAAGTTGCTTCAACAAAGTACAGAGTAAAGAGTCTAAATACTTATGTAAATGTGATATTTCAGTTTTTTATTTGTGATAAATTTGCAAAAATGTGTAAAAACCTGTTTTTGCTTCGTGATTATGGGGTATTTTGTGTAGATAAAACAAATATTTAATTCATTTTAGAATAAGGCTGTAACGTAACAAAATGTGGAAAAATTCAAGGGGTCTGAATACTTTCCGAATGCACTGTAACTAATATCAAGAAATACAGTCATAGATATTATCTCTAGTTGCAATAAGTAAAGAATCAAAACACATCTGTTCTATGCAGAGACTTTTGTATTTACCTAGAGTAAAGATCTCTGAAAGCAGAATGCCAAAAGACCAAACATCGCTCAAGGTTGTGTAGAGGTTCTGGAAGATACTCTCTGGAGCCATCCACTTCAGTGGCAGGAATGTCTATAATATCACAGACATACTGTAGGTAATCAATTTTGGGTAATGACAGTTGTAATACAGAGTTACAGATGTAATTATGGAAAATGGCCTTCTGCTTTTGGTACAGTGAAGAAAATGTACATTGTTTTGGTATTCTGACCGAAGTCCTGTACCATCTATGGCATAATGACTTTTGGAAAGCTGTTTCACATCCTCTTCTGATCGAAGACCAAAAAAGCCAAAAGCCAAGAAAACCCCAGTGGAAAGAGTCTGCAGCCCAGATATCCAATAACTCAACCACATTTCTGGCAAAAACAACTTCACCCTACTAGGAAGTTTTAGCATTTAAAAACCCTGAAAATGGCGTCTGCGCCATCTTTTTAACCTAAAACATATTTTACTCTCAGGATGTACAGAATTAACCAACAAGGGGGGAAAAAATTGCTAAAACCATTTAAACATTATAGTGTTGTCGGTCAGATATTTTGCATAAGTAGGTCATATTTACCCACATCTCTGGAAGTTCCTTATCAAAAAATTGTCTTTCAGTTTCAATCACTTTCATCTCCGAACAGAATGACTGTTTGGTTGGTTCTTCCCTACCTTTACTTACTGCACATCTTCCAATGGCATGTAAACAAATACATAACGACAAAAAAAACGAAACAAATGAACTCACGTTGCCTTTGGCTATGTAGTTGGAGTCATTCATGACATCACGGGCCAGGCCAAAGTCACAGATCTTCACCAGCTTTCCCTCGCAGATGAGAACGTTTCTTGCAGCCAGGTCACGATGAACACACTGTGAGGACAGGGCCAACAGTATAGACTATTATTGGAGTTCATGTGGGTTCAGTAAGGTAATTTACACATGTTCTCCAGAATTAAGGAACGTTTGATGTGACAAGGCAAGAAATGTCATGATATGAATAAGGATGTATTATGAAGCTATTCCATAGTCATACATTCTTGGACGCCAGAAAGTCCATGCCCTTAGCCACTTGGTAGCTAAAGCCCACCAGATCTGTGTAGCTCAGAATTGGGGAGTCACTGATAGACAACGGGACGTCTGCTCTCTCTTGGCCTGAGCAACATGAAAAGAGAACATCAAATTGTCATAAACTTTGAGCCAGACCGTGCAAACAAATGACCAACTGATGGTGTTTATCAAAAGAACAGTGTTAGAAGGCATCGTCTGGTTACACAAGAGGTTGAAACATATATATATTTTTCTGGAAGATGCTTGCGTGTCAACACTCTTAAGTGGAGAGAAAGGCTTCCCTATTTTGGTCTCTCCGGTAGTATTTCAACATCAGGGGTCTGTTTGTCTGCTCACCATCTGCCTGACGGATGTTGAAATGTCTTCAACACACTAAAGTAGCGTGAGGAGGACCATTGTTTGCTCCTGCTTCCCATAATACATGATGAACAACCAAGTTTTCATCAACTAAAATGTTGCTTTTATGAAGTGTTTTATGCCTTCAGTATTTATATTTTGTAAAAACAAAAATTTATTCCACCTTTATTTAATTTAACCAGGTAGGCAAGTTGAGAACAAGTTTTCATTTACAATTGCGACCTGGCCAAGATAAAGCAAAGCAGTTCGACACATTCAACAACACAGAGTTACACATGAAATAAACAAACATACAGTCAATAATACAGTAGAAAGTATTATATAAGTCTATATATAATGTGAGCAAATGAGGTGAGATAAGGGAGGTAAAGGCAAAAAAGGCAATGGTGGCAAAGTAAATACAATATAGCAAGTAAAACACTGGAATGGCAGATTTGTAGGGGAAAAAAGTGCAAAGTAGAAATAGAAATAATAGGATGCAAAGGAGCAAAAATAAATAAATAAATACAGTAGGGGAAGAGGTAGTTGTTTGGGTTAAATTATAGATGGGCTATGTACAGGTGCAGTGATCTGTGAGCTGCTCTGACAGCTGGTGCTTAAAGCTGGTGAGGGAGATAAGTGTTTCCAGTTTCAGAGATCTTTGTTGTTCGTTCCAGTCATTGGCACCCGGTTCCCTATATAGTGCACTACTTTTGACCAGGGCCCATAGAACTCTGGTTAAAATTTGTGCACTATATAGGGAATAAGGTGCCAATTCAGACACACCCTATTTCTTCGTAGAAAGCAGGGGTTGAAATGGAAATACATTTCCAATCGGTTCACTTTGAACAGAACCCTTATTTATTTTATTCCGTTCCACTGCTCCAACCAGCAAAATAAAGTTCTGAACCAGTTCAAACCTCCCAAAAAGTATCGGTTTATATCGTTCCTGTCTGTTCATTTTTAAACCTCTGAAATTGTCACGATTCCCACCGACGGTGGCGCCCCCTCCTGCTCGGGTGGCGCTCGGCGGTCGTCGTCACCGGCCTATTAGCTACCACTGATTCCCTTTTTGGTTTTCCCTTCTTTTTGGTTTTGTGCACCTGTGTTAGTTTGGTTAATTAGCGGGGCTATTTATGTTAGCTGGTCCGCTTCCGTGTTGTGCGGGATTATTTCTATTGTGACGGCTCATGTTCGTGTCGGCGCTATTTTACGCCGTGTGTATTTTCTCCCCTGTGTTTGGGAGTATTTGTTTGATGAGTGAGTGTAAATTAAATACGCCTCTACCCTGTGCTCGCTGCTTCCTGTGCCTCATTCCTTCACCACAACTGCCAACCCGTTACAGAAATCATACTTTTTTAACAATTAGCTCGACATTAAATTACTTCACCAATCATGCGCTGCGGATAGAGCAGCTTGCTATGGAGCAGGAAAACTATAGCTCAGTGAGTTGTTTACATGCTGTGATAGAAAGACAAGTGTAGGGCACGAGATGCAACTGACATTTTGCTGGTGTGGAGAGTGCAAGGGAGGGTGAATGAAGGAGGAGGAGGCTTGGCTTGAAGTGCTGGGCATCTTGTGATGACATGCATTATCTGAATTAGGCCCACAGAATTATGCCTGTAGGAGTGGCTTCTATAGAGGAACTTTGAATGTGTTTGAACTTCAGAGTTGGCTAAACGTTGGACCAGAACTAGCTAGCTAACAAGCTTGTGTGTGCAGAGCGGCACCTGGATTAAAAGCACATCTTACCTTTTTGTAGTTAATACATCCAATGTGAAAGGTGATAACTATAGAATCCCTAACTAGCATTGAAAAAGTGAATCCATTCTCCTCTAATAAAAAATCTCTCTCCCTAACTTCTGAATCATACTTACGTCAGTAGGCTACTAGACTATGCTTGGAGGGGGATGGGCAGGTAGCCTAAATGAACACATACTGGCAAAGATTTTCATCTGGCATGCAGACACTGGAAGAAGTTTCTGATTGACAGAGGGAGGGCTTTGAATAGGCGCTTCGTTGCGTTTTTTATGGGACTGGAAGAAATGGCCAGAATGTAAAATTATGTTATTAATCAGTTCCATGTTTTTGAAATAACATTTCTGTTCAAGGAAAGTATAGATCACTTTCGTTCCCGGTTCTGATTCTGTTCCTTGTAGTTATTTTTTTTTTGTAAAGTTATTTTTCTGGTTTTTGGTTCTGGTCCCTGAACTGGTTCCAACCCCTGAAAAAGAAAGTGCCCACTGGGCACAGGCAACATCTATTCCACATTGGTTCAACGTCATTTAGTTGAAACGACATGAAAACAATGTTGATTCAACCAGTGTGTGCCCAGTGGATAATGTGTACACAAATGTACCTTGTCCTTGGTAGTTGTTGTCCTGATGGTAGGGTGTCTCATTGACTGAAGGCTCGATGTCTGCATACTTGATGTTGTCACTCAGCTCTTGCATTGGGACATAATTTAAAGATTCTTCCTTGGTCATGTCCATGTAACCCCCATCGCTCTCACTGTCAAAAACCAAGGGCACAATTTGTTACAATAAGTGATAGTACATCTTTGACTTACAGAAAGCATAGGCCTCTGAATACATTTTCCAATGCAACTAAACATTGAATGCTGATGGGTGATTTTGCAATGTAAAATCAGTAGTGTGTATTTCGGAAGGCATCAGTCTTGCCTTTTTCCTTGGATTTGGACTGTACTCTCTGTGCTGTTCCTGCACATATCAGCATCCCTGCGGTTTTTGTCTGCATAGTACTGCAGGAAGGTATGCTTGTTGCGGTGAAGGTAGTCAGCCAGGTCACCATAGCAACAGTACTCAGTTATGAGGTAAATAGGACCTTCAGGACAGAGAAAAGTGGGCAGTTGTTAACACACACTTTGACTAACTTATCAGAATATGTTAAGTCTATAAGCAGTGGTATGCTTTCCAGTTCCCACCTCGTTTCGTACAAGCCCCCAGTAGGTTGACGATGTTTAGATGGGGCCCAAGGTGACTCATTATCTTCAGCTCAGATATCAGAGCCTGAGTCTCACTTGTCCTTGCTGTGGCTGTCAGTCAAAACAATAGCAGAACATGCAGCGTTGCAATATTGTCCCATGGTAGAATGAGTACCGAGGTCAGTGGTTTGTGTGTAAAATGGAGGAAATGGCAAGCTGTTGGTAATAGTAAAGCATAAAGCACTCACACTTGAGCATCTTCACAGCCACTTTGGTGGTGGACTGAGAGTGACGAAGGCCATAGGCTGTGGCCTCCACGACCCTCCCAAATGCTCCAGAACCCAGAGTGTGACCTGGTATGACAGAAAAGGAGGTGTACTGTTAGCTTAGCTCATGTCAAATATATCAATACATCATGATTCATAAATAGGCTATAGTATTCACACAATTATACTAAAACATTCCCTGTAATATAATAGTCGCTCACCCAGGACCAGGCTGTCCCGGGGCACCTCCCATACACAGTCATATGGCAGGTGCATGGGGTCCATGTAGGTGTACTTATGGCCATCTGAGCTCACTGACTCGATCACCTTCCAACGGATCTCATACCGGGGCTTCTAAAGGCAGATACTAAAGGCTGTCAGAGTTTTATATATTATATATTTAAGTAATAAGGCACGAGGGGGTGTGGAATATGGCCAATATACCACAGCTAAGGGCTGTTCTTGCCTGGACACAGCCCTTAGTCGTGAAAAATTGGCCATATATCACAAACCCCTGAGGTGCCTTATTGCTATTATAAACTGGTTACCAACGTAATTAGATTAGTAAAAAATAAATGTTTTATCATACCCGTGGTATATGGTCTGATATACCATGGCTGTCAGCCAATCAGCATTCAGGGCTCGAACCACCCACTTTATAAACAGTATTATACTTCATTGTCCCCAAGGGGAAATTTGTCTTGGACAATGAAAGAGTGCTGCTGCTTCCACAAAAATACATAAATACATAGAATCAACAGAAAGTTTGTTATGCCAGGCAAGGCTGTTACTTAAGTGGCAGTTCCACATGATTTAAGACCTACTGGCCAGGCTCCAGTCAATTATTGTAATCCTCGCTAATTTTACAATCTCATCTTTCAACAGTAGCATCACTACCAAGACAAATGTGATGGGAAGGAGATTGGTTTCTGTTTGGGGGGGTCACCTTTCTCCAAAGGGCGATGAGGATGATGAGGAAGATGACGGCAATGACCACCAGGGCTAACACTGCAGCCAAGACAGCCACCTGGGAGAACAGAGCTGCAGATACACACACACAGAGAAGGAGCTCATACAAGAGGACAACCTCTGTGTTCCTTATTCATACTCTGTTAGTCAAAGTCAAAGACTTTGCCAAAGACTAATACATTTCTAGGATTTTATTTGTATAAATATGGCTGTAAAGTGTATTGAGGCTTTTGATCAATGCACTTTAAATAGATTGTGATTTGAAAGAGTTTTTATCAGTAAATCAAAAGTAATCAAATTGTTTCCATTTTAAATGAAATATTTTAAATGACAGTTACTGTAACTGCTTATAGCTTATTTGCATATATGTAAATACGTATCGCTTATTTGCATGAATGCTTACAGTTCGAGACCAGTTTGATGTCCCAGGCCCTGCGCCCTCTCTCGCTGCGGGCTTCACAGCGCACTGATGTAATACCCCCCATGGTCTGGAAGGTCAAAAGGCTGCGGACATGGTTGACCCCTGAGGCCTCGATGTAGCTCACGTTCATCTGGATGCTGACGTTGTCTTGGTCAGCCGACAGAGACTTCCACGCTGTGGTCTTATTACTGCATCTGGGTGAAGATGTCATAATTAGCATCGATGGTGATAGAAAATATGCTTGTTCAGTTCGTGAGACTTTCTGTCTGAGCAAGATATTGGGTGACTGATAAAAAAAACAGCTATAGGCTATTGAGAGTCCAAAATAAGCAACAGGTCTAACAAATATCACTCAATTGTTTAATTACAATGTGTGACCCTATTGTAACACTGCCCTCTACAGATTGAGAGTAAAAGTCAAAACACAACTGAAGAGCCAGAATATGCTTCATTGTGTTGGTCAGTATTTCCAGGGGTCTGTTCCCTTACTTTCCAATGCTTTCACAGCTGTACCAGTGAATGGTGGGTGTGGGAACCCCCTCTGTGACACAGAGCACACCGTGGCCCTGGTCCATATGCTGGTCAGACAAATCTATTATCTTCGGGGGAGCTGCAGGGAGAGGAAATATCCAATGAGACAGTGAAAGGTAGTGAAGCATAGATACACTGAACAAAAATATAAACGCAACATGTAAAGTGTTGGTCCCATCTTTCATGAGCTGAAATTTAGTCATTTAGCAGACGCTCTTATCCAGAGCGACTTACAGTAATGAATGCATACATTTCATGCATTTTTTTTTGTACTGGCCCCCCGTGGGAATCGAACCCACAACCCTGGTGTTGCACACACCATGCTCTACCAACTGAGCTGTGATCCCTGAAATGTTCCATATGCATAAAAAGCTCAATTTCTTTGCACAACGTTGTTTACATCCCTGTTAGTGAGCATTTTTCCTTTGCCAAGATAATCCATCCACCTGACCGTTGTGGCATAACAAGAACATTGTGCTGGGGACAATAAAAGGCCACTCTAAAATGTGCAGTTTTGTCACACAACACAATACCACAGATGTCTCAACATTTGAGATTGCGTGCAATTGGCATGCTGACTGCAGGAATGTCCACCAGAGCTGTTGCCAGAGAATTGAATGTTCATTTCTCTTCTGTAAGCGACCTCCAACATCATTTTAGAGAATTTGGCCTCACAGCCCCAGACCACGTGTAACCACACCAGCCCAGGACCTCCACATCTGGCTTCTTCACCTGTGGGATCGTCTGAGAACAGCCACCCGGACAGCTGATGAAACTGTGGGTTTGCACATCCAAATAATATTTGGACAAACTGTCAGAAACCGTCTCAGGGAAGCTCATCTTCATGCTCGCCGTCGTCACCAGGGTCTTGACCTGACTGCAGTTCGTAACCGACTTCAGTGGGCAAATGCTCACCTCCGATGGCCACTTGTACGCTGGAGAAGTGTGCTCTTTACACGTCATGTGGGTGAGCGGTTTGATGATGACAACGTTGTGAACAGAGTGCCCCATAGTGGCGGTGGGGTTATGGTATGGGCAGGCATAAGCTACGGACAATGAACACAATTGCATTTTATTGATGGCAATTTGAATGCACAGAGATACCGTGACAAGTTCCTGAGGCCCATTGTCGTGCCATTAATCCGCCACCATCACCTCATGTTTCAGCATGATAGTGCATAGACCCATGTCGCAGGGATCTGTACATAATTCCTGGAAGATGAAAATATTCAAGTTCTTCCATGGCCTGCATACTCACCTGACATGTCACCTGTTGAGCATGTTTGGGATGCTTTGGATCGACACGTATGACAACGTGTTCCAGTTCTCAAACAATATCCAAGAACTTCGCACAGCCATTGAAGAGTAGTGGGACTCTAAGTGAAGGAGATGTGTCTCGCTGCATGAGGCAAGTGGTTGTCACACCAGATACTGACTGGTTTTCTGATCCACGTCCCTGCATTTTCTTTTAAGGTATCTGTGACCAACATATGCATATCTGTATTCCCAATCATGTGAAATCCATAGATTAGGGAGTAGTTAATTTATTTTAATTACATGAACTTTAACTCAATAAAATCTTGGAAATTGTTGCATGTTGTGTTTACATTTTTGTTCAGTGTAGTTGATTGTTTAATCAATAGAAGAAACTGTTCAACATCCTTTAAATTCAGACATGTTAACTCAATAAAGAAAAATGGCTCAATAGTGATCCCATCTAATGTAGATATGTCTGTCCAGAGTTGATAATGATTCAGGCATGTATCTTACACTTGACTTGAAGATCAAAGGTTATCTCCTTGACGTCGTCTTCATTGGCCACCTGGACAGTGTAGAGGCCCCTCTGTTCCATCCTGACCCTTACCAAGGTCAGAGTACTGAGGTAACTTAAGGTCAAAGATCAAACAGAACACAATCAATATCATGGGTCTTATGTACTGATTCTCAATTTCATTGTCACCATAATAATAGATTTCTTTGTTGGGTTGTTCATGATCATGTATGATGGGTACCTGGTCTCATGCACCTGTCTGGTGTCCATGGATACAGTTTCCCCAGTAAGGGTGGTGTTGTCTCTGGTCCAGAGCACCTGAGGTTTGGGATATGCTTCAATCTGCACTTTGAGCTCAACGCTCTGATACTGCAGCGCTGAAACATTAGTGTTGATGGAGGGTTCCAAATCTACAAAGCCCCGTTCTGTAAAATGATATTTGAATAGAAGATCACTACCTTATAGATGCATGGCAAGAAGATCAATCAGTTAGATACTTTCCAAAGCAGACACACACAAAGCCCATGGAGGCCCCATTACATTGTGCATAGTATTGCCACCTTTTCACTCGATTTAATGAAAAGTTACTCAGCTTATGTTGTTGTGAGTTTGGAAACGCTTTGAGGGTGGTTGCTCACCCAGAACAGTGACAGTGAGATTATCCATGGCTGACTTTCCGGAAAAAGGGTCCTGCACTCGGCAGATGTACTGGCCAGAGTCCTCCAGAGTGACACTGGAGATGTTCAAGAAGGAGCGGATTCTAATCTCCGATAGAAAGTCTGTCAGTGGCTCAATTGTCTTCAGATGGAAACAAAATATAACAGAAGTAAGAACAGCATTGCAACAACCTAATTATCAACAAAAGAGATGATTATGCTTGGTAATATAGGTCACATATTGTCCACTCACCTCTTTACGAGGAAAATCCCATTCGAAGTAAACTATCTCTGCTTCTTCTACAGTACAATTAACCATTAAGGCCTCGCCTTGTTTCAGCACAGTCTTTGAGAGTGTCATGAAGGCGTTCATGGATTTGGGGACTGGAAAGAATAAATCGGAAGAGGACATTATAACAGGTCCGAACTTCCTGCAGCCTGGTCTTCAATAAGCATTTTACAGCTTTTTAAAGAATATTTTAAGATTGTGCATTGAGACACTTTTTTTTATTTTGATTTAAGTTTCACTTTGAGGGTTGACACAGAGCCTTACCCACAATGCTGTAGACATAATACACCTGGGACGCCTTCTCCTCTTCGTTCATGGCACCTCGGCAGATGTAGGAGCTATCTTTCAGGATGGCGGTGAACCCTTTACTGGGGTGGTATGTTCCCTCCACAGAGGCCTTGTTGTCCCTCTCGTACAGGGTCACGTTAATGCCAGGGTCAGTCACCATGCAGGGAATGGTACCTTCCTCTCCCTCCTTCATCACTACTGCTTGCCGCAGGGGAAGAAACCATTCCTCAGGGTCTGGGGAAGTAAAAAGGGAATCAAAAACAATGACATTTCTAAAATAGCCTTTAGAGACACGGGGACATTGTATTCAAACGGTAGGGGGTGGTGTCAATTGTGAAACCAGCCCTAATTTGTATTAGCTTTGAATTGTAACAGTTTGTCCCTCCATAGTCCTCCCTAAAATAGAAGGTTCAGTGGTCTAGGATGGTCTAGTGGTCTAAGCCACTGCCTCCAGATCTCACATATCGCTGCAGCATCCGGCCCACTGCTATTTTAGCACACTCTCTCCTCTATCGTTCCGCTCTACCTCTGTCCTATCCAATAAAATAAAATACAAATGCATGAAAAAGAAAATAGAAGGTTCATAGAGGGTGTTTGGTCTCACCTGGTACAAACACCGATATGTCCTTGGCCTCCTGTGTAGAGGGCTCTTCACAGATATAGTTCCCAGAGTGCCTCCAGGTGACGTTGTGGAGGACCAGCACACTGGTGGTTCCCCTGTCCTCCACAGCCACTCCCTCCAGGCTGGGGTCGTGGGGAGACTTCCACGTCACCTTGCTCCAACCAGAACAGACCACCGTGAAGGAGGAGTTGGTGCTCAGTATGACCTCTTTCTCGCTGGGGCTGAGCTCCAGACTGAAGCCCTCTGGACAAAACTGCAGCAGCACTGGGAAATGTATTTAGCATTTATTAGGATCCCCAATTAGCTGCTGCCGAGGCAGTGGCTACTCTTCCTGGGGTTCAAACATAATGAGATGAACAACGCGAACACGTTACAAATGTGCAATCTTGACCAATTTACAATCCAACTACAGTGTAAAAACCCATTTAGCTTTTTCTTACCTGCAAAGATGGCCACCAAAGGCAGAGACTTTGCCAAGCCCAACTCCATAGTGCCAGTGTGAATTGATAACACTCTGGAAAATAAACATTGAATGGTGAAGAAGTCAGTAAAGGAGTACTGTGTAGAGAGAGGCCTTTAAATACTATGTATGTGATGTTTTTAGAGGGATTGTAAGCATGGAGGACTTGCCGTGTCTGGAAACAATTAGGCTCAAATAAAGAGTGGAGAGCACAAAGATGGCAAGGACACTGGGACAGGAATGAGAGGGTGTACTGGGAGTGCACAGAGCATGTCAACTCAAGTAAGTAAGGTCTGTGAAATGGAAGCTCACCAACCAGGGGTAGATGTAACATAGTAAGTGTAAATCTGTCTCCCTCCATTTAGTATGATATGTTACGTTTCGTATGGTATGTTTTAATTTGGGGATGTCCATCATCCATTTTGTATGATACACGCTTAGAAAAAAAAGTTGTATTGTATCTAGAACCAAAAAGGGTTCTTCGGCGAACCCTTTGAACAACCCTTTTTGGTTCCAGGTAGAACCATTTTGGTTCCAGGTAAAAACCCTTTTGGGTTCCATGTAGAACCCTTTCCACAGAGGATTATATACTGCTCAAAAAAATAAAGGGAACACTTAAACAACACAATGTAACTCCAAGTCAATCACACTTCTGTGAAATCAAACTGTTCACTTTAGGAAGCAACACTGATTGACAATAAATTTCACATGCTGTTGTGCAAATGGAATAGACAACAGGTGGAAATTATAGGCAATTAGCAAGACACTCCCAATAAAGGAGTGGTTCTGCAGGTGGTGACCACAGACCACTTCTCATTTCCTATGCTTCCTGGCTGATGTTTTGGTCACTTTTGAATGCTGGCGGTGCTTTCACTCTAGTGGTAGCATGAGACGGAGTCTACAACCCACACAAGTGGCTCAGGTAGTGCAGCTCATCCAGGATGGCACATCAATGCGAGCTGTGGCAAGAAGGTTTGCTGTGTCTGTCAGCGTAGTGTCCAGAGCATGGAGGCGCTACCAGGAGACAAGCCAGTACATCAGGAGATGTGGAGGAGGCCGTAGGAGGGCAACAACCCAGCAGTAGGACCGCTACCTCCGCCTTTGTGCAAGGAGGAGCAGGAGAAGCACTGCCAGAGCCCTGCAAAATGACCTCCAGCAGGCCACAAATGTGCATGTGTCTGCTCAAATGGTCAGAAACAGACTCCATGAGGGTGGTATGAGGGCCCGACGTCCACAGGTGTGGGTTGTGCTTACAGCCCAACACCGTGCATGACGTTTGGCATTTGCCAGAGAACACCAAGATTGGCAAATTCGCCACTGGCACCCTGTGCTCTTCACAGATGAAAGCAGGTTCACACTGAGCACATGTGACAGACGTGACAGAGTCTGGAGACGCCGTGGAGAACGTTCTGCTGCCTGGAACATCCTCCAGCATGACCGGTTTGGTGGTGGGTCTGTCATAGTGTGGGGTGGAATTTCTTTGGGGGGCCGCACAGCCCTCCATGTGCTCGCCAGAGGTAGCCTGACTGCCATTAGGTACCGAGATGAGATCCTCAGACCCCTTGTGAGACCATATGCTGGTGCGGTTGGCCCTGGGTTCCTCCTAATGCAAGACATTGCTAGACCTCATGTGGCTGGAGTGTGTCAGCCGTTCCTGCAAGAGGAAGGCATTGATGCTATGGACTGGCCCGCCCGTTCCCCAGACCTGAATCCAATTGAGCACATCTGGGACATCATGTCTCGCTCCATCCACCAACGCCACGTTGCACCACAGACTGTCCAGGAGTTGGCGGATGCTTTAGTCCAGGTCTGGGAGGAGATCCCTCAGGAGACCATCCGCCACCTCATCAGGAGCATGCCCAGGCATTGTAGGGACGTCATACAGGCACGTGGAGGCCACACACACTACTGAGCCTCATTTTGACTTGTTTTAAGGACATTACATCAAAGTTGGATCAGCCTGTAGTGTGGTTTTCCACTTTAATTTTGAGTGTGACTCCAAATCCAGACCTCCATGGGTTGACAAATTGGATTTCCATTGATTATTTTTGTGTGATTTTGTAGTCAGCACATTCAACTATGTAAACAAAAAAGTATTTAATAAGATGATTTCATTCATTCAGATCTAGGATGTGTTGTTTAAGTGTTCCCTTTATTTTTTTGAGCAGTGTACATGGAACCCATTTACATTTACATCATTTAGCAGACGCTCTTATCCAGAGCGACTTACAAATTGGTGCATTCACCTTATGATATCCAGTGGAACAACCACTTTACAATAGTCCCTCTATATCTTTTTTTTGGGGGGGGGGGGGATTACTTTATCCTATCCCAGGTATTCCTTAAAGAGGTGGGGTTTCAGGTGTCTCCGGAAGGTGGTGATTGACTCCCCTGTCCTGGCGTCGTGAGGGAGCTTGTAGAACCCAAAAGAGTTCTACCTGGAACCAAAAAAGTTTCTCCTGTGTGGACAGCCACAGAATCCCTTTGGAACCCTTTTTTCTAAGAGTGTATGTTACAAATTAGCTAGGCTAGGGGTTAAGGCTAAAGTTAGGGGTTGAGGTTAGGGATAAGGTTCGGGTCAGGGGTTAAGATTAGTGTTAAGGAAATCGTTAGCTAACCTGCTAAGTAGTTGCAAAGTAGCTAAAACATTTTAGGTAGTTGTTGCAAACTTACTAATTAGCTAAAATGCTAAAGTTGTCCGTGATGTGATCCGAACAGGCAACCTTTGGGTATACGCCCACCCACCCATCCTCCCTCCCCGCCCGCCCGCCTGCCCGCCCGCCTGCCCAAACTCCCTTCTTTCATTTTTGTCTTAAGTAACCATTCGAAATGTAACACATCTGTCACAGATTTACATTTACTCAGTAGCGGTGCATGGGTAAAATCACTGGGGAAGCCAAGCCAGAAAAGCCAGATAATTGCGTTGTTTGATCTATGACCTGTTAGTTCATATGCTTTGCGACCGTGATATATAGGCCTAAGACCGAGACAATAAGAAGACACACTGGCAGAATAAATTCAACCACACCTTTGTTTCCTCACAAAACCAGAGAGCAACCTCTGTCCAGTGAAATTCACAAAGCATATTGCAAACAGTTACATGACCCACAGCATGGTCATGCAAGTTAATGTTTCCGACATTTTCAGACTACTAAACAACTATTTATTTAGAACCACAGAGAGTTACCGCAAGTCGCAAAGAAAACACAAGCTGCCTCCACTATTCCAGCACCATTTCAACTTCAAACATTTCAGCATCACAAAATCACTGATAGTTAGTCTACAGTGACAACTAAAGGATACCAAAAACAATTTAGTTCAATCAACGTAAGCTAAATATGATGTGGCTTTCAATGGTTCTGATTTGTTACCTGTACAAAAGACATCTGTCCACAGAAGCAATCAATCAGATTCCAAACTCTCCACCATGGCCAAGACCAAAGAGCTCTCCAAGTATGTCAGGGACAAGATTGTAGAGCTACACAAGGCTGGAATGGGCTACAAGACCATCGCCAAGCAGCTTGGTGAGAAGGTGACCTTAGTTGGTGCGATTATTCGCAAATGGAAGAAACACAAAAGAACTGTCAATCTCCCTCGGCCTGGGGCTCCATGCAAGATCTCACCTCGTGGAGTTGCAATGATCATGAGAACGGTGAGGAATCAGCCCAGAACTACACGGGAGGATCTTGTCAATGATCTCAAGGCAGCTGGGACCATAGTCACCAAGAAAACAATTGGTAACACACTACGCCGTGAAGGACTGAAATCCTGCAGCACCCGCAAGGTCCCCCTGCTCAAGAAAGCACATATACATGCCCGTCTGAAGTTTGCCAATGAACATCTGAATGATTCAGAGGACAACTGGGTGAAAGTGTTGTGGTCAGATGAGACCAAAATGGAGCTCTTTGGCATCAACTCTACTCACCGTGTTTGGAGGAGGAGGAATGCTGCCTATGACCCCAAGAACACCATCCCCACCATCAAACAAGGAGGTGGAAACATTAAGCTTTGGAGGTGTTTTTCTGCTAAGGGGACAGGTCAACTTCACCGCATCAAAGGGACGATGGACGGAGCCATGTACCGTCAAATCTTGGGTGAGAACCTCCGTCCCTCAGCCAGGGCATTGAAAATGGGTCGTGGATGGGTATTCCAGCATGACAATGACCCAAAACACACGGCCAAGGCAACAAAGGAGTGGCTCAAGAAGAAGCACATTAAGGTCCTGGAGTGGCCTAGCCAGTCTCCAGACCTTAATCCCATAGAAAATCTGTGGAGGGAGCTGAAGGTTCGAGTTGCCAAACGTCAGCCTCGAAACCTTAATGACTTGGAGAAGATCTGCAAAGAGGAGTGGGACAAATTCCCTCCTGAGATGTTTGCAAACCTGGTAGCCAACTACAAGAAACGTCTGACCTCTGATTGCCAACAAGGGTTTTGCCACCAAGTACTAAGTCATGTTTTGCAGAGGGGTCAAATATTTTTTTCCCTCATTAAAATGCAAATCAATTTATAACATTTTTGACATGTGTTTTTCTGGATTTTTTGTTTGTTATTCTGTCTCTCACTGTTCAAATAAACCTACCATTAAAATTATAGACTGATAATTTCTTTGTCAGTGGGCAAACGTACAAAATCAGCAGGGGATCAAATACTTTTTTCCCTCACTGTAGATACATTTTGAACTTCCAGGGGCACAATGTATGAATTTATGGTTGGATCAGAGTTGCCGTTATAATCATTGGCCAGTACGGAGAATTAAGAAAAACCACAAGTCCAAATCCCTATCTTCATCCATGGTTAATTTAGGAAAGGGCCAATTTTAGCTAGCTAGCTAGCCACCGGAGGACAACAAACAACGAGATGCAACAATTCAAGAATGTTTCTATCAATGACAAATTTTTTCAAGGGAGGCCAAATGCACTGCATCTCAGGGCAAGTGGTGCTACTATAGTACCTGGTTCGAATCCAGGCTGTATCCTGGCCGTGATTGGGAGTTCTATATTGCGGGCACACAATTAGCCCACCATCATCCGGGTTTGGCCAGAGTAGGCTGTCATTGTAAATAAGAATTTGTTCTTAACTGACTTGCCTAGTTCAATTTAAAAAAATGCTACTGGCGGCAACAATGTCATACTCTTTATGACCAGACACCATCCGATACATGGCCTATGCATACAGAGACAGAGGGGCGCTGTTTTGCTCGGATGCTTTTTCCGGTGAGATAGATTCAGGCTCTTGCGAATTTCAGGAAGATTATGGAAACTCAGAGAGACTAAATATTTTGTTTTGTTTCTTTGTCAATATTTGGGGGAAGCCTGGCTTCCCTTGGCATGCATGAATACACGCCACTGCATTTACTATGTTTCTTCTACTCTTTGAGGCCAGGCTGAGCTCACAGTCAAAATAGAGATGTCACAGCTGGGGGTTCCCAAAATCTATGACATACTGCTTCTGGAATTCACTACACCAACCAGCAGGTCTTTCTTCCTCTGCACTTTTGTAAAATGTTTGTATTAACCTATTGAGAGCAATTTTGTTTGTACAATCTGAGTCATGGTGTCTTATGATTCATCTTTTCCATTCAGTCACAGTAACGTTATGTTGTCAAGGCCATTGACATTCCAAGTCGAACATCATTGGTTGTCTCAGACCACTAGCTGCAGGACAAAGAAGCAGCAGGACACTGCTCTGCTGTCTGTCTGGTACCATGAATCAAATGCATACCTCTCTGCTACAAGACCCTTCAGCCAGCTATAGTGATTCTCAAGTGAAGTTAATGTCCTTCCCAGCTACATTATGTCTGAAAGGGAGAGTACAGATGGGGCATTGGTGGCAACTCGCAGGCAAGAGGTGCAGACAGACAGAACCTCACTGTGATGTGACTGCCATGTTAGCCTCTCTTTCTCTCTCTCCCTGTTTCCCTCCTTATGGTTTTACTAGAGCTTAAACCCCCCCCCCCCCCCCACTTTCATTAATCACACTGCCTTTTTCTCTGGGGAATGAACAACTCAATAAACAGACCCCGGGCATTTTAAACAGAATTAAAAAGAATTGCTCTAGCTACCTGATCATTTGAATTTTGTGTTCCCTCTGGAAACAAACGGAATATGGCATGGATTTAATGACTAGACCATGCAGGCCAAGTATAAGGAAATTCCATCTGAAAGAAGCAATGTGTTTTCAGGGGAAAATATCAAGAGGTAGAGGAAGAGTGGTTAAGGGAGGAGGCCACATAGAGGGAGATGTTGGGAAAGAGCCCCAAAGATAGGGGGAATTTTCCACAGAAAGCCAGAAAGCCAATGCGATCAAAATACCTTGTTGAGATTATCAGCTCTTTTCTAACCAAGCATCCTCTCAGGACTCGTGCTCTTTTGAGGAATTAAAACAAACATTATTTGCCAGAAACCAAAACCTCTCTCTGGCAAAGGTTTGCAAATGAACTCTTTCAGAAAAGCATCAATAGTTTGTAAGCACATTGGCCCAGGTCCTATAATTTTAGTTGGCCGCTTCCCAAAGAGGGGCTGGAGTCAAAATGTCTAATAAAACAAAATAAACTGTCTCTATGTGACCTGGCCTCATAGATCAAATAAAGGTTGTTTACATGAACACACACAAACTCATTTCACACTCATACTTCCTCCTCGCCAGGGAGGAGCCACTGAGTAAGTGAGAGATACTTTATCTAGAGGTCTAGGCAAATTCGGGATAAGACTGAATTCCCAACGGAACTGAACTGGGCATCAACTCATCAGTTCAATCAGTTAGAGTCTGGAGCATGGTGTTTACGAAACCCTCTGAGCTGAGCTAAAGAAGCCAGCTGCTTTCTTATCATTGTGAGGGTGGGCAGAACCTGGCCGTCACAGTGTCTCTGTGACGAGGAACACTGGCCTCCCTTGTGTGGGGGTGAGTGACTGACACACCAGACGCAACCAGCCTGCGAACGCAGATGCTGATCTGTGGCACCCTACCATAACCGCGCTGCATGCCATGTGTTTCCCACCAATCGGACAGGCTGCAAAACAAACTAACCCTCTGTTTCATATGGCCTACGCTCCTGTATCCGATTTAGCACCGTCAACGACTCCATGACTGGTACGTTTCCAGCCCACGTACAGTCTGCAGCAGACCCTCTCATTGGGTATGGCATATTTTCATTTAAAAAATATGTACTAAATTAAACACAAGCTCCTCCTAGCTCGTCGCAGGCCTATTAAATGGTAATAGGCCCTCGAGTAGCCGCTATAGCAAAATGCAATGGAAATGAAATCACACAGAGACCATCATTTCACCGTTTCAAATACGCGTAAATAAGCTGTAATCCTTGAGAGTTTGGCCTGACTAGATGTTACATAAACAACCCTGCAGCAGTATATTGATAGACAATTTTGTAGTTTTCAGTACTAAGCAAATGTTCATCTGTGACCCAAACAAGGCCTTAATCAATTTAACACATGTTCCATGCATTGTCTGGATTGAAGGGAGGGGTCGGTGGTGGTTATAGAGTAATCAGGTTACAGTGTATAGAGCAGTACCCAGTTCTGTGGTAGAGGAGTATTTTATGCCATTGTTTTTAGTTGAGGGAAGTCTTGCTGTATTACTTTTACCCCATTGAGGTTAGTACATCCTGTGATGGAAAGTAAGTGTCTAGTAAAAATGGAAGGGTGTATGAGCATGAAACTCTACACTGCAAAATCTGCTATTGCAATTTGGTTTCTTTTTGCACCATGTGATCTAGACGAGCTGTTTTTCTCACAGCTACAGTAGTGGGTTCCTTTTCTTTTGTTTTGCTTTCGGGTGAATTGTGTATCTGTAATGACATTCCACGCATGCCTTTTCTCATGTCTTCGTTCTTTGGTAAGTGTGCAAGAAAGACGGGAGGACACAGCAGTTTTGACTCAAATGTACAGAATAATAAAATGTTGGTAAGCGATGCTACTGAATCCACAGTTGAATAGTCAATATATAATGAGCTGTGTGGCACATCATTTTTTATATTTTACCTTTATTTAACTAGGCAAGTCAGTTAGGAACAAATTCTTATTTTCAATGACGGCCTAAGAACAGTGGGTTAACTGCCTTGTTCAGGGGCAGAACGACAGATTTTTACCTTGTCGGATCGGGGATTCGATCTTGCAACCTTTCGGTTACTAGTCCAACGCTCTAACCACTAGGCTATTACGCAACAGTGTGGTAACATCCTATGTCTATGTGTTCTTTGACCATTGTGCCATTGAACTGAAATCCAAGCAAGTGTTAATGTCGAACAGCCCCCATTGAAGGAGATGAGGGATATCCATAGAGGGTCAGTAAATCTTTCAGCGACGGCCTCTAACCAGACAGTGTGTGGCCGTTGTGGCTCTCAACCCATGTTACATGCTGTTTTCTTTTCATCTATCTTGGGAACAAGTTTGACCATCTTGTCGATGATGAGTATCCTTACATGTCTGGAAATACTATTTGGTTAAAGTCCTCTTGTTATCATTTAGCTGCCTTGCCTGAGGGGAAGGAACACACAGCAGGGGATACGCATACCAGCTGCACTGAGAGACAAGCTATTCGGAAAAACATCAGTTTGTGTTGTTCACCCTGACAATACCACAAGAGAGACCCATCAGGATGTGGATAGCTTTGTCACCCATCACCAAGTTGGGGATTTTATCATGCCCGAGAGCAGAGAAACCAGTAGTGTCTTCACATACAAAAGTGTGGGTTGGCAGTTGTGAAATAGTCTGGGCTGGTTGCAGACAGAGAGACGCAGCCTTGAAACCCTCCTTTTTGTGTGTTAGAATAAGAGTGGGAAGAAGAAAGATGATAAGGACGATATGGTCGTCACTTACCTTGGGAGAGTTCCTCTCCACATTTTTCACCACCCTGTCTTGTCTGTTGACTAGTAAGATAGCCCGTATCCTTTCTGAGTTGGAGAAAAGTCCTTGAATTTGATGTTGAGTGAGCTCCTTCAATTTGCAGGGATATATGGGTGGAAACCTTCCGTCTGGCGCATGCTTTAGGAGAGTGGGTGTATGGGAAGTAAACAATACACAACAATTCTCTTGAAGCCATTAGGGTAAACAGTTCCTCCTCCTTGAACAGGACAGCATTCTGGCTAGAATTGCTATGTCCGTTCTTACGACAAAAGGACAAACAAATCAATACAAAATAAATATCTTATCCACTGGCGGAAGTCTATTATTGCCTTGAAAGTCAATATTATTCCATTCCGATAAAGAGCGAGAAAAGAGAATGGCTGCTGCCTTTCTTTGAGGGTCCAAGCTCTATGTCTGTTTTCAATCTTGGCTTTTCAGCCCTTCTTTTTCCTTTTCCTTCTCAGGATGTGAGTGGCTGGCTAGAAAATGTAGGGAGCTCGCCAGAACCTTAGCTAGAGCTTTTTTTTATTTGTGTTTTTTTTTGTGGGGGAAGGGGAAGCAAGGTCAGTGGAGGGATTTAACTGGTTTCTGTGAAGTCACTCTTGGACAGACAACGTCTAAATGTTCAGTGTGTGCTTATGTATGTATGAGTTTAATCGTCTTACATTAGCTAAAATAATATAATAGTGAAACTAAATTCAATACTTCAAAACTTGTATGACTTTTCAGAGACGGCATTTGGATCTTATTTATCCAGACTGTGTGCGGGATCATATTCATATGAGATTTCCCACATAGCACTGCTGTAGAGAGAGGGAGATGTTAGTGCTGGCATGTTCCTGCTCTCTCTGACACAGCAGTGTTTGTCATGGCTCTGCTCTGTGGGAGGACAGGCACGCACACACACCAACATGAAATGAGGCAGACCCTGATTACTGACCTCACCAGTTTTAGACCAGTGTGTGGGGGTAACCACGAAAATCAAATCGACGTTTATTGGTCACGTACACAGATTTGCAGATGTTATCGTAGGTGTAGCGAAATGCTTGTATTTCTAGCTCCATCAGTGTAGTAATAATACCTAGAAAACAATACAAAACACTATGCACATAATTCAAAAGTAAAAAGAAAGAAATTAAGAAATATGAGAATGAGCAATGTCAGAGTCCGGAGCACATAAATAAAGTATTCAGACCCCTTGACTTTTTCAACATTTTGCTACATTACAGATTTATTCTAAATTTGATTGAATTGTTTTTTTCTCTCATCAATCTACACACAATAAATACCCTATAATGATTAAGCAAAAACAGGTTTTTAGAAATGTTTGCAAGTTTATTACAAATAAAAACTGAAATATCACATTTACATAAGCATTCAGACCCTTTACTCAGTACCTTGTTGAAGCACCTTTGGCAGCAATTACAGCATCGAGTCTTCTAGTGTGACGCTACAAGCTTGGCACACCTGTATTGGGAAGTTTCTCCCATTCTTCTCTGCATATCCTCTCAATCTCTGTCAGGTTGGATGGGGTGCGTCGCTGCACAGCTATTTTCAGAGATGTTCGATCGGGTTCAAGTCCGAGCTCTGGCTTGGCCACTCAAGGACGTTCAGAGACGTCCCGAAGCCACCTCTGCATTGTCTTGGCTGTTTGCTTAGGGTCGTTGTCCTGTTGGAAGGTGAACCTTCGCCCCAGTCTGAGGTCCTGAGCACTCTGGAGCAGGTTTTCATCAAGGATCAAATCAAAATCAAATCAAATTTATTTATATAGCCCTTCTTACATCAGCTGATATCTCAAAGTGCTGTACAGAAACCCAGCCTAAAACCCCAAACAGCAAGCAATGCAGGTGTAGAAGCACGGTGGCTAGGAAAAACTCCCTAGAAAGGCCAAAACCTAGGAAGAAACCTAGAGAGGAACCAGGCTATGAGGGGTGGCCAGTCCTCTTCTGGCTGTGCCGGGTGGAGATTATAACAGCACATGGCCTAGATGTTCAAATGTTCATAAATGACCAGCATTGTCAAATAATAATAATCACAGTAGTTGTCAAGGGTACAACAAGTCAGCAACACAAGAGTAAGTGTCAGTTGGCTTTTTCATAGCGGATCTTTGAGAGTATCTCTACCGCTCCTGCTGTCTCTAGAGAGTTGAAAACAGCAAGTCTGGGACAGGTAGCACGTCCGGTGAATAGGTCAGGTTTCCAGCAGGTCTGGGACAACAGGTCTGGGACAGGTAGCACGTCCGGTGAATGGGTCAGGGTTCCATAGCTGCAGGCAGAACAGTTGGAACTGGAGCAGCAGCACGGCCAGGTGAACTGGGGACAGCAACGAGTCATCAAGCCAGGTAGTCCTGAGGCATGGTCCTAGGGCTCAGGTCCTCCGAGAGAGAGAAAGAAAGAAGGAGAAAGAGAGAATTAGAGAGAGCATATTTAAATTCACACAGGACACCGGAAAAGACAAGAGAAATACTCCAGATGAGACAGACTGACCCTAGCCCCCCGACACATAAACTACTGCAGCATAAATACTGGAGGCTGAGACAGCAGGGGTCAGGAGACACTGTGGCCCCATCCGATGAAACCCCCGGACAGGGCCAAACAGGTAGGATATAACCCCACCCACTTTGCCAAAGCACAGCCTCCACACCACTGTGTGTGGATCTCTCTGTAATTTATTATTTGCAACTTTGCCTCGATCCTGACTAGTCTCCCAATCGCTGCCACTGAAAAACATTCCACACAGCATGACTGCCACCACCGTGCTTCACCGTAGGGATGGTGCCAGGTTTCCTCCAGGCGTGATGCTTGGCATTCAGGCCAAAGTGTTCAATCTTGGTTTCATCAGACCAAAGACAGTGACTAAAGTTCAGAAGAGAATACTCGGCGGAGGCCGGCTATTGGTGACTGTTTAACAGTCTGATGACCTTGAGATAGAAACTGATTGTCAGTCTCTCGGTCCCAGCTTTGCTGCACCTGTACTGTCTCCTCCTCCTGGGCAACTTTGATGGGGGTGGGGACCACAAAAATATCTGAACTCATCATGAGGGGCTGCAGTTTCTCACGGGTCTGCGTATCCAGATGTACATACCCCCCACCACATAGCGAGTAAAACACTTTAGCAGCCCCCCTATTGACAGCGGGGATAAATAACAAATGTTTTATGCAAATTACACATTTTGCTATGGGGCATAGAGAAAATTTGGCCGTATCAAAGCAACAAGTCAGAGTCAGAGTTTTCTCTGGTCTCTCCTCCACCCGTTATGGGGTCTGAGATGCCGAAGCATCCCACCATTAGCTCTGACAAATTGAGCACCCTAGTCAATGGCGACTACATTACCCGTAGTATTACCCATAGTATTAGTAACATCCAGCGATCATACACTGTTTACCAGGGGGCAGGGCCACCAACGTTATGGCTAATCTGAAGATGGTGCTGGCCAAGGCTAAAACTGGCGAGTGTAGAGAGTATAGGTATATTGTTATCCAAGTCGGCACCAACGATGTTAGAATGAAACAGTCAGAGGTCAGCAAGCGCAACATAGCTTCAGAGTGTAAATCAGCTAGAAAGAGAGAGAAAAAAAATCAGCTAGAAAGATGTGTCGGCATTAAGTAATTGTCTCTGGCCCCCTCCCAGTTAGGGGGAGTGATGAGCTCTACAGCAGAGTCTCACAACTCAATCACTCGTTGAAAACGTTTTTCTGCCCCTCCCAAAAGATAGAATTTGTAGGTAATTTGCCCTCTTTCTGGGACTCACCCACAAACAGGACCAAGCCTGGCCTGCTGAGGAGTGACGGACTCCATCCTAGCTGGAGGGGTGAGGGGTGCTCTCATCTTATCCATGAACATAGACAGTGCTCTAACTCCCCTAGCTCCTCAATAAGATAGGGTGCAGGCCAGGCAGCAGGCTGTTAGCCACCCTGCCAGCTTAGTGGAATCTGCCACTAGCACAGACAGTGTAGTCAGCTCAGCTATCCCCATTGAGACCGTGTCTGTGCATCAATCTATGTTGGGCAAACCTAAAGCAATCTCACTGGAATAAAGACCTCCTCCATTCCTGTCATTATTGAAAGAGATTGTGATATCTCACATCTCAAAATAGGGCTACTTAATGTTAGATCTCTCACTTCCAAAGCAGTTATAGTCAATGAACTAATCACTGATCATAATATTGATGTGATTGGCCTGACTGAAACATGGCTTAAGCCTGATGAATTTACTGTGCTAAATGAGGCCTCACCTCCTGGTTACACTAATGTCCATATCCCCGCACATCTCGCAAAGGTGGAGGTGTTGCTAACACTTACTATAGCAAATTTCAATTGACAAAACAATGAACAACTGCGTTTTCGTCTTTTGAGCTTCTAGTCATGAAATCTATGCAGCCTACTCAATCACTTTTTATAGCTACTGTTTACAGGCCTCCAGGGCCGTATACAGCGTTCCTCACTGAGTTCCCTGAATTCCTATCGGACCTTGTAGTCATGGCAGATAATATCCACATTTTTGGTGACTTCAATATTCACATGGAAAAGTCCACAGACCCACTCCAAAAGGCTTTCGGAGCCATCATCAACTCAATGGGTTTTGTCCAACATCTCTCCGGACCTACTCACTGCCACAGTCATACTCTGGACCTAGTTTTTTTCCATGGAATAAATGTTGTGGATCTTAATGTTTTTCCTCATAATCCTGGGCTATCGGACCACCATTTTATTGCGTTTGCAATCGCAACAAATAATCTGCTCAGACCCCAACCAAGGATCATCAAAAGCCATGCTATAAATTCTCAGACAACCAAAAGATTCCTAGATGCCCTTCCAGACTACCCTCCACCTACCCAAGGATGTCAGAGTACAGAAATCGGTTAACCACCTAAATGAGGTACTCAATTTAACCTTGCGTAATACCTTAGATGCAGTCGCACCCCTAAAAACAAAAAACATTTGTCATAAGAAACTAGCTCCCTGGTATACAGAAAATACCCAAGCCCTGAAGGAAGCTTCCAGAAAATTGGGCGCTACACCAAACTGGAAGTCTTCCGACTAGCTTGGAAAGACAGTACCGTGCAGTATTGAAGAGCCCTCACTGAAGTTTGATCATCCTATTTTTCCAACTTAATTGAGGAGAATAAGAACAATCCAAAATGCATTTTTGATACTGTCGCAAAGCTAACTAAAAAGCAGCATTCCCCAAGAGAGGATGACTTTCACTTCAGCAGTGATAAATTCATGAACTTCTTTGACAAAAAGATCATGATCATTAGAAAGCAAATGACGGACTCCTCTTTAAATCTGCGTATTTCTCCAATGCTCAATTGTCCTGAGTCTGCACAACACTGCCAGGACCTAGGATCAAGGGAGACATTCACGTTTTTTAATCCTATATCTCTTGACACATTGATGAAAATAGTCTTTGCCTCTAAACCTTCAAGCTGCATACTGGACCCTATTCCAACTAAACTACTGAAAGAGCTGCTTCCTGTGCTTGGCCCTCCTATGTTGAAAATAATAAACGGCTCCCTATCCACCGGATGTGTACCAAACTCACTAAAAAGGGCAGTAATAAAGCCTCTCTTGAAAAAGCCAAACCTTGACCCAGAAAATATTTTTAAAAACTATTGGCCTATATCGAATCTCCCATTCCTCTCAACACATTTTCAAAAAGCTGTTGCACAGCAACTCACTGCCTTCCTGAAGACAAACAATGTATACGATACGCTTCAGTCTGGTTTTAGACCCCATCATAGCACTGAGACTACAGTCGTGAAGGTGGAAAATGATCTTTTAATGATGTCAGACCAAGGCTCTGCATCTGTCCTTGTGCTCCTAGACATTAATGCTGCTTTTGATACCATCGATCACCACATTCTTTTGGAGAGATTGGAAACCCAAATTGGTCTACACTGACAAGTTCTGGCCTGGTTTAGATCTTATCTGTCGGAAATATATCAGTTTGTCTCTGTGGATGGTTTGTCTTCCAACAAATCAACTGTAAATTTCGGTGTTCCTCAATGTTCCGTTTCAGGACCACTATTGTTTTCACTATATATTTTAACTCTTGGTGATGTCATTCGGAAACATAATCTTCACTTTCACTGCTATGCGGACGACACACAGCTTTCGATGAATCATGGTGAAGCCCCAAAATTGCCCTCCCTGGAAGCCTGTGTTTCAGACATAAGGAAGTGGATGGGGGAAAATGTTTTACTTTTAATCTCGGACAAAACAGAGATGCTAGTTCTAGGTTGGATCTGACAGTTAATCTTGATGGTTGTACAGTCGTCTCAAATAAAACTTTGAAGGACCTCGGTGTTTTTCTGGACCCTGATCTCTCTTTTGATGAACATATCAAGAATATTTCAACGACAGCTTTTTTCCATCTTCTTAACATTGCAAAAATCAGAAACTTTCTGTCCAAAAAGGTTGCAGAAAAGTGTATCCATGCTTTTGTCACTCCTAGATTAGACTACTGCAATGCTCTACTTTCTGGATACCCGGATAAAGCAACAAATAAACTTCAGTTAGTACTAAACACAGCTAGTGCTAAAGACAACCAAAAAATGTGATCATATTATTCCAGTGCTAGCCTCTCTACACTGGCTTCCTGTTAAGGCTAGGGCTGATTTCAAGGTTTTACTGCTAACCTATAAAGCATTACATGGGCTTGCTCCTGCCTATCTTTCCGATTTGGTCCTACCGTGCATACCTACACGTTCGCTACGGTCACAAAATACAGGCCTCCTTACTGTCCCTAGAATTTCTAAGCAAACAGCTGGAAGCAGGGCTTTCTCCTATAGAGCTCCATTTTTATTGAATGATCTGCCTATCCATGTGAGAGACTCGGACTCGGTCTCGACCTTTAAGGCTTTAATGAAGACTCATCAATCAATCAATCTAATGTATTCATAAAGCCTTTCTTACAGCAGCTGATGTGAAAGTGCTGTACAGAAACCAAGCCTAAAATCCCAAACAGCAAGCAATGCAGGTGTAGAGGCACGATGGCTAGGAAAAACTCCCTAGAAAGGCCAGAACCAAGGAAGAAACCTAGAGAGGAACCAGGCTATGAAGGGTGGCCAGTCCTCTTCTGGCTGTGCCGGGTGGAGATTATAACAGAACATGGCCAAGATGTTCAAATGTTCATAGATGACCAGCAGGGTCAAATAATAATAAATCACGGTGGTTGTAGAGGGTGCAACAGGTCAGCACCTCAGGAGTAAATGTCAGTGGTCTTTTCATAGCCGATCATTCAGAGTTGAACACAGCAGGTCTGGGACAAGGTAGCACGTCCGGTGAACAGGTCAGGGTTCCATAGCCTCAGGCAGAATAGTTGAAACTGGAGCAGCAGCATGACCAGGTGGACTGGGGACAGCAAGCAGTCATCAGGCCAGGTAATTCTGAGGCATGGTCCTAGGGCTCAGGTTCTCGGAGAGAGAGAGAGAGAGAGAGAGAGAGAGAGAGAGAGAGAGAGAGAGTGAAAGAGAGAGAGAGAGAAGAAGAGAGAGAGAATTAGAGAGAGCATACTTAAATTCACACAGGACACCGGATAAGACAGGAGAAATACTCCAGATATAACAGACTGACCCTAGCCCCCCGACACATAAGCTATTGCAGCATAAATACTTGAGGCTGAGACAGGAGGGTTCAGGAGACACTGTGTCCCCGTCCGACGATACCCCCGGACAGGGCCAAACAGGCAGGATATAACCTCACCCACTTTGCCAAAGCACAGTCTCCACACCACTAGAGGGATATCTTCAACCACCAACTTACTCTCCTGAGATAAGGCTGAGTATAGCCCACGAAGATCTCCCCCATAGCACAAACCCAAGGGAGGCGCCAACCCGGACAGGAAGATCACGTCAGTGACTCAACCCCACTAAAGTGGTGCACCCCTCCTAGGGACGGCATGGAAGAGCACCAGTAAGCCAGTGACTCAGGCCCTGCAATAGGGTTTGAGGCAGAGAATCCCATTGGAGAGAGGGGAACCGGCCAGGAAGAGATAGCAAGGGCGGTTCGTTGCTTCAGTGCCTTTCCGTTCACCTTCACCTGGGCCAACTACACTCAATCATAGGACCTACTGAAGAGATGAGTCTTCAATAAAGACTTAAAGGTCAAGACCGAGTCTGCGTTTCCCACATGGATAGGCAGACCATTCCCTTAAAATGGAGCTCTATAGGAGAAAGCCCAGCCTCCAGTTGTTTGCTTAAAAATTCTAGGGACAGTAAGAAGGCCTGCGTCTTGTGACCGTAGCGTACTTGTAGGTATGTACAGCAGGACCAAAGCGGAAAGATAGGTAGGAGCAAGCCCATGTAATGCTTTGTAGGTTTGCAGTAAAACCTTGAAATCAGCCCTAGCCTTAACAGGAAGCCAGTGTAGAGAGGCTAGCACTGGAGTAATATGATACAATTTTGGGGTTCTAGTCAAGATTCTAGCAGCCGTGTTTAGCACTAACTGAAGTTAATTTGTTGCTTTATCCGGGTAGCCGGAAAGTAGAGCATTGCAGTAGTCTAACCTAGAAGTGACTAAAGCATGTATTAATTTCCCTGCACAGAAAGTTCCAGATTTTTGCAATGTTACGTAGATGGAAAAAAGCTGTCCTTGAAACAGTCTTGATATGTTCGTCAAAAGAGAGATCAGGCTCCAGAGTAAAGACTTTTGGAGGATGGCCTGGTGTCAAGAAGGGCAGCAAAGAAGCCACTTCTCTCCAGGAAAAACATCAGGGACAGACTGATATTCTGCAAAAGGTACAGGGATTGGACTGCTGAGGACGGGGGTAAAGTTATTTTCTCTGATGAATCCCCTTTCCGATTGTTTGGTTCATCCGGAAAAAAGCTTGTCCGGAGAAGACAAGGTGAGCGCTACCATCAGGCCTGTGTCATGCCAACAGTAAAGCATCCTGAGACCATTCATGTGTGGGGTTGCTTCTCAGCCAAGGGAGTGGGCTCACTCACAATTTTGCCTAAGAACACAGCCATGAATAAAGAATGGTACCAACACATCCACCGAGAGCAACTTCTCCCAACCATCCAGGAACAGTTTGGTGACGAACAATGCCTTTTCCAGCATGATGGAGCACCTTGCCATAAGGCAAAAGTGATAACTAAGTGGCTCGGGGAACAAAACATAGATATTTTGGGTCCATGGCCAGGAAACTCCCCAGACCTTAATCCCATTGAGAACTTGTGGTCAATCCTCAAGAGGCGGGTTGACAAACAAAACCCCACAAATTCTGACAAACTCCAAGCATTGATTATGCAAGAATGGACTGCCATCAGTCAGGATGTGGCCCAGAAGTTAATTGACAGCATGCCAGGGCGGATTGCAGAGGTCTTGAAAAAGAAGGGTCAACACTGCAAATATTGACTCTTTGCATCAACTTCATGTAATTGTCAATAAAAGCCTTTGACACTTATGAAATGCTTGTAATTATACTTCAGAAATTCAATAGTAACATCTGACAAAAATATCTAAAGACACTGAAGCAGCAAACTTTGTGAAAATTAATATTTGTGTCATTCTCAAAACTTTTGGCCACGACTGTATAGTATTAAAACACTTGAGTGTCTCCCTTGATCCTAGGTCCTGGCAGTGTTGTGCAGACTCAGGACAACTGAGCTTTGGAGAAATACGCATATTTAAAGAGGAGTCCGTAATTTGCTTTCTAAAGATTATGATCTTTTTCGTCAAAGAAGTTCATGAATTTATCACTGCTGAAGAGAAAAGCCATCCTCTCTTGGGGAATGCTGCTTTTTAGCTAGCTTTGTGACAGTATCAAAAATACATTTTGTATTGTTCTTATTTCCTCAATTAAGTTGGAAAAATAGGATGATCGAGCAGCAGTGAGGGCTCTTTTATACTGTACGGTACTGTCTTTCCAAGCTAGTCGGAAGACTTCCAGTTTGGTGTAGCGCCGTTTCCGTTCCAATTTTCTGGAAGCTTGCTTCAGAGCTCGGGTATTTTCTGTATACCAGGGAGCTAGTTTCTTATGACAAATGTTTTTTGTTTTTATGGGTGCGACTGAATCTAGGGGATTACGCAAGGTTAAATTGAGTTCCTCAGTTAGGTGGTTAACTGATTTTTGTGCTCTGACGTCCTTGGGTAGGTGGAGGGAGTCTGGAAGGGCATCTAGGAATCTTGGGTTTCATAGCACAGCTTTTGATGATGCTTGGTTGGGGTATGAGTTGATTATTTGTTGTGATTGCAAATGTAATAAAATGGTGGTCCGATAGTCCAGGATTATGAGGAAAAACATTTAAGATCCACAACATTTATTCCATGGAACAAAACTAGGTCCAGAGTATGACTGTGGCAGTGAGTAGGTCCGGAGAGATGTTGGACAAAACCCATTGAGTTGATGATGGCTCCGAAAGCCTTTTGGACTGGGTCTGTGGACTTTTCCATGTGAATATTGAAGTCACCAAAAATGTGAATATTATCTGCCATGACTACAAGGTCCGATAGGAATTCAGGGAACTCAGCGAAGAACGCTGTATATGGCCTACTGTAAACAGTAGCTATAAAAAGTGATTGAGTAGGCTGCATAGATTTCATGACTAGAATTCATGACATTTACTAGAAGTAAATGTTAGCAACACCTCCGCCTTTGCAAGATGCACGGGGGATATGGACATTAGTGTAACCAGGAGGTGAGGCCTCATTTAGCACAGTAAATTCATCAGGCTTAAGCTATGTTTCAGTCAGGCCAATCATATCAAGATTATGATCAGTGATTAGTTCATTGACTATAACTGCCTTGGAAGTGAGGGATCTAACATTAAGTAGCCCTATTTTGAGATGTGAGATATCACAATCTCTTTCAATAATGACAGGAACGGAGGAGGTCTTTATTACAGTGAGATTGCTAAGGCGAACACTGCCATGTTTAGTTTTGCCCAACATAGATCGATGCACAGACATGGTCTCAATGGGGATAGCTGAGCTAACTACACTGTCTGTGCTAGTGGCAGACTCCACTAAGCTGGCAGGGTGGCTAACAGCCTGTTGCCTGGCCTGCACCCTCTCTCATTGAGGAGCTAGGGGAGTTAGAGCCCTGTCTATGTTCATAGATAAGATGAGAGCACCCCTCCAGCTAGGATGGAGTCCGTCACTCCTCAGCAGGCCAGGCTTGGTCTTGTTTGTGGGTGAGTTCCAGAAAGAGGGCCAATTATCTACAAATTCTATCTTTTGGGAGGGGCAGAAAACAGTTTTCAACCAGCGATTGAGTTGTGAGACTGCTGTAGAGCTCATCACTCCCCCTAACTGGGAGGGGGCCAGAGACAATTACTCGATGCTGACATCTTTCTAGCTGATTTTCACGCTGAAGCTATGTTGCACTTGGTGACCTCAGCACTGTTTCATTCTTACATCTTTCATATCTTCAGTAGGTCCTATGATTGAGTGTAGTCTGGCCCAGGGGTGTGAAGGTGAACGCAAAGGCACTGGAGCGACGATCCGCCCTTGCTGTCTCTGCCTGGCCGGTTCCCCTCTCTCCTCTGGGATTCTCTGCCTCTAACCCTATTACGGGGTCTGGGTCACTGGCTTTCTGGTGCTCTTCCATCCCGTCCCTAGGAGGGGTGCATCACTTGAGTGGGTTGAGTCAGTGACGTGATCTTCCTGTCTGGGTTGGCGCCCCCCTCGGGTTCGTGCCTTGTGGGAGATCTTTGTGGGCTATACTCGGCCTTGTCTCAGGGTAATAGGTTGGTGGTTGAAGATATCCCTCTAGTGGTGTGGGGGCTGTGCTTTGGCAAATTGTGTGGGGTTATATCCTGCCTCATTGGCACGTCGGACAGGGCCACAGTGTCTCCCCAACCCCCGTGTCTCAGCCTCCAGTATTTATGCTGCAATAGTTTATGTGTCGTGGTGCTAGGGTCAGTCTGTTATATCTGGAGTATTTCTCCTGTCTTATTCGGTGTCCTGTGTGAATGTAAGTATGCTCCCTCTAATTCTCTCCCTCTTTTTTCTCTCTTCTCTCTCTCCTTCTCTCTCTCTTCTCTCTGAGGACCTGAGCCTCAGAATTACCTTGCCTGATGACTCCTTGCTGTCCCCAGTCCACCTGGTCATGCTGCTGCTCCAATTTCAACTGTTCTGCCTGTGGCTATGGAACCCTGACCTGTTCAATGGACGTGCTACCTTGTCCCAGACCTTCTGTTTTGGACTCTCTCTCTACCACACCTGCTGTCTCTAACTCTGATTGATCAGCTATGAAAAGCCAACTGACATTTACTCCTGAGGTGCTGACCTGTTGCACCCTCTACAATCACTGTTATTGTTATTATCTGACCCTGCTTGTCATCTGTGAACGTTTGAACATCTTGGCCATGTTCTGTTATAATCTCCACCCGGCACAGCCAGAAGAGGACTGGCCACCCCTCAGAGCCTGGTTCCTCTCTAGGTTTCTTTCTAGGTTCTGGCCTTGGGAGTTTTCCTAGCCACTGTGCTTTTACATCTGCATTGCTTGCTGTTTGGGGTTTTCGCCTGGGTTTCTGTACAGCACTTTGTGAATCAGCTGATGTAAAAAGGGCTTTATAAATACATTTGATTGATTAAAGCAAGTTTGCTGCAATTCTACACATTTTGCCGTGGGCGGAGATAAGATTTTGCAATTTTATCACACATTTTATGCAATTTTACTCACTTTGCCATGGGTTGGAGAGACATTTTGTAGGTTTTTAATATGATATCTGAGTGAAACTGGGGCGGCAGGTAGCCTAGTGGTTAGAGCTTTGGTCTAGCAACCGAAAGGTTGCTAGATCAAATCCCTGAACTGACAAGATAAAAATCTGTCGTTCTGCCCCTGAACAAGGCAGTTAACCGACTGTTCCTAGGCCGTCGCTGTAAATAATAATTTGTTCTTAACTGACAAGTTTTGTTTAGCTAATAAAATGAAAACATTCATTTTGAACTACTTTTGGGTACCTTGTTAACATTACAACATGAAATCCATGTCTTAAACGTGGCTACATTTTGGAAATGGCAAAGAAAACATCTAATCTGCTTGACACATTAAAGTTATTTGCCTTACAGATCACAAATTCAGCTAATTTCCACTCCATTCATATGCATATCCGTTTGATTCATACACTGGCTTGTCATGTTTTCATTTTAACCTTCCCTTATCTACACTGAAATAATATAATTTCAGTCTTCCTCTATTATGATTTTTTGTTTTTATATATTTCGCATAGCTCATTAATACACCCTTGTGGTTTAATATATATATGTATATTTTGCAGGTCCTAGGATACAACAATGAAATTAATACCATCAAAGGATACCTTACAACTTACAATAATGAACACCTTGTGAAACAGCTGTGAAAACCAACCAATATTTAAGATTTTAATACATAAATTTTGATCGTTTTTGGTACAGTTGTGTCATAAATGTATTTTCACAGATTTTTTTTGGTGCACTCACATGACAATCATAGACTAAAATACTGAATTCTGGTGTTTGTAATATAGAGGAGGTGATTGCTGTGTGGGTGGGAGGTTCTGCCTGTCACTTGTTCTCAACAGGCAGCCAGTCTCAGAAGGGGGACTTGAAGAGGTAGACTGCAAAGTCCAGGCAATGCTGCTCTCTTTGTTCTGGGTGTTTGCAGTGCTAGTGTTTTTAGTTAATCTGTGTATCTCACATATTATGTGCCCGGTATGATAGAGCAAGAAACCCTTCTTAGCAGATAATGACATCATGACAACAACAGTATCTGTAGATGATGTAATGAAAAGTTGGAGGGTGGTTGGTAATGAAGGACATCAGGTGGATCCAAGTCTGGGTGTTGGGTAGAACCCCAAGCTCCTGGAGAACAGGAGCAGAGTTAAAGGGAACAGGGTAGAAGACAGAGACGTAAACAAGCAAGTTACACTTCAAATTTGAATTGGGTCACTTACCGATCATATGCCATGGTGAAACAACTTTGATGGGCTTCAATTCCAGTGCCACAGTCTTCGCCCTCTCAATCTTCTGGCAGGCTAGACAGGGTGCTCTCTGATATGACATTCATTGAACTCATAATAATTTCAGATATAATATAATGTGATTAATAAACAAAAGGTTATTTTACTTGCCCAGAAGAAATGTAGGTTGATTTTGGCAATCATGCGCTTCACTCCGAAATGACCAGCATACATCTCGGTCAGCACGGCCTCCTTCTCTTCTTTAGTAAAAATCACCTCCCTGTGTTGCTGGCCATCCTTCCCCCGTAGGTAGGTAGATATGATTACCTAACAAGTTTGAAGAGAAGAGTTGTTGAAATACTCAAGTCTAAGTACATTTTCACTGCTGTCTTTCTCTCCCTGTCTGTATTCCACTCACTTCCCACCTCTCTCTCCCTCCCTCTCTCACTTTCATCCTTTCTTTCTCACTTTCTTCCTCCCCCCTCTCTGTGTCTGTCTAGCGAAGACACCTAGTTAAGGGCATTTGGAAATACCATAATTGCTTACACCTATCCATTTGATTGATCAGGTTTAACTTATAGCTAGACACCTCAATATGACAGACATATAACTATATCAGTGGAGGCTGCTGAGGGGAGGACGGCTCATAATAATGGCTGGAATGGAGTCAATTGAATGGTATCAACCACATGGAAATTACATGTTTGATACCATTCCATTTACTCCATTTCAGACATTATTATGAACCATCCTCCCCTCAGCAGCCTCCACTGAACTATATGTATAGCTAGCAACAAGTTAACGTTAGATGGAATATGGTTGTCCATACGAAATCCGTCCAGTTATCTAATAGAAGTTAACTGCTTAACATTACCCTGAATTGTGAATTTCTCTGCATGTTGTGCCTCTTGCCGAGATCAGTGCTGTCTTCATAGTACTTCGCCTGGTTGGAAAGATAAAATAAAATCTCCCCGAGGGATGCCATTGAAGTGCAACTACATACAAACAGAAAGCTGCAATAACAGTTACAGTAGCTTGCTAGCTAGCTAATGTTAGCTAAATAAAACTGTCTGGCTGAGTGAGCTAGCTGGCTGTCACGTTCGTCGTAAGGAGTGGACCAAAACGCAGCGGGAATGTGTATGCTCATCTTCTTTATTTAGAAGAAAACCAAAATAAACACACAACGAGGAACAGCTGCCTCCAATTGAAGGTCAATCCACTAAACTAAACATAGAAATAGAAAACTAGAACGAACATAGAAATATACCAACATAGAACATTAACCAAAAAACCCCGAAACACCTAAAACAAACCCCCCCTGCCACGCCCTGACCAAACTACAATAACAAACAACCCCTTTTACTGGTCAGGATGTGACAGTACGCCCCCCCCCCCCCCCCCCCCCCCCCCCCCAAAGGTGCAGACCCCGGATGGACCCCGGACTGGAGGGCGACTCTGGGAGCTCCGGACTGGAGGGCGACTCTGGGAGCTCCGGACTGGAGGGCGACTCTGGGAGCTCCGGACTGGAGGGCGACTCTGGGAGCTCCGGACTGGAGGGCGACTCTGGGAGCTCAGGACTGGAGGGCGACTCTGGCTGCGCCGGTTCCGGACTGTAGGGCGACTCTGGCTGCGCCGGTTCCGGACTGTAGGGCGACTCTGGCTGCGCCGGTTCCGGACTGTAGGGCGACTCTGGCTGCGCCGGTTCCGGACTGTAGGGCGACTCTGGCTGCGCCGGTTCCGGACTGTAGGGCGACTCTGGCTGCGCCGGTTCCGGACTGTGGGCCGTCTCTGCAGGCTCCGGACTGTGGGCCGTCTCTGCAGGCTCCGGACTGTGGGCCGTCTCTGTCGGTTCCGGACTGTGGGCCGTCTCTGTCGGTTCCGGACTGTGGGCCGTCTCTGTCGGTTCCGGACTGTAGGGCATCGCAGGAAGCTCTGGACGGGGAACTGTCGCCGGAAGCTCTGGATGGGGAACTGTCGCCGGAAGCTCTAGACGGGGAACTGTCGCCGGAAGCTCTAGACGGGGAACTGTCGCCGGAAGCTCTAGACGGGGAACTGTCGCCGGAAGCTCTAGACGGGGAACTGTCGCCGGAAGCTCTAGACGGGGAACTGTCGCCGGAAGTTCTAGACGGGGAACTGTCGCCGGAAGCTCTAGACGGGGAACTGTCGCCGGAAGCTCTGGACGGGGAACTGTCACCGGAAGCTCTGGACGGGGAACTGTCACCGGAAGCTCTGGACGGGGAACTGTCGCCGGAAGCTCTGGACGGGGAACTGTCGCCGGAAGCTCTGGACTGGACAGGCGCACTACAGGCCTGGTGCGTGGGGCTGGCTTTGGAGGCGCCAGACTGGTAACACACACCTCAAGGCCAGTGCGAGGAGCAGGAGCAGGACGAACTGGACTGGGCTGACGCACTGGAGGCCTAGTGTGTGGGGCTGGTACTGGAGGTACCAGACTGGAGACACGCACCTCAAGGCTAGTGCGAGGAGCAGGAACAGGACGTACTGGACTGGGCTGACGCACTGGAGGTCTGGTGCGTGGTGCTGGCTTTGGAGGCGCCAGACTAGAGACGCACCTCAGGGCTAGTGCGAGGAGCAGGAACTGGATACACCGGGCCATAAACAAGCACTGGAGGTCTGGAGCGCACAGCCTGCACCACCCGTCCTGGCTGGGTAGTCACAGTAGCCCTGCACGGGCGGAGTGCTGGCACAGGGCGAACTGGGCTGTGCAGAGGCCTGATGGCTGCCGTGCGTAGAGCAGGCGAAGGGTAGCCTGGGCCTAAGAGATGTACTGGTGGCCAGATGTACTGCGCAGGCATACTCCTACCTGGCTGGATGCCCACCCTAGCACGGCACTTGCGAGGGGCTGGAATCGCTCGCACCGGACTGTGCATGCGCATGGGCGAGATCGTGCGCACTTCCGCCTAGACCAGCGCTCTCATGATCCGCTGCTCCCCATAATAAGCACAGGGAGTTGGCTTAGGTCTATTACCTGACCTAGCCACTCTTCCCGTGTGCCCCCCCCAAAAAAATTATTGGGGCTGCCTCTCACACTTGCCAATCTGTGCGTATAATGCCTCGTAATGATGCCGCTCCGCCTTGGCTGCCTCCAGCTCCTCCTTAGGTCGCCGGTACTCCCCAGCCTGGTGCCAAGGTCCTGCCCCGTCCAAAATGTCCTCACATGTCCATGACTCCAAATCCCTCTGCTGCTCCTTCCTCCACTGCTTGGTCCGTTGGTGGTGGGTAGTTCTGTCACGTTCGTCGTAAGGAGTGGACCAAAATGCCGCGGGAATGTGTATGCTCATCTTCTTTATTTAGAAGAAAACCAAAATAAACACTTAAACAAAAACAACGACGAAAAACAGTCCTGTAAGGCACACACCTTACATACAGAACAACTACCCACAAAAACCCAGGAAAAAACACCCCTACTAAATAGGACCTTCAATTAGAGGCAACGAGGAACAGCTGCCTCCAATTGAAGGTCAACCCAATAAACTAAACATAGAAATAGAAAAACTAGAACGAACATAGAAATATACCAACATAGAACATTAACCAAAAAACCCCGAAACACATAAAACAAACACCCCCTGCCACGCCCTGACCAAACTACAATAACAAACAACCCCTTTTACTGGTCAGGATGTGACACTGGCTAGCTAGCCAACTACTGTAGCTGGCTAGCTGACTCGGCAGACTGAGGTATATAAGTACAATAGCTAGCCACGTCAATCTAAAAACAGCTTAAATTATTTATTCCTATTTAACAAAATGTACTTATATAAAGACAAAAATATGGTAAAGAAAGTGTTCTCTTTCCAGTCTTTTTGGTCCTCTGAAGCAGCAGGTTGTCACTGTCAAAAACACCGTCCTTGGAGAGAAATTCTGAGGTAATAATTTTGCGTGGACTGAGTGAGCGTTTATGCGGTGAAATAGAACTAGAACTGCCCGCATCCTCCTTCCTTCGCGACCACTACGAGGTAAAATATAACCAAGAAAGGAGTTGATAGAATTTCGGTAGCGTTTTCTTCAGATTTCTCAGGATATGCGGTTTCCAGGATATGCGGTTTCCTCAGGATATGCCTGAGGACATGCGGTTTCCAGTTTGCACATTGTCCAGTGTAGTTTTGTGAGAGCTGTTGCGGTGTTGGCTTGGGGTTGAATATACACGGCAGTGTAGGAGGTAATGCGATCAGCATTTGATGGTGAGGTATTCCAGATCGGGAGAACAAAAGGATTATTCACCACCCTACTCAGCATGCTGACAGAGACCAACATATTCTACTGTTGCCATAATGGTGCTTGGGCATATCTGACATGTCCTCAAGCTTGCCATTCAGTTTTATCAGAGAATAATGTATGACTTTAGTGAGGAGTGGTAAAGCAAAATGTAATTTGGAGTGCTCAAAGCCTAGATAGACATTGGAAGTAATTTGATGTACAGTACCAGAGCATATTATAGTAGCATCCCACTGGGCACACACTGGTAGAATCAACGTTGTTTCCACGTTTTTTCAATGAAATATTGTTGAACCAACGTGGAATAGATGTTGAATTGATGTCTGTGCCCAGTGGGCAGTATTCTAATGTTTCTTTAGCATATAGCAAGTCAGTGCCAAGTGGGATGGCAATGAAAGTGAGGGAGACCATTAGGGGAAAACTATATCTGACAGTGCAATTTATCTAAATAGACTGATGTAAAGAAACCAAATGAAATGGGTTAGCACCCACCGTACATATGGCTCTGTGAGTTGGAGGTTGGTCCAGCAGCTCTCTTGATCAGCCTAACTCAGCACATCTGTCAACACGTGGGATATTTAGGTCCATATGTTCCTCCGGAAGTGGAACAAACTGGGAGCAGAGCGGAGGCTTGACCGCAGGCAGACACAAGACTCTTTCAGCTGACTGTGTGTGTGTGTGTGTGTGTGTGTGTGTGTGTGTGTGTGTGTGTGTGTGTGTGTGTGTGTGTGTGTGTGTGTGTGTGTGTGTGTGTGTGTGTGTGTGTGTGTGTGTGTGTGTGTGTGTGTGTGTGTGTGTGTGTGTACGTGTGTGTGAGAGAGAGAGAACCTATTGGATCCTGCACATGAAAACCAGCATCACAGATCCATCCCAGTACTGGAGCATGCCCAGAGTATGACCCTCAGTTTCCATGGTGATCTGCAGCGATAAACAGAGATAATATGAGGTCGTAATTATTTATTTTTAACTTGGAGTCGTTAAGAGAACTTTTGGCCAATGGAGTTGAAGGAAAGGAAATGATGCATGAAGACATAATCCCCAAACCAAGGATGCAGCTCAGAGAATAATGATTTCTTTGCACATTTTTACATTTGCTGTTCACTCACTCTTTACTCTCAACTTAGTTTTCTTTAATCAATTTGTCAGTTATACATACTTCACTCTATTGCTGTGTTCTTATAAAGCCTATGCAAGGTTTTGTTTGCTATTTCCATCTCAACAAAATTAAGTCTCAAGAAAACAATACCTTCTTTTTTCTGCTCCCATTCCACTTCTGGGGTGTTGGAACCAAACAAAACCAAACAGAATGAAACAGGGAGGGACCTACCTAAATGTGTCCAATAGAAACGTTGCAAACGTTTTACGACGATGTAAAACATTTTGCTACGTGTGTGACTAATAAATAAGCCCCATGCAATTTCCTCATTTATGCAACAGGAGGAGACAGAGGGCAGTTCACATACAATCTTCACAGAGGTCATCAAGACTGCACGCTCAGGTTAAATGTACGACCACAACAGAGACCCCATGCACAACTGTGTGTGGGCAGTTGTGAAATAAAAGATTAGTAAATGTGAATTGAAAACTTGTAGTATCAAGCAATAGTTAAAGGAGCATTCAGCATTTGCTACATCCATTTTTTGGCCTTAAATTAACGATACAGTATGTACCAATTGATTCTTGAAGAATATAACTTATAAAGGCCTCATGAGCTGAGTTTAACTGTCGTACCACATCAGAACCCAAAATATAAGCTTGTTTTAGTCCAATGTTTGTAAACAAAGCAACTGTAAACAAACTCTGTATAGTCTCAAAACATGGTTAAAAACTATAATTTTCATATCATTGATGGCCAGTCCTTACACCCATAGCTCTGTCTATGAATTTGAGAGTGATCAAATTTCTCTATCCCCATCCCTCAGGTTTTTACCGAAAGAGTGGAGCTTTGTTATTGTTTCAACTCCTGATCGGCCCTTTAAACTTTGGCTGCGGAATATCTGAAATGTGGATGAAACAAATCACAATTGCCCTTGTTTTGAGAGCACCGCTCTAAAACATCTCACCTTGTTTCCTTAATATTCACGTAAGAATAAATTGATATTTAGTTCATATCCTAGATTTAGTTATAAGCATAAGCAATACATAGTGTAATAATACTTCAAATGGAGTCTACCTCTCTTAATCTTATCTAAAAAAGATCCAATACTACAACTACATGCCTATAAACATTCATCTTGTCGAAATGAATGGTAACATAACATGCCAAACAACAAATCTCAACTAAACCTATACCATAACACCTTTCCACAATATTAAGATGTATTTTTTTCGACTGATCCCTAATGAAACTCTTGGACTCAAATTCTCTCTCTCAAGGCACATTTTATTTGGAATAGTCATGGAGTACGCCATTCAGCATGAATTAAATGTGAAGCAATAACCAAATTATAATTTTGTACAAACGTACACAATGTGACTTTACCATTGCTCTTGTTCCACTGAATTGCATTGATCTCTTGGCTGCACACCCTCGTTTCTCCACCTGTTGCGTTGAGCTGAATCAATAGAGCAGTCAGCCAGTCAGCCAGGACTTCACTGTCTCCATGACTCGCAGGTCGGGTCATTCCCCCTGACTGTCTCCATGGCACCCTGCGTTGACGAGGAAGTCACACCTGGTTGTGAAGTGTGACCTAACACTGTCACCCCTCCCCAGCCTGCTTTGAACTTTTTTTTTCTCATCTTACCCATTTTCATGATTGTTATTCATTTCTTCCAATGAAAATGTGTCAAAATTCACAATTGCATTTCTCAGGGCAAGACAAATGATGAAATACACATTCATGTTCTATCTATAGTATGTTTACAAATCAGTTGTGTCTTTGACTGAGAAACACAGAGAGAAATTCTATCAAATTCCATCTAGACACCGTTGCCTTAGAGCAAAGAATTTTACCTACCTTGGCCTAAACGTCAGCACGACAGGTAACTTCCACAAAGCTGTGAACGATTTGAGAGACATGGCAAGAAGGGCCTTCTACGCCATCAAAAGAAACATCAAATTTGACATCCCAACTAGGATCTGTCTAAAATGACTTGAATCAGTTATAGAACCCATTGCCCTCTAAGGTTGTGATGTTTGGGGTCCACTCACCAACCAAGAATTCACAAAATGGGACACACACCAAATTGAGACTCTCTGCATGCAGAATTATGCCTAAACATCATCTGTGTACAATGTCAACCCACCAAATAATGCATGCAGAGCAGAATCAGGCCAATACCCGCTAAAATCCAGAAAAGAGCTGTTAAATTCGAGAGGCACCTAAAAGGAAGTGGCTCCTAAACCTTCCATAACAAAGCCATCACCTACAGAGAGATGAACGTAGAGAAGTGCCCTCTCAGCCAGTTGGTCCTGGGGCTCTGTTCACAAATGCAAACAGACCCTATAGAGCCCCAGGACAGCAACACGATTACACCCAACCAAATCACGGGAAAAACAAAAAGATAATTACTTGACACATTGGAAATAATTAACCAACAAACGGAGCAAACTGGAACGCTATCTGGCCCTAGACAGAGAGCACACAGTGACAGAATACCTAACCAATGTGACTGACCCAAAAATAATACAAGCTTTGACTATGTACAGACTCAGCGACCATAGCCTTGCTGTTGATGTTACACGTTCCTGGCTGTTGAGAAAAGACAGGCTATGTGCACACTGCCCACAAAACGAGGTGGAAACTGAGCTGCACTTCCTAACCTCCTGCCAAATGTATGACCATATTAGGGACACATATTCCCCTCTTATTGTACCGACTCACAAAGAATTTGAACGCAAACAACATATCTATTAGGCCAAATACCACAGTGTGCCATCACAGCAGCAAGATTTGTGACCTGTTGCCATATGAAAAGGGCAACCAGTGGAACACGAACACCATTGTAAATACCACCTATATTCATCTGCTTATTTATTTTCCCTTTCGTACTTTAACTTTTTGAACATTGTTATACATTATTATAGCCAATAATATAACAATATGAAATGTCTTTATTATTGGGAAACTGTTGTGAGTGCAATGTTTACATTCAATTTCTGATTTTTGTATTACATTTTTTGTTGCTCTATTTCACTTGCTTTGGCAATTTTTCCCATGCCAATAAAGCCATTTGAATTGAATTGAATTGAATTGAGAGAGTCAGGCAGACTGGTAGTCTGTGGGAAGCAGTGGGAGAACGGCAGATAGGGACGCATATTTACCATTAAGGGCGGGTGAGATGGGAGAGGCTTCCCCATGTCATTGTGTCGCTCTGTCCTCCCGGAGCCCGACAAACACTGTCCCAGACAGGGAGCCATGGGGAGCCATGGGGAACCAGAGCAGGGCCACTTCCCTGGGCCCTCAGCCTGGTGGAGGAACCCCCTCAGGGGCCAGACAGAGGTCACCTCACAGCACAGTCCTCCTCCTCGCAGAGCACAGGTGAACACGCCAGCCCACACAGAACATAGTGCTCCCAAGACGGCTATACAGGTGACAGGGAGAGGAGAGAAAACAGTAGAATGCCATAAGACACTAGGAAGCTCAAAGTCTCTGTAGCACTATACCCTTGCCCACAAATGCTTCTTCACAGTGTACAGTATGCTCCCACTGTTATTATTAGGTTATTAACAGGTTATTATCTGAACATTAACTGGTTCAAACTGTTTAAAATGATTAAAATGATTAGTGCTGGTTGTTAAACTGCCCTAGTGTTATATAAACAGCCTTCAATATAATATGTTGAATTACATAAAATCCATCTAGGTCTGTTTTCTTTTGATACTGACAGAATGCTAAAAACTGTCACCTGAACTGAAATACACTGAATTCATGAGTTATTATTATATAGTTATCGTTCTGATTTGATGTTTATAATTATTTTCGTTTGTATTGTTTATACTGTTGATGTTGTTATAATAAGCATCTGTGTTATTGTATGACAGGAATGAAAGTACAATTTTACATGTTTGAAATCTCCTTCATAAATCTCTTTTTTTTTTTAAATAAATAGCTTTTTTTTTTATATATAAATAGCTACAATTATTTAGATTTTTTTAGGACAATTAAGCTAAAAACGGTATTATTGAAATGCTTCATCCAATAAAAAAAATGTTTCTAAACATTCTATTACATTTTGTTATTACCGGTAATAGCAGACACCTGACATAAACGAAATCTTGTAGATCTAAAGGAGAAAAAAAGAAGGAAAACTTGAAATATTATATTCTATTTCGTTAGTAATTATGACTTGAACATTAAGGTCTGAATGAATTACAATAGAATAATGACCTGGATGGACATCTAATGTTTTGTCTTGAATTATTTTTACAAAATAGACGGTGTGATTTAGCTTTGAAGTCGTATTTCGTTTGAAATTCGATGTATTTCAATGGTATCTAAATGTAGACCAATTCTATTTTAATTGTGTGACCCTCGTAAAACTCAGCTACAACCTGCATGTTTTTTCACTGGTTCAATTCCATTTCTAAAGCACAAGAGGAGGGGTAACAACAGAGAAGCGTAAACTCCGGGCACCGAGAGAGCAATGAGTTTTATTAAAATTCGGGAATATTCCATGAGCCACTTCCTCCTGGTTTAGAACAACCGGGAGGTGGACACGAGACTAGACCGGCATATCACCTCAGAGATCTGTTTGAAATCCCCTGATACAGCCATGGAGCCGCGCTATCTGTTTCAGCACACCGCAGAAAGAACACATTCATACTTTCCCGCAAAGAACTAAGTCTATTCCGTATTTGAACGCTACAATAAGTTGGAGCTGAAGGTCACTTGAAATATGTTATGCTGCAGCGGGAGAGTAAAATATATAGGCCAACTCATGAAATAAATATACATATAGGCCTAATATTACAAGGAATATATCACCCAAAACAAGTAAGAGATGAGCACACGGCAGAATGCTGCTATCTAAGGGAATTGTATGGTTAGTATATAGGGTCGTTTAGCATTTAATAGGGATTTATTGGGGCACATTTATATGCACAACATGATTTTATAGATAGGCTATCTGTTTTGTTGTTTTTTTAAAGGCCATGGCCACTCCAGGCCTTGCTACCACGTTCCTCGACCCGTCGCCATTTTATTCCACAAGGCATGTATGGGCGTTATGCGGACAATGCAGTGACAGGTTCTCCCACTGAGAAAATCAACATGGACTCATGTTAGTTTCTCCTGTGCGATTTGTAGCATTCTTCTAAATGCCCGTGACGGCTTTGATGCCGCTGCTCGGTTGCCTTTGAAATGCAGGCCCATCTCTAATGCAAATTGTCCCTGGTGGGACAAGGTGAGGGAGGGAGATGAGGGCTATAAAATGTTGACGTCAGCGCGACACCTCTTGACTGGCAGCGTGTTTAGCAAACAAGAAGTTGAAGAGTAGGTTATAGACCAGCCAGGTAGAGGAGGCCTTGGTTCAACAGAAACCTGGGGTAGAGGAGGCAGGAGCAACGCGCTTGACGCACACTATGCGCACGAGTTCCCATACGGAAAGATGTACGTGAGTTATCTTTTGGAGAAGGAACCCAGCATGTACCCAAATTCAGTGCGACATCCCAGCCTAAACTTGAATCATCAGAACTTTGTCCCCGCACCTCCACAGTATTCGGATTTCAGCGGATACCACCACGTTGCTGGGATTAACAATGACCCTCACCACAGCCAGGCGGGGGCCTGGAACCCCGCTTACCCGCCGAGCCGGGAAGAGTGGTCACCCTATGGGCCGGGGACAGGACCGTCCACATCTAATCCGGGGCCAATAGGGTATAGTCCCCCAGAGTTCTCTCCAGTCCCACAACCCGGTCTTCTCCCGTCTATCAACTCATCTGTTGGGCAGCTGTCTCCCAATTCTCAGCGCAGAAACCCTTATGATTGGATGAGGCGGAGCGTACCACCGGCAAATTCAGGTAGGTTACTGAGGTGTTTAATAAAAAAAATTGTAATCAAGAAGTGGATCATTTGGTTGTCCATAAAACCATAGAAAGTAAAGCCTAAATCACGTTTTTAAATGTTTATTAAAATAATAATAAACTAAATGTATCTGTAGCAAATCACATACATATGAAATATGATGGGTTAAATTCAATATCTTGGCCCGTTTTCTTTCTCACATCAAATATACTGAAATACTGTAGGCACCGTGTTGAGAGGAAAAAGCAAAACCAGAGCCACTGCCCTTGGGAGTCACATTCCTTGAATGATGCGTGCACCTGTTCTCTAAATTCAGAGACGAATTCGTGTTTCAACTCAGAAAGATGGAATACCGGGTTATCTGTCGCTTGATTTTTCATAGTTCTTTCATTCTTTAGTATTTGTCCAATCCCATCGAAGTATTTGACATTGCTGTGTATTGTCATATAATATCATACGTCACTGACATAAACTTTATATTTTGCGCTCATTGGCACAGTTGCTCTTCACTGCAATGCTTGTGTGAACACATGAATCACACCTCGCATGCCATCTTCAATTAGTGGCATTATCTCGTGCGTTTTATGGGTACAGATGTGGGATCTTAATTTGATCACTCTTTTGTTACTGCAAATTTTCCTGGACAGCAGGAAATGTAAATTTCTAGTGTATTTGAGTTTTAAAAAGGCTTCTAAAGTTTGTAATTTTCCCTTTGAAATTTCAGACTTTAATTGCCCCAACAAGAACTCTAACATACACAAATTTTAATTAATTATAATCCACATAGCCTAATAATTCACATTTCCTGTTGCTGCATAATTATTTTCCTGCTGTAGCAAACTGACCCAAATGAAGATCCTACATCTGTGTAGTATGGGCTATGTAATGTTTTAAAAAATATATATTTTTTAATTTAACATTTATTTAACTAGGCAAGTCAGTTAAGAACAAATTCTTATTTACAATGATGCCCTACACCGGCCAAACCCGGACAACGCTGGGCCAATTGTGCGCCACCCTATGGGACTCCCAATCACAGCAATCAATGTATTGACAGTTGAGGGTAAAGCAGGGTATGCATTTAATTGCATTGTGTGTTGACCTATTGAAATAATAAGCGCTCAATGATTATAGTTATGATTATAATTGCCTATCATCAGTAGAGAATAGTAATAGTAGTAGGCTAGTAGTCTGTAATAGGCATAATGTAGTCTACAATAGGCATAATGTAGTCTACAATAGGCATAATGTAGTCTATAATAGGCATAATATAGTCTATAATAGGCATAATGTAGTCTATAATAGGCATAATGTAGTCTATAATAGGCATAATGTAGTCTATAATAGGAATAATATAGTCTATAATAGGCATTATATAGTCATCATCGAAATCATTTGGATTTTGTCTGGTGTAGATGTCACAATTATTACGTGAGCAATCACTCCTTTCCCCCGACATCTGCATATTTCATAATGTTACAGGATTCTTTCATAATTTCAATAAGAATTCTTTAGAGTCAGCTGAGACTGCTAAACCTGCAAGTGATCAAATGAAAGAAACATTCTGCTAATGTTTGAAGATCTTGTTAGGCAAATTAAGAGGTTTGTTGTCTTCTTGTATGTCAGCGACCTAGGGCTCTAGAATTGTTTTCTATGTTGTAATTCTTTGTTAGGCATTATGTCTCAAGGCTTGAGTAGTTGTTGTCGACTACTTTGATGTCGCTCGCTTGGTTCACGCTTGTCCTCCACTAGACCTACGTCAGGCAATCATATAGTTCCTACTGATATAATACGCCAGGCAATGACATCATATGACATGAGATTTATGAAAAATAATATTTTACTGACTTCAATTTAAGGCGCATGGAAGCACCTTAGCTGTACTGTGCCTACAGTTTGTATTAAATCACCTTTATCAGTACAAGCAAGCAGGCCCGAAAAGAAAATAGCAAATAATTCCAGAGTATGCATGCTCCTTCTGGTCTCATAGATTATAGGTAGATAACTGATAGTGAATTACAAGAATGCAGTTTGAACCCATGTGAATCCTGTAGACCAAACTGCCCAAACTGAGAGTTAGATGACTCCAACGCTTTTCTTCCTGTGTAGAAAACCCAACAGAAATCAAGTTGTTGTCAATGGCTGCCTGGGACTGCTTATGACTACAAAGGCAGCAGGGACACAGACTTTGGGCTTCCATAAATGTCCTGTTTACTGTACCTATTGGATGCTTCAAAAGTACATTTTTTATCCAAAATTCGTTGTTCCAGTTCATGTGGTTATCTGGTTAACCCAGACAGAGAGTTCTACCGTCCGCGTTACAGATTATCTCCATGTCACTTTATCGTACCGGCCAGAAAATCTCCTTAACCTCAACTGCTTAACCATTTATCTCAGCAGCCATCAATGATAATTATTACAGAAGTACAGTGCTACATAGATTAATGGACAGTGCATCAATCATTCTCCACTCATGCAATGTAAACACTACCACTTCTCAAATTTTTCACATTTGGATTGAATTATGGTTTTCATGCGTTCTTGAATGCTGTTGGCATTTTTAACCGTTCCGTCAAGGGAAACTATCATCGGACTGTTGAATATTTCTGTGTCCTCTACAGTGCAGCATTAGGATGCTTTGCCACCAAACATTCAAATGAAATGCTAATGTACAGGCTCAAAGTTAGCCCCTTGGTGGCCTTCTCATGTGACCGCAAACTGTGCTGTCGCTGGTGATGGCAGCCACTACAATCAGTACCGTTTTTGATTAACGCAGCATTACGATTGTATGGGTCAATACCCCCGTAGACATACACCTCAGATGCCGTCTGTTTAGGAGTGGTCCTCCTCTGTCAACATGGAAATTTGAAAACAACGGTCATTAGAGAATTACGAATCAGGAAGTGAAGAGAAACAATTTGGGGAACATTGGAGCAGGAGGGTGTGTTCTGTGTTTCAACAGCCTAATGGTCTGGATAACTCTCTGGTCGTCAGGTCTGGCGCCCTCACAGGCAGCCCCCTCACCCTCTCAGCTCACACATTTTAATCTTTAACTTGGTCGCTGCATCTGCACTTAGGTGCCTCATTCACTATGGACAGAATTAAGTGATTTTTGATTTACGGTACCTAATTAAAAAGGCTAGTTGATCCCAGAGCTTTGCTACTTTATCTGTGTGTGTGTTTTAGTGAAAGGTTTCATGTATGAAATGAAGCAGAAACCACATTTTCACAGATGTCTGATGTCATCTTTATTTACTCTTCCAATGTTGCTTATTTACGGCATGTAAGTTAATGTGAAATCGGACTGGACAGTAGGCCAGTCATCCTCCCATTATAACCAATGCAGGTCAAGCCCTGTCTCCTAGTGAAAAGGAGTCCTACTCAGAATCACATCTGTTCAGCTAGTTTATACTGGGTGGGGGGTGGGGGGGGGGGGGGGTCTACTAAGCTGACATATGGAGTTGTTTTAAGTTGGTCATACCATGGATCATTTAGCTATTTGATTTATTATTTTAGGACCCCTTTATGTATAAAAAATATTGAATTTGCCCTTTACTGCTGTAGCCTATAGAAACGCATTGACTAACACAGCGCTTCCCAACTTTGCCGATCCTCAGGGGGTAGTTGGTCGATCTTCAGGGGATATTTGGCTGATCCTCAGGGGGTACTTGAGAAGACACATAAGACCATAGGCCAACTCTGAAATGCACATGAGGGGGTACTTCAAGGGTACTCCGGGCAAAGCAAAATTCAGTTGGTGGTACAGTAATCGAAAAACGTTGGGAACCACTGGATTAACATATTCATAGATGGTAAGAAATACAGTAAAAAAATGTATCATAGGGTTTTAATGTGTCTGTCCTATATCTAGGAGATATAAGAAAGCTCAGGAAATATTTCAGTTTTTTTGGACACATATTTAACACATTATTTTTGTTGGCCACAAAACTACCTCCATACTTTCATTCATTTGTATGGGTTACCTTCAGATGAGTCCCGTGACACGTCGTGTTCGTGAGAGTCTCGTCTTGTGGTCATATTCGCTTTTAGGCCAAACCGTTTGGACGTTACACACATTTTCGTGAGAAGACTGATTTTCGGGATGTCTCATGTGACAAACACTACTGTAGCTCGGCCACCTTCCACCGCAGATGTGGAAGGCCGAAATAGGTGGACGCGTTGGATTGAGATGCAGCCCATGCATATCTCCAGCTGAAATTGCCGGATTTTTACTGTTACTTAGATCGACGCATGGGTGGCGTCAATAGACCCTTAAGGATTAAAGTTAGTAAAAATATAAGTCGTTTTTCTACATTTACACACACAATATAAAAGTTGACAGATGGCCGTACTCTGTTGCAGGTGGTAAGACAAGAACGAAAGACAAGTACCGGGTGGTGTACACAGATCACCAGCGGTTGGAGCTGGAGAAGGAGTTCCACTATAGCCGCTACATCACCATCAGGAGGAAAGCAGAGCTGGCCACGTCTCTCAGCCTCTCAGAACGACAGGTCAGACACAACATCAGGGGAGAGGGGACAATCTCTCCATTTTCTGTCTCTCTCTCTCTCTCTCTCTCTCTCTCTCTCTCTCTCTCTCTCTCTCTCTCTCTCTCTCACGCACGCACACACACACACACGCACACACATACACACACACACGTGTGTGCACGCGCGCCTTTCTCAAAAGTTTACCGGATCAGTCACGGAGCACTTACATCAAATATTTTCTTTATTCCATAGGTAAAAATCTGGTTTCAGAATCGGCGTGCCAAAGAGAGGAAAGTGAACAAGAAGAAGATGCAACAGCCTCAGCCTGCGTCCACAACAACACCTACTCCCCCAGGCTCTGGCATGCCCGGCAACGTTGCCATGGTGACCAGCAGCAGTGGTGGCTTAGTGTCTCCGTCTATACCAATGACTATCAAAGAAGAATACTGAGGACGATGGTCTGACGTGACGGGAAAAAAAAGACTCTTGTCCAAATCTAACCTGCCCCCCCAGCCCCCCCCCCCTCCCCCCCCGTCAACAGCTTGAGCAACACGGGGTCAAATGCAGGAGTCAACAGCTCCAAAGACAGACAAGAAATAAAGACTTGCTGCTGTTTCCTTCGCTTTTGTAAAAATAAAAAAGAATAATAACAAACGTCTAAAGGACAAGATAGACCAACATGAACGTCGGCCATGCGCAGTAGATCACCTGCTGGGTGTTGAAAAACTGTGGCAAATTCAATTTGTAGAATCATATGGAAATAAACAGAAAATGACGGCCCATGTTCTGTGGTTGAAGGCGATAGGACGGCCACCCGCTCTGCACACGTTCGTGTTGGTCTGTCTTGTCAGAAACTGAAATAAGAACAGATATAAACATATATAGATATTAAACTGTTGTATTTTACTGTTATAATGGCTTCTACTGTTTCTATTGTTGATACATACCTCTTCTGCTCTGCCCATCACATACTGGAAATACTTGTAAATGGTTCTGATTCCATGCCAGAATAATAATAAGTGTATATTTTTTAAGTAATTTGTATTAAAAGCTTTATTGTAAACTCTGGAGCTCATTCTTTATAGAAGGAAAATGGAAGAGATTTGGAGCACACGTTTACAATATGACCATCTGTCACACACTTAGGATAACATCATTTCAAAAGTGTCCACAATGTGAAATCCTACTTCAATGTCTTAAGGCTACGTAAGTGTGGCCATAAGCTTACTGTGCAACACGTGTTTTTTCGAGGCACTCAAATGACAACAATGCATTTCAAATGGGAATGATTGGGATAAACATCATTGAAGAAATGTGATTTCAGCTGACACTTCATCTCTGAATCAATCTAATTTGTGAAAGTTAAAGAAAACTGTGTAAGTGATCATTGTGTATTGAATTGAATTTATTTGGGGTTTGTGTTGTGACTTTATGGATTTACAATGTAATATTTTGGATCATTATCGTGTGGGTCTTTCTGCGAACATCAGCAGGTTAAAGGAGAGGTATCATGTCATAAAAAAGTGATAGAGTCAGTGGTCAAAGTGACAACGAGACAGGCAGGGCCCGTGACAACTCACCAAGGAGGCATGACTGTTTGCACAGTAAAACTGAGTGGCATGATAAGGAGCGATTGGCTTCAGGAGGATAGAGTCGTTTTAATATCATCTCTACCCGTTATCACGGCCCCGCGACGGAGAGGCGCACTCTGTGGAGGCCTGTGGTATCAGCCCTGCTGCATTGCACGCACAGACCTATTTGCCAATCTACTTACCAAAGGCAGGGCGCGGCGTCCAAAGGGCAAGGTGAGAAAGACGGTGAGTAAACAGAGCAGGAGGATCCATCTGTTTGGGAACATCTCTTGACCCAAGGCCAGGGAGAAGAAGGCCATTGGGTGAGATTCTGAGCCCAGGAAGGAGTACGGAGGGTAGTGAGATTCTAGGACCCTGTAAACTGTGCAGATAGAGCCAATACTGTCCCATTTGGAGTCCTATGTTAGCAGACAATGTTAGAAACTATCTCTACAGTGTCATTAAACATGGAGTAAGCATGCATTTAGTCCCCCCTCACACCCACACAGATAACAAATGCCTATTTGAATGATGAGGCCCAAACCAAAGTGTTGCTTGTAAGACTGACAGAGGGCGATATGAAGTTTCATTCCAAAACACTATGCCCTACATTTTTGTCCTCTCTAGTAGACATCAGTTCTTGGTCGGTATCTACAAGCCACTGTATTAAGTCTTGTTGTCCATTGGAGAGGGCATTCTGGGCTTTACAATGATATCACGTGTGGGGGTGTGACCTTGACAACTTCATTTTCCTGGTTCTTTTAAAAATGTTCTGTTGCCAAAATTGGCATATTTTATGGAAATGTCAAAAGTGTGTGTAATTATATTTAAAAAAATTGTGAGTTTAATGTTCAAATAGTTTCTAGTAAGTGAATATCTCAGGAATAGTTAAGGGAGTTGTCAGAACGGTGTCATATTTTACTCACATGAAATAAAAGCTAATTAAGAGCTTATCAAGAAAGGTCCTCTGTATTGGACACCTGGATGCTGCAACTATGTTTTTCACCTACTGTACACATTAACAGTAATGTTAATGTTTTTCACCTACTGTATCCATTAACAGTAATGTTAATGTTTTTCACCTGCTGTACCCATTGACAGTAATGTTAATGTTTTTCACCTGCTGTACCCATTGACAGTAATGTTAATGTTTTTCACCTGCTGTACCCATTGACAGTAATGTTAATGTTTTTCACCTACTGCACCCATTGACTGTAATGTCATTTTTTCATATTTATGTCCCAATGACCACTCGAGAGGACAATTTGGCACTTGCAATAAAAGATAAATAACACAAAAAAAAATCATTTTTTTTTCTTGGTAACATGTTTTCTTGCCACCAAGCAATGTAAAAAATATATATAAGAATCCCAAACTATTTTTTCATTTCTCAGCAGGATATTCATTTTCCGAAATGTTGGCATATTAGCTTTTATTGTTTAAAGAAATTATGAAAGAGATTGATGTGTTTTTTCACTATCTTATCATTAGATCTTTCAATGAGCGACATGCATTTGTTTAAAATCTATCACTTGATGGTTTCTTTTCCTAGAGACTAATAAGTCTTTTTTTTTTTTTTTTTTTTTTTTTTTTACAAAATTCTATATAGCTGCCTCACTCTCAGAGAAACAAGTAGTAATGCTAGGTTTTGCACAGTCAAATGTAACAAATAACTACATTTTTTATAAAGAAATGTACAAATTATACATTTGTGACATCAATATTTAACAAATGTAAAAAACAATATCTAAATTATATAAAGTATAATGAGATCTTTATGTAAAACATTTACATTTAACATTTTAGTAATTTTGCAGATTCTCTTATCCAGAGCGACTTACAGTAAGGGAATTAATCTTAAGCTAGCTAGGGGAAACAACCACATATCTGCCTCATACATATTTTTGAAACCATAAAATTGTATTAAGAACCTTTGATTCCGTAATCTCCCCTCACTGAGGCACGGTTGTTATTCGTTTCCACCCAGACTTGACAACCCAATGTGGAGTGACACTTGGTTAGGACAAAGCATTTCCTGGTGTGTGTCAGGTCTTGTTTGGATGCCTGGAAATTGTAAATGACAATGGTTCTGAACTTTGAACTTCAGCAGCTCTAAGTTCCGTTGTTTGTTAAACACCACGGGTGGTATCAGTGAGATAGAACCATATCAGTGCCCTCCTGAACACCAGGAAGTACCTCCAAAAAGAGTCATCTTCAACTTGAGCCGGAACCCACTGCCAGTGACACACAAAAAGGGTTGGACTGACAGGTATTGGTGGGTGGGGTTGTTTTTGCTCTGGTCTCCAAGGGAAAGTATTTTAGACTAATCGGTCTCTCATCGAAACACTAAAGACATGACAAGAGGAAAGCCCCAGATGATCTGCTGTATGTTTAGTACTTAGCCCTGTTACTTTTACAAGCTCTCCCAGAGTCTCGCTAGGAAGTTGGTCTTGCCACAGAAACGCTGGCATCTTTATGCACAGGTCAGCACCATTAGAGGCATGGTCAGTGTAATGGTAATTTATGTGATAGTTTCTTACCATGACAATCATTTGGTCCTTGCCATAAAGTAGTCATGACGGTGGCTCTAGGATTCAAATAAAACTGGATCCAAAGGCTCTAGGATTCAAAGGAAGTTGAACATATATTCTTGAAAATGAATTTAAACACAACATTTTTGATAAGCCTTTTTCTCTTTCAGTGGTGTCTTTTCCCAGGGAAACAGATAATAATTTGTATAAACAATAGCATGCTTGCTCTTAGCTTCCTCAAGGCTGTAAATTTTATTGGTGGGTAATGCTCTACAAATTTCCTCACCACAGTAACGGAGATATGGTTGTTGAGAGAATCTGATGCTCTGATTCTATAGGTGATTCCTAAAAGCGGCGTATGGAAACATGTTGAAATACAGCACACCTCCAAATAAATAGGCCTACCAGGATTATCAGCCAACGGCAATTACTGTAGCTTTACTGTTCAAATATCAAGATGGCCGTCCAAAACCAAATGATCTTGCATGCGCGTACAGGAAATAATGATTTCTAAATAAAATAAGTTCACTTTAAACAAAACCAGCCTATTTAGGTGCTACATTTACTCTCAACAGCAGTTACTGGTGTCCTCATGGATTCATTTAAACTCTAACTTTTAAGACAGATGTGCCATAATCAGAATGGAATCTGTTTACAGACAATCAAAGAAGGGAATATTATCATAATCTATGTAAACAGACAATTATTTCAAGCAAATAAAAATAAACCAAACAGAGCAAATAACTCTTACCACCACCTTCAATAAAAAACAATTGCCTCTGCAGTGCTCATACTAGCTTATATAGCCACGTGTTTATGGGGCAGTTTTACCATAAACGTTCATTTACAATATACTTACTGCCGCCTAATATCCTCTATACTGGTCAGATTTATTCTGTATAAACACGGGAGCTGTAAAGTAATAGTAATCAGAATAGGGTTAATGCAGTAGCTGTCTATAAATGCTAGATATGCTTAAGTGCCCTTGTCAAGTAAACCCTTTAATTGAGATTACTGGTATTCCACAGCACGCGCCTTGCCTGTTGAAATACCAACGAACGCAGACACTCACGGACTGAAGGCACTTTATTAGATTACTTCTTTTTTTTTTACAGGATGATAAATGGCACGTTATTTTAAGATAATAATAATACGAAGTACATATATGTGGAGAAAAAAATACATTATATATATATATATATACGTCTATGCTGGGCAATATATGAAAATATAGAAGGTTTCACACAACATTTACACAAGGTATTACAGAGCGATGTCAGAGCGATGTCATGACCATCCTATCAGTATGACGCTGATTGTAGTGTGTCAGTTTCACGGGGCCTAATTAAGGCCAGAAGCTGAATATACCAGAAGCCTATTAGCCTGTACCAGTTACAGATGTCTGGCAGACTGTAACAATCAACCCCTAATCCCCCCTAACATGCTACGGTCACACCGGCCAATTGTTGTGACCGAGCCAATATTTATGGAGTGTTAGAGGTATTGTAAATAGCACATCGAGAGTTATCACTACATAAGGCAATATTAATACGAATGTTAAGTAAAGGGTAAATTGGACATGGCATTGTGCATGGTCTATGGTTAGGATGGAGGCTTTTTGGCTTTGCAGAAGGGTACACTTAGTTTCCTCAAGTGAGACAGCCATGAAAAAGCCTCATGGCACTTTTGACAGACTTACCTTTTGCCTGGGTAATTAACCTTTGTCTTGTTGGTAATTTAGACGATTTCGACATGACATTGCAGAACCCAATCCAAACCAAGTTCATGTTTGGCAACCCGGGAGATATGGGGCTTAGGGTTGACATACTCCCTGTGCCATAGGTAGTAAAATGTAAATGTTTAACCATTGAAAAGAGAAAGGAAGTAAGTAATCAAGTAAATATGTCAAAAAGAGCTCTAAAGTCTACACTTCAACAGTAAGCTATTGTAGATTTAGTATGCTTTTAGTTAAAGATATCGATATTCTCACCATATTACAAAAGAAATCACAATAGAAACACAATTTGTCACCCTTTGTGTTTGAATGTTTTATTGAGCTCAGTTGACGTCTTCACACACTTTATTTGAAATGTCTCTTCAACTGAGGTTTTGTAATGAAAATTGACAATGATGTCTCTATGCTGAAATTCGCTGTCATGTTAAATTCGTGACCATTGTCCCCTCTTTTACACTTCGTGTGAAGAGTGGTTGTCTTGTTCAGGTGTAAAGGATGTCACATCAGGCGATAAGTGTGGCAAGGCCACTGACACATCTGAGAATATCTAGCTGGATTCTAACCCATATTTATGTCTGACTAGTTTTTAACCTGGCTTCCCCTGATCAGCCAGAGGATCCAACTGTGATGAAAAGAGAGGAAAGGGAATCCTACGTCTCGTCTCCACTCAGACATTGACATGTTTTGTTATCTGGGATTTACAAGGAGCTCCATAAAGACCGTCTCTTCTCCCTTTAACATCAGATCTGCAGACATTTCTCTAGATTTTTCTTATACCAATGATTTCGTTTTCTATGGTCTCATTATACTGTGTTTAAACTGTGATGGGGAATCATACACCGGACAACAAGCATCGGCACGAAGAACGATCTATGCTTTGAATGGTTTAGATGGATTTTGAAGTCGGATTAAATATACGCTAACCAGGCGTCAACAATAATTGGGGAGCATTCATATAACACGGGTTTATACATCTTTTTGTCTGCTCCTCACCTCCTCTGACCTGGTGTCAGAGTTCACACCGCATCACTGAACTGGCGTAGTCAGCCACACTTCACAGCTCTCTGGATAGGATAAGAGGCCTAGAGGAACAGGGATACTACAGATGCAGTCTACTGTAGGAGACAATGGTGGGAACGGGACACTATACATTCATACATGATGATTAGCATTGCTGATCCTGCTATGCCCTCCCTGGCTTTGTCTTTCTGCTAAAGCCTGTGAATGAAGTCTGTGATATGGGCTAACATCAGGCCAGGGCTGTCAGTATAGTGTGAATTGGTCATGACAAGCCTGCTCCCAAGGCATGTCAGAGCTGCTACTGGTGCTTCAAACTATTTCAAATCGGGTGAAAATTAATTTTGTTAAAAAACAAATTGTTAAAACCAACATTTCATCATGATTTAAAAGGCGATTAGGGGCGGAAAGTGCCCGAACATATTTGAATGATTTCACAAACTCTTCATTCAATGGTAAAAATGAATAAACAAAACAATATTTCATTTGACCCCAAAGTATGTTCAATTTACAATTTGGCTTCTTTGTAACCCATACTTTTCCACTGTCCTTTGATGCAGCGTCTGCCAGTCTTTTGACAAAGACAAGCCTGCGATAAGTAGCCTTTGAGGTCGTTATGTTTTACTGCCGATTGTTAATCAGTTTCTGAGACGGCAACAATGGGCTACCTCCTGCGTTTGATTTGACTATAAAGGAGTGTTTCTGTAAACTACCCAACAAGCCTGAGGTCAAGGCTCTGTCAATCTCTCCCCCGCAATAAGGTTAAAGAAACAGTGCACGGAGTGATCGAATACAAGCAAGTGTCATATTTGACATATTAGCCTATATATCAGCCACTGTCAATAAGATAGACAGGGGGGGCCCAGAAATCCTGGGAACCACACATCACCTATTTCAGGGAAAACACAGATAAGAACTAGAAAACTGATTTAATAACAAGCAAATATGAATATTGTTGCCCCCACGGACTCCCAAGAACATTGAGTTAGCAACACTGTGTATAGAGGAACATATGAATAATCAAAACAAGTTTTTAATAATTGTTCTAGTCTTTCCAGCATGCTAACAGATGAGCAGTGTAGAGCAAATATGGTGACAGAGCTCTGATCTCTGTGGCTGGCTGGCTGAGGTTTATGGCCCCCTCAGTCCGCTAATTAACCACATTAACAGGCCTTTAATAGCTGGCCCTGACCTGCCCTCTGTCACTGAGCTGCACAGTAATCCATGCACAGCCTCACCACACACAGTCATATTGGAGGAACTGAGGTTATATCTGCCTCTATGGTAATAATTAACTGGCCAATTATTAACCCCTTTCATTTCCATGATTTTCTTCCGCTGACTTTTCACTGATCGTTAATGTGATGTCTTCATCTGCTGCTACAGATACCACTGAAGAGTTTCGTTGTTGTTATAATCACAATGAAATAGCTGTGAAGTAATGAGACAAGTTGAAGAAGCCCGAATCCTGCTTCCTCATGCTGAACCAGCTATATTCAAATGATTCTGATATTCAGTTATTTTATTTTACAACCTCTGCTTTTTATATCATCATTCCTGGTTTAGCAGGTGATTCTAAGACGTGACTTGAGAATGGACTCCTGTTTTACTGCTGACATGCTACTGAGGGACTCACCCTGGCATCAGAGCCCCCCAGGGCTGGCTACATAAAGGACTCCACCTCTGGCTAACAGAATGGTCCCAATGGACTTCATTGCAATATTAAAACCTCAAGTGAAAATTCCATTGTGCTTGGTGAAAATTGTGACGCCATGTTTTGAATACACAGGAACACTCGATATGTTGCTGCTACCTTGGAGCGATTTTAATGTTGCACTTCTTGCAACAAGATGTGACTGATTCTGTGCTGCAGAAGAAAAGGTATCAAATAAATGGAGTTGTTTTTCCCTGCACATATTCGGTTTTATTTAAGATGGCCACTGTGTTGGCACATGGGCACCCCTTTGAAACCAGATTACTCATGATTAATAACCTGCCATCAACTTCACCGTGGGCAGCCCTAGTGGTTGTTGTGAGGAAAAAAGATCAGGGCAATCGCTTCTTTGTCAATTACAAACAACTGAATAATGTGTGACACAGTCAAACGCTTTCACTATGCCCAACATGAAAGTAGTTGTGGACGATATCCGTGGTGCCCAGTATTTCAGCACAATCGATCTACACAGTTGAAACTGGCAAATTGAGGTGGAGACATCCAGTATAGAGAAGACAGCGTTTAGGCTAGGCAACTGGGGGTTCTACCAGTTCCGCGTGATGCCATTTGGTCTCAATAACGCACCTGCCTCATTTTAGTACTACAATTACTACAAGGGCTAGAAGAGTGTAAATTATTCTGTACTTTTTATTGAATGCTGTACCCTGCTCGAAGAAACATAAGTAGTGCTTCAATTTTCAGTATCAACACTGCTGTACAGGCATCTACAAAGAGAGTGTGTGTACACCCAGCTCCTATAAGTACACAGGATAGGTTTAGGGGTCTCTGTCCCCCTAACTCCGGAGTCTCATTAAGCAGGTGCCAGGGACAATCTGCTAGCTGTGAGTCAACCAGCTTTCATTGGCGTTAGCTTGGCCAGGCAGGGACAGGGGCGCCTCAAAGTGAATGCGAAAGTCAGGTGCAAATCAACGGATTGCTTTATGACTACGTGAGAGAAACATACCTGGAGGTGAGATGCAATAAAAGTTAATCATTTTTCTACTCCGGTTACAAGCAAAAAAGGGAATACTTTTCATAGCAGTTCTTCATATGGCAAGTTTTCTCCTAGTGTTATAGCTAGAGATATTATGTGTAAATATATCTGTAAACCTCAAGAAGAAATAGAAGACACTTTAATGGTTTAATACATCATTATTTGAATCAGTTACTTACCTGTAAGTCAGTGACTTATCTGTGGAAAAACAGTTCATATTTATTCACCGTTATATGTGAGACTCTACAGGTGATGATAAACTGCTATTATCCCTGTTAATTTTACAACAGCATTTTATTTGACATACATGTATTATAACACACATTTCGATTAGTTGTTCATAAACAGCAAAAGTCAACTACATCTGAGATTTTCAGTGACGCATTGGAATGATCAAACTGGGAGACCAAAAGAGACGAGAATGGCCCAGCACCAACGTTTAATGAAATGTTAAATCCAAACGATACTGTATTTCTGGGTCGGGAACTTTGCAACAACATTATATTGAGTTACAGTAGATAGTGAAGGGTCAGAGTTTCCCGTGGAAAGCCCTGGCCTCTTTTGTATGGTTCCTGTGTCACTGACTGTTCCTGTGTCACTTCCCCATTGGCTGTTCAAATGCAGAGATCAAAGAACTTCCTAGCCCTTGATGGCAGGATGACCTGTCTGTGCTCTGTCCCCTTCTCCTTCCCCTTCTCCTACCCCTGTTCTCCACCCACTTACCTAAGAACTGGAGAGTTCCAAAAAACCAAAACCAAGACAATACATCACTTCCTTTCAGGAAGTATAGATTAAATTGCAAGAAGTCCACTGTAAGAATAATACAATATCTCATATGAATATTTGACTTTTTGACTTTTGGGCCATGTGACAGAGGTATCCAATGGCAGTTTTACATGAGCATGAACGGGCCAAATTTCCACTATTCTGTAGTTTATACAACCTTAAGTTTGAACGCAATTCATAAAATGTTATGGAGTCTAATAATAACAGGTGTAATAATTTGAATACCATTAATACCCCTACTTAACATTCCTGGAAGCATTCAGTAGGCTATACAGTATATCAAGTAAGGTTCATGAGATTTATAGTCTAGATTTATATGTATCAACCTTCTGGGATGATAAGACAAACTTCTAGGTGGTTATATATGACACGCTAAGGATGTTACGAGGGTATTGCACAGTAAAGAGTAGTTAGGTATCTGTTATATTGTGTGCGACAAATCTCATGTGTGGTTGATGATTATGATTAGATAACATTACCACCTGCTGTTCATATTACGTCACCTGTGCTAGGTTTTTATACTTATAAAACTTGGTTGAGTTTGGTTTACAATGTTTCCAAAATGTTGATATATTGTTGCAGTAATACTGGTTTGTAGTTGCAAGCCTTTTCATTTGTATTTCATTCCACTAATCTTTGAACTTTCTTCTACAAAGAACAATATTCGGAGACCACGCCACAATATATAAAAGTAAAATGGGGGTTGAAAAATCAATTAAAACATCCATTATGTAATTAATTGGTCCATAAATTAATAAATTCAGTTTTTTTAATCTCCAATTTGACTATTTTGGGGGGTTGCATGCAAGTGTATGTATATGTTTTTTTATCCAGTGGTCCTACAAAATAATATATTAGGACTGTATGACATTTAGCTAACAAGATTTCCGTGTTTACATGAGGCATAATACCAAAGCAAATGTCCAAATTTTTGGCTTTGGTTGAAGCTCCATGTTAAATTCAAATCTCCCTACCATCATATCTAAGCCAATATGACACCAATGTTGATGAAAATGTGCAAATCCCGTTGATTGGCGGTACACAACACACTCTCTGTTTCTCCATGAGCCATCCAGCTGTTACCAAAAACCAGATACCGGATTTTTAACAGGCTCGTTAGCATTAGGAAAAAATAAAACGTCTTCCCTGGTCTAGCTCAATATCTAGGTGTCGGATTAGAACGACTAATATATTTTTCAGCCAAAGCTCAGAGTTCTAACACTGGGTCGAGAAACCTACTACACCAGGCTACTACTTCACCAGGTTGCCAGTCATAAGAAGTGTATGAGAAAAAACGTAGGCTACTGTAGATAGCTATATATGGTGGTATTCAAGCTGAGGTTAATCAATAAATGAAAACATATATTTTGATTAGCTAGCTAGCTAGCTAGCTACCTAAAATTAGCTAACGTTAGCTTGCTTTTCCAAAGTCCAGCAGCTAGCTTCTGTAGCTAGCTAACACCAGTCAGCTGAAAGCTAGCTAGCTAACAAACAGGCACAGAAAGGTCGCTAGCTATATTTGGTTATGGAATGTTTTTACACAAATATCAAACCCCAAGACATGCTAACCTCTCACCATTACAATAACAGGCGAGGTTAGCATTTTGGGGGGTATGATATTTACGCCTGTGTAACTTTCACACTCATCATTATTCACAATTCATTCAGCATTATCAGGGAAGTTAGGAACCAATATACACAGGCAGTTAGGAAAGCAAAGGCTAGCTTTTTCAAACAGAAATTTGCATCCTGTAGCACAAACTCCAAAAAGTTCTGGGACACTGTTAAGTCCATGGAGAATAAGAGCACCACCTCCAAGCTGCCCACTGCACTGAGGCTAGGAAACACTGGCACCACTGATAAATCCACAACAATTGAGAATTTCAACAAGCCTTTTTCTAAGGCTGGCCATGCTTTCCACCTGGCTATCCCTACCCCAGTCAACAGCACTGCACCCCCCACAGAAACTTGCCCAAGCCTCCCCCATTTCTCCTTCCCCCAAATCCAGATAGCCGATGTTCTGAAAGAGCTGCAAAGTCTGGACAAATCAGCTGGGCTAGACAATCTGGACTCTCTCTTTCTAAAATTATCCGCCGCAATTGTTGCAACCCCTTTTACTAGTCTGTTCAACCTCTCTTTCGTATCGTCTGAGATCCCCAAAGATTGGAAAGCTGCCGCAGTCATCAACCTCTTCAAATGGGAAGACACTCTAGACCCAAACTGTTTCTAAGGTCTTCGAAAGCCAAGTTAACAAACAGATCACCAACCATTTCAAATCCCACCGTACCTTCTCCACTATGCAATCTGGTTTCCGAGCTGGTCATGGGTGCATTACCGCCATCGATAAAAGACTATACTGTGCAGCCGTATTCATCGACCTTGCCAAGGCTTTCGACTCTGTCAATCACCACATTGTTATCGGCAGACTCAACAGCCTTGGTTTCTCAAATGACTGCCTCGCCTGGTTCACCAACTACCTCTCAGACAGAGTTCAGTGTGTGAAATTGGAGGGCCTGTTGTCCGGACCTCTGGCAGTCTCTATGGGGGTGTCAATTCTCGGGCAGACTCTTTTCTTTGTATACGTCAATGATGTCGCTCTTGCTGCTGGTGATTCTCTGATCCACCTCTACACAGACGACACCTTTCTGTATACTTCTGGCCCTTCTTTGGACACTGTGTTAACTGACCTCCAGACGAGCTTCAATGCCATACAACTCTCCTTCCGTGGCCTCCAACTGCTGTTAAATGCAAGTAAAACTAAATGCATGCTCTTCAACCGATAACTGCCCGCACCCGCCCGCCCGTCTAGCATCACCACTTTCGGTTCTGACTTAGAATACGTGAACAACTACAAATACCTAGGTGTCTGGTTAGACTGTAAACTCTCCTTCCAGACTCACATTAAGCATCTCCAATCCAAAATTAAATCTAGAATCAGCTTCCTATTTCGCAACAAAGCATCCTTCACTCATGCTTCCAAACATACCCTCGTAAAACGGACTAACCTACCGATTCTTGACTTGTCATTTACAAAATAACCTCCAACACTCTACTCAGCAAATTGGATTCAGTCTATCACAGTGCCATCCGTTTTGTCACCAAAGCCCCATATACTACCCACCACTGCGACCTGTATGCTCTCGTTGGCTGGCCCTCGCTTCATATTCGTCGCCAAACCCACTGGCTCCAGGTCATCTATAAGTCTTTGCTAGGCAAAGCTCTGCCTTATCTCAGCTCACTGGTCACCATAGCAGCACCCACCCATAGCACGTGCTCCAGCAGGTATATTTCACTGGTCACCTCCAAAGCCAATTCCTCCTTTGGCTGCCATTCCTTCCAGTTCTCTGGTGCCAATGACTGGAACGAATTGCAAAAATCACTGAAGCTGGAGTCTCATATCTCCCTTACTAACTTTAAGCATCAGCTGTCAGAGCAGCATACAGATCAATGCATCTGTACATAGCCGACCTGTAAATAGCCCATCTAACTACCTCATCGCCATATTGTTATTTTTTGTTGTTGGTCCTTTGCACCCCAGTATCTCTACTTGCAGATTCATCTTCTGCTCATCTATCACTCCAGTGTTTAATTGCAAAATTGTAAATTCTTCGCCACTAGGGCCTATTTATTGCCTTACCTCCCTAATCTTACCTAATTTGCACACACTGTATATATACTTTTCTATTATGTTGTTGATTGTACGTTTGTTTATTCCATGTGTAACTCTGTGTTGTTGTTTGTGTCTCACTGCTTTGCTTTATCTTGGCCAGATCATAGTTCTAAATGAGAACTTGTTCTCAACTGGCCAACCTGATTAAATAAAGGAGAAATAATAATCTGTGATTATGGTAGCATCCACATTAACGTAGAAGTCTTTAGAAGAATATTCGAAAAAAGCTTAATAATGTCTTAGTGTGGTGTGGTGAAGAATCCAACACTTTACCTTGTATGCAGTACAAATCACATGATTGTGGGAGCAGCTCCTCTAAGAGTATGAATTAGGCTGACTGAGAAGATTTGAATCTAAAGCAACCTGCCTACACATTTTCTGAAGTACAACAGAACACACAGTCAAAGCTGTGTGTTGGAAAACCTTGGTAGGGCATGGGTGATGTAGGCATCGTGTTGCTCGTGTGAATTATTTTTAATACATGCGGTTTTTAATACATGCAGGGTTTGAAAATATGCCAAAACTCATTTACTTTTTATTGGAGACCCATCATGCAGCATTTGTTGTGTGACAAGTTGAGTATAGAGAATCACCCCGTGGGGGGATTATCTTTGTCTTTATGGATTTATGGTAGATTTATTGTTTTACAGAGATGAGACATTTAGTTTAGTGTCAGGCGGCTTGCTGAATATGCTTAGTGGGTGGGGGGGTATCAGGGGTTTTCACAGCATTTCCGGATGTAGGATTCCTCAGTGTGTGTCGATAGCTGTAAAAAGACACTTATATTGTATGGTAATGCGGTTCTTTACAGTTCTTTGTGGATGATGACAACATGTAATGCTGGTTAAGGAATTCTAATTGGATCTACAGGAGCATTGGATGGTATAACATAAGAGAGGTGTAAACTGACATTTAAAAAAAGTAAACATGTATAATTTAAACTGCCACATAAAGTCACAATATTATTTGAATAACATTTTTAAAGGGAACACTTTCTGATTTGTAATTTAAATTGAGTTATGTTTTGGAAATCACCCAAATAAGTATTTGGTAGGCTAAGAACTAAATTAAGGTTAAGGAGATATACCTACCATGTATGGTAATTACTAATGACTGTTCTCTGAAAAAGGAAAAGTAGGTCCCAACAGTGACCCACAAGAAATGTGTGCTTTATTTACCTGTTTCCACTTTAATTAAAGTTTACACCATACTTTAAATGTATTAAGAGGTGTGAGGTGCTTTGTTTTTAGGGAGCTAAAATGTGAAGCTGTGATGAGTCACAACGGTAATAATGTTTATCAGACTGCAATGCTCTGGACAAGTGGGGGAAAAGAAATATAATCTACTACCTCAAGATATGATTTATTCTCTCCTCTCTCTCCCATCATGATTCCCATGAGAAAAATGAATGAAGGTCAAATAAATGAAGTCGAAGAGACAGACGTTTTGCCATGTACATTTTGTAGATCTTTGTCACCTGTCAGTTGAATCATTAACTAAAGCCAGGTCATAAAGCTGTAGTTTATGGAAAGTTTGATCACGGTGGGTCGTAAAGATTGGGCCTTTTATTGCCCCCTGGGCGGGGCCCATTGAATGCTCTTACCTTGACACAATATGCATGTGATCCTACTCTTTTTAATCTCTCCTGGAAGCTACAAACCTGGAAGGCAGGTTGCCGGAGGTTGTTGTTGGGGTTTTGCATTTTTGTTTATCTGTTTGTTTTATGTATGCTGGTAACTGCCTGGGAATATAATGCTTCATTAGCTAAATGCATGTTTTGCTATACACCGCTCTTCCTCAGATTTCCCAACATGTTCTTCTCCCTGCAGCATTTGCATTGTTCTAAGAATGTGGATGCACTGGGTGTCTTCTTCTGGCCATGCGTGTTGTGTTACGTGACAGATGCATGTATCCCTTAGGTGTGCAAGGATGTTTCATAGATTGTCAGGTGACTGTAAATTGTAGAGGTCCATTTCCTTCTTGGAATAACAGCTTTTACAGTGTGTTACAAAACAGACAACCCAAATAATAGTCATGTCCCAAATATAAGTATATATTGTTTTGGATGTAATTCATTGGTTTTTATATCATACCAAAAAATGATATGATACTAAAATGGAGTACGGAGTGCTAATTTTCCATAACGCTATAAGCTAAATCATTTTAGTAGGTTTTTTCCTTTTATAATGGATATTTTGTGTATATATTTAGAAACATATTGAGCAAATGGTTTTTAAACTTATATGGCAATTATTTCCTGAGATTTGAAATGCACAATGTCATTAGCAATCATTTCATGCTATTTCTGCAGTATTACCTGCACTTAAAAAATGTAATTAAAAATCAATGTATTTCAAAAAAATAAATACATATACATTTCCTTCCCCATGTACACACATCTATGGAAGATCAAGGGAAATAAATAGAATATATTAATATGTTCATTATACCAATTTTGAAAAACAGTTTTGAAATTGCCTTTTATTATGACGATTGAAGTGTTAATAGTTAAGCTACTAATTACTTACATAGTTATTTAATGAAAAAATACCCTGGAAATGTAATTAGCTATACAACCACTGATTATTGCTGTCTTCTCAAAACTTATTTAGTAATATTTTGCAAGTCCTTGTACTTATTTACTAAATTCCACAATAAAAATCTGTTTGCGATTAGAGCCATTGCTACACTGCTATGTACTTTGAATAGATTTCTTCAGGATTACTGACAGTAATGGCATGAATGATAAAATTGGCAAAGATGAGGTTGAAAAAAGAATCAATACTTCACTAAGCTGACATTGCAATTCACACTGTGCAAATATACAAATGACATGTATGCATATGTAGTCTGTTTGACACCTTCTGAGTACTTTTAGTAAGAATATTTACATGTATTTACATTCGTCATTCTAACATCACTTCAAATGAAACTAGACTGCTAACTTAAACATCTTGAACTATGTAATGATAGTAATATATTCTAATGATCTTCATTTTGAAGAAGAAAAACATACATTTGACAATAATGACCAGAACAGCTTGGTTTGAAATTAGAAATGGAATAATTTACACTTGTCCCAGTCTGTCCATATGTTTGGAAACAACTATTGATGTAATTACAGTTATCCTGGGATGTTTCTTCTCAGCTATTGTCACAAATGAACACTGTTTCTTTATCATACTGTAATGCTTCCACCTAGTGGTCCAGTATGATACTAAAGTAATGTGAATATGGGAATGATACAATATCAAAATACAGGTAAAAAAAATAAAAAATAACACTATCTCTGCTAATCTATTCTAAAGCATTGAAAAACGTTCATTTCCGTTTTTGCAGAGAACATCACCAGAGTAGTTCATACAGTAGCAGCCAATGTGTGGTGTTCAACGTAGGTCTACATTCCATGAGACAATTAATAAAAAAATTATTTCAACATTTGAGGTAGGCTATATGATCACACCGATCTGTTGTTTTATTACTTATTTTATTGAGCTGATGGTGCCTGCATCTGATGGTCAGTCTCAGCAGAGGGAGAAAGCAGCAGACTGAGGGTTCGCCTCTCAACATCCCTCCGCTCTCTCTTTCCTCCACTGACACTGACCAAAAAGGGACATCGTCTTCTAGATGATGGCAAAACTCGAGTCGCACCGCATTATTTCTGCCTTAAGCACAAATTCATGTTGTTACTCCTATGAACAGAGAAAGTGAAATAATCCTTGATATAAAAAAAACCCCAAGCCGCTAATAATAACAACAACGCAAGTTATAAATGCATCTTCCTACTCATTCATTACTGCTGCAGTGCTTGTTGTAGCACTGAGTGGAAATAGGATGAACGCATTTTATGGCTTATAAAAGTGTTGAATACAAACTTCTGACAGTGCTGAGTAAGAACTTAACCATAAACTCACTTATAAAAACAGCAGCTCTTTGCTGTATTCGTTGACAGTCTCTTTCTAGTCTTGATTTTAAACATTTAAAAATCTCACAGTATCAACTTTACTGTAGCTTTCTTTCATGCCTGCTATGTTCCTGCAGACACGGTCATTTGAGCCATCCGATTGGCCAGCGCTACGCCTACAGTGCATTTGGTTTGCTCTCTGGGCCCGCTGGGAAGGCAGAGTTTGTACCTTCAGACACATGAAATGGATCAAAATGACAACAGTTTGGTTACCTGGCGCGCAGGGCAGCTGAATAGGATGCACCTATCGTCAACAGCCGGAGACGAATAACAAAAAATAGAAACACAAGCCTATATCGTTGGGTTATTTACAGAAATGTTTGGCGATCGACCGCGATCGACTGGTTGGTGACCTCTGCTCCAGAAAGTTGAAGTTCAACATGGTGATTCTATCCATGGGCTGATATTTCTGCGTAGCAGTCCTGGGGAGCTGCATAGTAGTCTCAGGGCTACTGCGCGTGCAGTTTAGATGGAAAATTGCTCACAACCATGTCCTGCTCACCAAGGCCGGATTAAGAAATCATAGGGAACTATGGGAACTGTAAAAATATTTGAACATTATGAAGTGGATATGAACACACATGTACTCAATTACATGCTCGCTTACACATACGGACTTATACATACACACACACACCTGATCTCGCTCTCTTCTCTCACTCTCTATTTCTCTCTTCTCTCCCTCTCTCTCTATTGTCGAGAACTGTTTTATAATTGAATGTGTTTATTGTTTGTCTATCTTTTTTATGTATTTGTCTACAAGTTTATACATGTTTACAACAAGCAAGGGGAAGATATCAGAATAGGGGCATTGGGGAATAATAACATATTGTACGGAATACATTTGTACTCTAGTGAAGCCGTCTCTAGAGTAATGCAAGGTCTCTTTCATGATCTTGTGAAACGTCAATTGCTATGGAAATGCTGGGATGTGTTTTTCAATGATGTTAAAGGTAACTATGATGCAACTATGATGGTGATACGATATGGATTACAATTATCATCATGAATGTTAAGGCTATACGCACTACATGTTACACACATAGACACTCAACCACGCAAATTTGCAGAGTTATTATTTATTTGGATAGCACACATTATAGTCTTACTCTTACACAGACATTGTACACACTCTCACTAAATCACATCCAATATCATATACGTCAACCTACTCAGATTTACTACACACATAATATCTTGTCTCAATTTTCTAACATCTGTGGCATTGGCTCACAGGCAAACAGGCAAGGAATTAAAACAAATATTGCTAGAACTCTTTTCTTGACTTCTAAATATCAGACATTTGAAACCTCTAATTTTGACCGTCATAATACCTCTGATGGCAGTAACTTTACAATACAATAGTATCTAGTTATGGTAAGGGGTGAAATAAGTATAGCCAGTTATAATTGTAACGGTTTAGCATATTATAAAAAAAGAAGATCAGTTTTCACATGGCTAAAAGAAAAGGAATATAACATATCCTGTTTACAGGAAACTCACTCTACATCCTTAGACGAAGTTGCGTGGAAAAAGGAAGGGGGTGGTGAAATAATTTTCTGTCATGGACAAAAGAACTCAAAAGATGTGATGATATTAATTAACAAAAATGTTGATCTGAATGTGCAAATAGTCAGGAATGATTCGCAAGGAAGGTGGATCTTTTTTAATATGAAAGTGGACAAAAAAAGAGATTTGGCTCATTAATCTATATGGTCCAAATCAGGATGATCCATACTTCTTCGAAAACATTTATACCAATTTATTGAACTTACAGGCAACAAATGATCAAATCATTATGGTAGGAGACTATAACACAGTGTTAAGTGCCTCAATGGACTGTAAAGGTAATCACTCTACAAACTATCATCACCGTGCCCTTAAGGAAATCACAAATATTATGGACACATTAGAAATAGTGGACCTAGTGAGATATACATGGAGGAGACTTAATCAAGCTAGTTGTCTTGACAACTTTCTTGTCTCTCTCTCGCTTGCATCAAAGGTTAAAAAAGTTTTAATAGGTGACAGAATGCGATCAGATCATCATATAGCATTCATATAACTCTTACAGATTTTCCACGTGGACGGGGATATTGGAAATTGTATCAAAGTTTACTGGAGGACAACTTATTTTTAAATAAGACAAAATAATGTACGGTAAGGAATTCTTTCCAAATAATATAAAAAATGGAAAATTAACAAATGTACAGAAAGATCAGTGTGAAGGCTAAATTACAGAGGAAGAACTTTTTGAGGCTTTTATATCCTTCCAGTCTGGAAAACCCCCGGGGCTTGATGGCATACCGGTAGAGGTATATCAAACCTTTTTTGATATACTAAAAGCTCCATTGTTAGATTGTTTTAACTACTCCTATATAAATGGTAGTCTGTCAGGTACTCAACAGAAAGGTCTGATTTCTCTATTATTAAAACAAGACCCAGATGGCAAATATAAACACCCAGTCTATTTAAAAAACTGGAGGCCCCTTACACTTTAATGCTGTGATGCAAAAATACTAGCGAAATGCATAGCACTCAGAATTAAAAAGGTTATACCAGGTATTGTTCATCCTGATCAGACAGGTTTTTTACATGGACGGTACATTGGAGATAATATACGACAACTACTAGAAATAATAGAACATCATGAAACATATAAGAAGCCAGGCCTGGTATTTACAGCGGAGTTTGAAAAGGCATTTGATAAAGTAAGACTGAAAAGATAGAACAAATATTCCAACAAATATTATGGCTGAACTCAAATGTGCTGGTTGATAAAATACCTGTATTTACGGGAAAGATGTTGGAAAAGGGTATTTTGTTCTAAAATTATATTGTAAATTGGAATGGTAGAGTTATGTCCTTCATGGAGTTATCAGAATTGTATGGGAAGGTCTCCTCAATCCAAGAGTACAACCAATTGATTACAGCATTACCCCAAAAATGGAGGAGGCAGGTGGCAGTGGGAGGAGGTAGGGAACTGGTCTGTCTGCCCAATATAAAGGATCAAAACTGGTGGAGGAATAAAAATAGCATAAATAGGAAAGTATACCAGTTTCATTTGAGGACCAGGATGTTGACAACTGTGCAATACAGATAGCAAAATAGATGGTTAGAGATTTTTGATGTACCGATTTCATGGTACAGGGTGTATGAGTTGATATATAAAACAACACAAGATTGAAGACTTTGTGCTATTCCTCTAAAATGATTATATAGAATTCTTGCAACCAACAAAATGTTGAATATTTGGGGCATAAAATCATTGAAGCTCTGTAGATTTTGTTGTGAGGATACAGAATCAATAGACCATTTATTTTGGTAGCCTGTTTCTTGTCTCAGGTTCAGGAATGGCGAAAAATGCATAGCATTGATCTAAAATTGACCCTAGAAATAGTACTGTTAGGAGGTCTGGAGAGACCGGGTCAGTCAATTACTAATATACTAATACCCTTAGTAAAGGTATTAATCTTCAACTTGCAATCTGTGGATTCTATTCAATTAGAAAGATTGAAATTGTACGTTAAACATCACAGCATAGTTGAAAGATATATGTTGCGTAGAAATCCGAAGAGGGTGGCTAGCAGAGATAGGTGGGAGGGGCTGAGGGAAGCTGAGGGTTAGGATGTGGAATTGGAGACAAGTGGGAGTAGAGTTGCTGTGCGGGAGATAAAAGTAAAAAATAAAGTCAAAATAAAACATAATAAAAAGTTAGTTTAAATGACACTGAGAGGCAATGTTTTTACAGCTAATGCCGGTTTGCCTGAGGCTGATGCTGTGCAGGTGTTTGTACACATGCATATACACACTCTCATTCAAATAAACGCATACAGGAACACACACATACAGTTGTGGCCAAAAGTTTTGAGAATGACAAATATTAATTTTCACAAAGTTTGCTGCTTCAGTGTCTTTAGATATTTTTGTCAGATGTTACTATGGAATACTAAAGTATAATTACAAGCATTTCATAAGTGTCAAAGGCTTTATTGACAATTACATGAAGTTGATGTAAAGAGTCAATATTTGCAGTGTTGACCCTTCTTTTTCAAGACCTCTGCAATCCGCCCTGGCATGCTGTCAATTAATTTCTGGGCCACATCCTGACTGATGGCAGCCCATTCTTGCATAATCAATGCTTGGAGTTTGTCAGAATTTGTGGGGTTTTGTTTGTCCACCCGCCTCTTGAGGATTGACCACAAGTTCTCAATGGGATTAAAGTCTGGGGAGTTTCCTGGCCATGGACCCAAAATATCTATGTTTTGTTCCCCGAGCCACTTAGTTATCACTTTTGCCTTATGGCAAGGTGCTCCATCATGCTGGAAAGGCATTGTTTGACACCAAACTGTTCCTGGATGGTTGGGAGAAGTTGTTCTCGGAGGATGTGTTGGTACCATTCTTTATTCATGGCTGTGTTCTTAGGCAAAATTGTGAGTGAGCCCACTCCCTTGGCTGAGAAGCAACCCCACACATGAATGGTCTCAGGATGCTTTACTTTTGGCATGACACAGGACTGATGGTAGCGCTCACCTTGTCCTCTCCGGACAAGTTTTTTTCCGGATGCCCCAAACAATCGGAAAGAGGATTCATCAGAGAAAAATGACTTTACCCCAGTCCTCAGCAGTCTAATCCCTCTACCTTTTGCAGAATATCAGTCTGTCCCTGATGTTTTTCCTGGAGAGAAGTGGCTTCTTTGCTCCCCTTCTTGATACCAGGCCATCCTCCAAAAGACTTCGCCTCACTGTGCATGCAGATGCACTCACACCTGCCTGCTGCCATTCCTGAGCAAGCTCTGTACTGGTGGTGCCCCGATCCCGCAGCTGAATCCACTTTAGGAGACGGTCCTGGCGCTTGCTGGACTTTCTTGGGCACCCTGAAGCCTTCTTCACAACAATTGAACCGCTCTCCTTGAAATTCTTGATGATCCGATAAATGGTTGATTTAGGTGCAATCTTACTGGAAGCAATATCCTTGCCTGTGAAGCCCTTTTTGTGCAAAGCAATGATGATGGCACGTGTTTCCTAGCAGGTAACCATGGTTGACAGAGGAAGAACAATGATTCCAAGCACCACCCTCCTTTCGAAGCTTCCAGTCTGTTATTCGAACTCAATCAGCATGACAGAGTGATCTCCAGCCTTGTCCTCGTCAACACTCACACCTGTGTTAACGAGAGAATCACTGGCATGATGTCAGCTGGTCCTTTTGTGGCAGGGCTGAAATGCAATGGAAATGTTTTTGGGGGATTCAGTTCATTTGCATGGCAAAGAGGGACTTTGCAATTAATTGCAATTCATCTGATCACTCTTCATAACATTCTGGAGTATATGCAAATTACCATCATACAAACTGAGGCAGCAGACTTTGTGAAAATTAATATTTGTGTCATTCTCAAAACTTTTGGCCACGACTGTACATGTAATAGTGCCAGACATGCACACAAACATATAGAGTTGACATTGCTGTTATGATTTTAGGTGTCCTTGAAGTCCTTATATATTTTTTATTTTTTGCATTGTTGTTTGCTGTTTTCTTCTGTCTTTTTCTTTTTTCTCTTAAGTTCATTTTCTTGGTTGTTGGTGCATTGGTGGGTTCTTGCGGTTGGGGAATGGAATTAATTGTATTTTTTATTTTTATTTTTCTCCTTGGGAGGGACTGTGGGAGGGGTCTCGAATGGTTGAGGGACAGCTATTGGGGAACTGTGGGGGGAACTTGGAGGGTTCGGCTTCACGTTATTTGGCCTGGTGGGAGATCTGTCAACGTGCCCTTGAGCAGGGCATTGACCCTGGATGCTTCTGTGGGTCGCTCTGAATGGGAATCTGTTGGATGACTGGTATGGTGTAGTTGTTGTAACTTTAATGGGTTACAGAGTTAATGTTTACAGTTAATTCATTGAGCTGTATCTAAAGAGATTTTCTTTACAGTTATTTACATATGTAATTGTATTAGAATTCGTGTGTTGGAGATTGAGAGAACTACATACATATTTTTGTTGTATTAGTTAGTATTGGATTACGCTTTTGACTGCAAGTTCCAGAATGCCTTGCGACAGGTAGAAGAAAGCGAGAGAACGCGGCAGTTATGTAAGTGACAAGTGATTATCCTGACTTTCGCTAGCAACTTTCTTTTGTTGTTTTGTAGAATCTAAAGTTGTTAAATATATATATATTTTTTTAAATTCTTCTTCTTTTTTTTTCCAATATGGCCATGCTCATGAAAAAAACGTGTATTGTCCTCCCTCATCTTAAGACAGCCACTGGTGAAAATCCTAAAAAGGACTCTGCTCAACTGTAGTTTATGCCACTTCGCAAGTGTTATTATGGCTTTATTATAAAGGGCCTTTTTCTTCAACAGTAAATTTACCACACATCAAATTGCATCTTGGTGCACAGATTTCTTTACCAAAAATGATGGTGACCTATGATTTCTTTTATTATTATTATTTTATATATATATGCAATTTGATGTGTGGTACATTTACTGTTGAAGAAAAAGGCCCTTTATAATAAAGCCATAATAACACTTGCGAAGTGGCATAAACTACAGTTGAGCAGAGTCCTTTTTAGGATTTCCACCAGTGGCTGTCTTAAGATGAGGGAGGACAATACACGTTTTTTTCATGAGCATGGCCATATTGGCCAAAATCTTGGCCAAAATCTTACCTTGACTTGGAAGAGTTCCAGTTTTGTGTTGGATAGTCAAAGCCAGCTAGATAACATAGCATCCCTCTGATAGAGCAGGGTGTTTGAGTAGGCTAAACTAGCTAGCGGCATTTGCTAGCTAAGTAAGTGAAACCGAGAAAAAAATAAAAATAAAACGAAACCTCTATCGATCTCTCTCTTGCTTCTCCTTTATTTTGGAAGAAATTAATTTGTTCAAAACTGTTCAAATATTGTCTTTCAATTTCAATTCAATATAAGGGTATTATTGGCATGGGAAACATTGCCAAAGCAAGTGAAATAGATAATAAACAAAAATGAAATAAACAACAAAAAATTAACTGTAATCATTACACTCACAAAAGTTCGAAAAGAATAAAGACATTTCAAATGTCATATTATCTAAAGTAGGTGTTCCTTTTGTCCAGGTGGGAAAGGGCAGTGTGCAGTGCGATTGAGATTGCGTCATCTGTGGATCTGTTGGTATGCGAAATGGAGTGGGTCTAGGGTTTCTGGCATGATGGTGTAGATATGAGCCATGAACAGCCTTTCAAAGCACTTCATGACTACCGACGTGAGTGCTATGGGGCGGTAATCATTTAGGCAGGTTACCTTTGCTTTCTTGGGCACAGAGACTATGATGGTCTGTTTGAAACATGTAGGTATTACAGACTCGGCCAGGTAGACGTTGAAAATGTCAGTGAAGACACTTGCCAGTTGGTCCGCACATGCTTTGAGTACACGTCCTGGTAATCTGTCTGGCCCGTGACTTTGTGAATGTTGACCTGTTTAACTTCTCAGGGCTATGTGGGATGCTACCGTCCCACCTGCGGGACACAATTCAACAGCCAGTGAAATAGTATGGCGCGAAATACAAAACAGCAAAAATCTCATAATTTCATTTTCTCAAACAATCAACTACACTGCTCAAAAAAATAAAGGGAACACTTAAATAACACAATGTAACTCCAAGTCAATCACACTTCTGTGAAATCAAACTGTCCACTTAGGAAGCAACACTGATTGACAATAAATTTCACATGCTGTTGTGCAAATGGAATAGACAACAGGTGGAAATTATAGGCAATTAGCAAGACAGCCCCAATAAAGGAGTGGTTGTGCAGGTGGTGACCACAGACCACTTCTCAGTTCCTATGCTTCCTGGCTGATGTTTTGGTCACTTTTGAATGCTGGCGGTGCTTTCACTCTAGTGGTAGCATGAGACGGAGTCTACAACCCACACAAGTGGCTCAGGTAGTGCAGCTCATCCAGGATGGCACATCAATGCGAGCTGTGGCAAGAAGGTTTGCTGTGTCTGTCAGCGTAGTGTCCAGAGCATGGAGGCGCTACCAGGAGACAGGCCAGTACATCAGGAGATGTGGAGGAGGGCATAGGAGGGCAACAACCCAGCAGCAGGACCGCTACCTCCGCCTTTGTGCAAGGAGGAGCAGGAGGAGCACTGCCAGAGCCCTGCAAAATGACCTCCAGCAGGCCACAAATGTGCATGTGTCTGCTCAAACGGTCAGAAACAGACTCCATGATGGTGGTATGAGGGCCCGACGTCCACAGGTGGGGGTTGTGCTTACAGCCAAACACCGTGCAGGACGTTTGGCATTTGCCAGAGAACACCAAGGTTGGCAAATTCGCCACTGGCACCCTGTGCTCTTCACAGATGAAAGCAGGTTCACACTGAGCACGTGACAGACGTGACAGAGTCTGGAGACGCCGTGGAGAACGTTCTGCTGCCTGCAACATCCTCCAGCATGACCGGTTTGGCGGTGGATCAGTCATGGTGTGGGGTGGCATGTCTTTGGGGGGCCGCACAGCCTTCCATGTGCTCGCCAGAGGTAGCCTGACTGCCATTAGGTACCGAGATGAGATCCTCAGACCCCTTGTGAGACCATATGCTGGTGCGGTTGACCCTGGGTTCTTCCTAATGCAAGACAATGCTAGACCTCATGTGGCTGGAGTGTGTCAGCAGTTCCTGCAAGAGGAAGGCATTGATGCTATGGACTGGCCCGCCCGTTCCCCAGACCTGAATCCAATTGAGCACATCTGGGACATCATGTCTCGCTCCATCCACCAACGCCACGTTGCACCACAGACTGTCCAGGAGTTGGCGGATGCTTTAGTCCAGGTCTGGGAGGAGATTCCTCAGGAGACCATCCGCCACCTCATCAGGAGCATGCCCAGGCATTGTAGGGAGGTCATACAGGCACGTGGAGGCCACACACACTACTGAGCCTCATTTTGACTTGTTTTAAGGACATTACATCAAAGTTGGATCAGCCTGTAGTGTGTTTTTCCACTTTCATTTTGAGTGTGACTCCAATTCCAGACCTCCATGGGTTGATAAATTGGATTTCCATTGATTATTTTTGTGTGATTATGTTGTCAGCACATTCAACTATGTAAAGAAAAAAGTATTTAATAAGATTATTTCTTTCATTCAGATCTAGGATGTGTTGTTTAAGTGTTCCCTTTATTTTTTTGAGCAGTATATTATACACCATTTTAAAGATAAACTTCTCGTTAATCTAACCACGTTGTCCAATTTCAAAAAGGCTTTATAGCGAAAGCATAAAATTAGATTATGTTAGGACATAAACTTCACAAGAAAAACCACACAGCCATTTTCCAAGCAAGGACATGCATCCCAAAAACCAAAGATACAGCTAAAATATTCACTAACCTTTGATAATCTTCATCAGATGACACTCATAGGACTTCATGTTACACAATACATGTATGTTTTGCTCGATAAAGTTCATATTTACATCCACAAACCCCATTTTACATTGGCGTGTGATGTTCAGAAAAACCAAAACTTCCGGTGAATGTGCACATCAATTTACAAAAATACTCATCATAAACGTTGATAAAATTTACAACAGTTATTGAAGGAATTATAGATATACTTCTCCTTAACGCAACCGCTGTGTCAGATTTTAAAATAGCTTTACGGAGAAAGCACATTGTTCAATATTCTGACTACATAGCTTGCCATCAAAGCAAGCTATACAGATGCCCGCCAAGTTCTGGGGTCAACTAAACTCAGAATAAGTATTATAAATATTCTCTTACCTTTGCTGATCTTCGTCAGAATGCACTCACAGGACTCCTACTTCCACAAGAAATGTTATTTTTGTTCGAAATACTCCATATTTATGTCCAAATACCTCCGTTTTGTTTGTGCGTTCAGATCACTATCCAAAGGCATAACGCGCGAGCGTAAATCCAGACACAAAAAGTCAAATAGTTCCATTACCGTTCGTAGAAACATGTCAAACATTGTTTACAATCAACCCTTAGGGTATTTTTAAGATAATATTCCAACCGGACAATAGCGTATTCATTCAAGAAGAAAAAAAATGAACGGCGCGCTGGCGGGCTTGCGCATCACCAAGTCCTTTGTCCATAGGCAGTCCACTCATTGACTGAGCTCCTATTTTCTGCCCAGTAACAGGAGAAGGATGAAACACGTTTCTAAAGGCTGTTGACAGCCAATGGAAGCCTTAGGAAGTGCAACGTGACCCCACAGACACTGTGGTTTCGATAGGGATTCAAAAGAAGAACTACAATTCTCAGATTTCCCACTTCCTGGTTGGATTTTTCTCAGGTTTTTGCCTGCCATATGAGTTATCTTATACTCACAGACATCATTCAAACAGTTTTAGAAACTTCAGACTGTTGTCTATCCAAATCTACTAATAATATGCAAATATTTGACTCTGGGCCCGAGTATTAGGCAGTTTACTCTAGGCATGCTTTTCATCCGAAAATGAAAATACTGCCCCCTATACCTTGAAAAGTTAAAGGTCTTACTCACATCGGCTATGGAGAGCGTGATCACACTGTCGTCCGGAAAAGCTGGTGCTCTCATGCATGCTTCAGTGTTGCTTGCTTCGAAGTGAGTAAACAAGGCATTTAGCTCGTCTGGTAGGCTCACATCACTGGGCAGCTCACGGCTGGGTTTCCCTTTGTTGTCTGTAGTAAGTCATGAAGTACTTTGAGAGACTTGTCAAGGATCATATCACCTCTACCTTACCTGACACCCTAGACCCACTTCAACTTGCTCATCGCCCCAGTAGATCCACAGACAATGCAATCGCCATCACACTGCAAAATGCCCTATTCCATCTGGACAAGAGGAATACCTATGTAAGAATGCTGTTCATTGGGTATAGCTCAGCATTCAACACCATAGTACCCTCCAAGCTCATCATTAAGCTTGAGGTCCTGGGTCTGAACCCTACCCTGTTCAACTGGGTCCTGGACTTCCTGATGGGCCGCCCCCAGGTGGTGAAGGTAGGAAACAACACCTCCACTTCGCTGATCCCCAACACAGGGGCCCCACAAGGGTGTGTTTTCAGCCCCCTCCTGTACTCCCTGTTCACCCATGACTGCGTGGCCACGCACGCCTCCAACTCATTCATCAAGGTTGCAGACGACACAACAGTAGTAGGCCTGATTACCAATAATGATGAGTCAGCCTACAGGGAGTGCAAACTCTTACAAGGCACCCTGTTCAAGGTGAGTTATCGCTGTTCTGATGCCCAGAAGCTCTTTTCGGTCATAAGAGATGGTATCAGCAACATTATGTACAAAATGAGTTACAAACAAAGCGAAAAAACAAACAAAATAGCACAGTTGGTTAGGAGCCTGTGAAAACGGTAGCAATCCCCTCCACCGCCATTAGTAGACATTTGACTTCAGATTCTAGTAGGGTGAGGCCGGGTGCTGTAGACTGTTCTAGTGCCCTCGCCAATTCGTTGATATATACGTTGAAGATGCTGGGGCTTAAGCTGCATCCCTGTCTCACCCCCCGGCCCTGTGGAAAAAAATGTGTGTGTTTTTGCCCATTTCAACCGCACACTTTTTGTGTACAAGGATTCTATAATGTCGTATGTTTTTCCCCCAACACCACTTTCCATCAATTTGTATAGCAGGCCCTCATGCCAAATTGAGTCAAAAGCTTTTTTGAAATCAACAAAGCATGAGAAGACTTTGCCTTTGTTTTGGTTTGTTTATTTGTCAATTAGGGTGTGCATGGTGAATATGTGGTCTGTCGTACGGTAATTTGGTCAAAAGCCAATTTGACATTTGCTCAGTACATTGTTTTCGCTGATGAAATGTATGAGTCTGCTGCTAGTGATAATGCAGAGGATTTCCCCAAGGTTGCTGTTGATGCATATCCCACAATAGTTATCGGGGTCAAATTTGTCTCCACTTTTGTGGATTGGGGTGGTTCCAGATTTTGGGGAATATGCCAGAGCTGAGGATGATGTTAAAGTATAGCCAATTGGAATTTGTGGTCTGTATATTTTATCATTTCATTTAGGATACCATCAACAACACAGGCCTTTTTGGGTTGGAGGGTTTGTATTTTGTCCTGTAGTTCATTCAATGTAATTGGAGAATCCAGTGGGTTCTGGTAGTCTTTAATAATTGATTCAAAGATTTGTATTTGATCGTGTATATGTTTCTGCTGTTTGTTCTTTGTTATAGAGCCAAAAAGATTGGATACATCTCCATTTTGGATAGATAACTCTTTGTGTTTAATTTTTGAGTTTTCCAATTTTCCCAGAAGTGGTTAGATTCTATCAATTCTTCAATTACAATGAGCTGATTTCTGATGTGCTGTTCCTTCTTTTTCCGTAGAGTATTTCTGTATTGTTTTAGTAATTCTCCATAGTGAAGACGCTCAGGTTTTCTGGGTCTCTATGTTTTTGGTTGGATAGGTTTCACATTTTGGTTTTTGCATTCTTCACCAAACCATTTGTCATTGTTGTTCATTTTCTTAGGTTGTCTACTTGAAATTTTTAGATTTGATAGGGAAGCCGAAAGGTCAAATATGACTCACCACCTGGATTCGGTCTTATGTAGCAACAATTTAAGTTCTGTGTTTTACATTGGATAAAAGTAGAGAAACATAGCTACAAAATGGTACATCATACACTGCATTTGAGGAAACAATGGGTAAGTAATTCTGCTTTGAAAGTTGATCAACTTGTCAACTTACTTTTGAGAAAACCGTCTTTCAATGTTTTGGTACTACTATTGGAGAGCCCTTCTTTGTCTACACCCATTCAGCATTGTTCACACCCTCTTCAGCCTTAGCCCCACCCATCTCTTTAAGGGTTGATCCGTGTATTCTGTAGTAACTTGCCTGCTACTTCCAGACATCTAAGAGAGAGAACAGCTCACTGAACATTACTCGCCCTAGCAGAGCTGGTTAGGCTGTTATGTTTACCAGAGCGTTGGTGACTGCAACTGTGCTGTCAGATTGTCAGTTCGTAAATTCAGAGCGTTTCGCGATCAGAGCGCACATTCGACGCTCTTGCCAATAAGTAGGGTTGTTCCAAAGGCTCTGATCTCACAACGACAGTCAAGTACCCAAGCTAACTGGCTAACATTGGCTAGCTTCCTAGCTACTTCCAGACTCATAATGAGAGAACACCCCACTCTGACCATTTTACTCCCCCTAGCAGAGTTGTTTAGGTAGTTTGCATGTTATCCCGAGCGTTGGTGACTGTAACAATGCTGCTGGCAACAATTGAATTACACTTTGTTGTCGATGTTTACTGACAGCGGACATATTCAAAGGGTGTTGAGCATTCAAAAATTCAACAGATATTCTGCGCTCTGGCACACAAAGATGAGAGTCTTTTGTTAAGAAATGTAGCTAGATAGCTAGCTAGGTAAACAATGAATCCCAACTCATGATGTAACGTTAGTTATCGAGCCAGTCAGCTAATGTTAGCTGGCTAGCTAGCTAACAGTACACTAACTTGAAATGAAAATATTGGTGGAGTCTTTTGTTAAGACATGTAGCTAGCTAGCTAGCTAAACAATGGACCATAATCACAACTCATGACATTACAACCCTTAAACCACTTTCTGTCAAAATTAGAAATGTGTAATATCTGAAAATGCAGCTAGCTAGACTATCTTACCCATGGTCTGAAATTGGAGTAGATAGCCAGAGCTAATTTACCAGCTAGTATGTCTATCAACAGTTGCAGTGACATTGTATTGAAATGGATACTTGAATGGAGTATTTTGTTAAGACATGTAGCTAGTTAGCTAGCTAAACAATGGACGATAATCACAACTCATGACGTTACTACCCAGCATGAATCTGCAGGTAGCCAACCAACCAGGTTCTATGGCAATAACTAGTCAAGCAAATGTGTCTGAGTTACGAAGAATAAGATCATACGCAACGTTAGCTAGCGACCCAGCCAGCTAACGTTAGCTAGTTAACAGTACACTTGAAATTAAACCACTTTCTGTCAAAATTAAAAACGTGTAATATCTGAAAATGTAGCTAGCTAGTCTATCTTACCAGTATACATCATGGTTGGACGCGTCTCCTGTCTGATGCCATGCATGGTTGCCCTTAGTTTGATGATGTAATCCAGACTGGTGTTTTCTCCATCTCCTTAGCTATCATACTCGAATTCCACTGATTTCAAAACTCGGTCCTCCAGAAAGTGGAGCGCATACACATAACGTTAGCAACTAGCGAGCCAGCCAGCTAACGTTAGCTAGCTAACAATACACTTTAACTTGACATTAGGTTTATGCAGTTTTACTACGTGCTACATTTAAAAAAAGCCAAGTTTGACTCGATTACCTAGACATACTAACCAGCTCCAATAGACAGATGCATGCTATAGGGCAGACCAATCCAAACTCATCTCTCGGCATGTCCAGCCCACTCATGTTCTCAGCCAATTTCTGGTTAGCTGGAAGGTTTTTCTCTTTTTCTGTGGCTAAACCAACTAGGATCTTAATTTAACAATTGTATTAATATTTACAGATGTCAAACAAGTTTGATATTTAGGCACATGAAAGTTCACATGTTCAAGAAGGCATTACTGCCAAAAAACAGCTCTCCTGTGAAGTCGTGACTTGTGACATACGCCTACCATAATTTCCGGACTATTGAGCGCACCTGAATATAAGCCGCACCCACTAAACTTAAAAAAAAATATTATTTTGAACATAAATAAGCCGCACATGTCTATAAGCGGCAGGTGCCTACCGGTACATTGAAACAAATGAACTTTACACAGGCTTTAACGAAACACGGCTTGTAACAAAAATAAATAGGCTTTAACGAAGCACGGCTTGTAACAAAAATAAATAGGCTTTAACGAAACACGGCTTGTAACAAAAAATAAAAAAATAGCAGTAAACAGTAGCCTACCAAGAAAGTCATTGGTCACTATCTTCCTCCTCCTGTGCACTGAAACCACTGAAGTCATCTCCTTCGGTGTCGGAGTTGAATAGCCTCAGAATTGCTTCATCCGATACTGGATCGTTTTCATTGTCGCTCTCGTCACTGTTTGACCTTAACCCGTTCGGCAATTTCATTGGTCTAATGAAAGCTTCATGCCACCAAGAAACTGAGTACGTCACAGAATGTGGGAAAAATCCATATATTAGCCGTGTCATTGTTTAAGCCGCGAGGTTCAAAGCGTGGGGAAAAAGTTGCGGCTTATAGTCCGGAATTTACGGTAGTTTCCTGAATCTGGTCACATATACTGTTTGGGTTTTCTACTGCTATGTTTACACCTTCACTATTACAGTGAAACATTTTGTCCAGGAAATTGTCTAGACGGGATTGAATTTGTTGTTGCCTAATAGTTTTTTGTGAACGCTCTAAGAGACTTTGGGTTGAGGTAAGTGATTAAGTAGCCTACAGTACTACTGCCAAGAGATAAGCTATAGGTGTACCTGCCAAAGGAGTCCCCTCGAAGCCTACCATTGACTATGTACATACCTAGCGTCCAACAGAGCTGCAGGAGTTGTGACTCATTTTTGTTGGTTATGTTCTCGTAGTTGAGTCTAGGGGAGCATATGGGGGAGGGAATGAGGTCACCTCCAGGTAGGTGTTTGTCCTCTTGTGTGCTGAGGGTGTCAGGTCCTTGTCCAGTTCTGGCATTTAGGTCGCCACAGATTAGTACATGTCCCTGGCCCTAGAAATTGTTGATCTCCCCCCTCTAGGATGGAGAAGCTGTCATCATTAAAGTATGGGAATTCTATTGGGGGGATATAGGCAGCACACATGAAGAAATTTTTCTCTGTTGAGATCATTTCTTTATTATTTATTAGCCAGATGTAAAATCGTCCTGTTTTGACTAATTTAATAGAGTGGGTTAGGTCTGCTCTATACCAAATTAGCACCTGGTAGTTTGGTGGATGTGTAATGGAAATGATATGATTAAAGGTTTGACTAAATGATTTCACTCAGAAACCCTATAACCTGTTGAAATGTATTCAAAATAAGGCTATAATAATGGGTTAAAAACTATATTCCAATACTGTGTGTGAGTAAGACACTGTTACCACTTCAAAATGAGCAGGGCAGAGTTGATAAGATGACCTTGGGAAAGGAACAGGAGAAGAGGTCTCCCTAAGTAAGGGAGAGAAACAACGGCCTGGGAACAGCTAGGCTGGCAAAAGATAAGGAGACAGGTGGTCTGGGTACTGTGGAAAAATACAGCCACCTAAAGCTGGGTGGAGTTCTCTACTGGTGTGTGTGTGTGTGTGTGTGTGTGTGTGTGTGTGTGTGTGTGTGTGTGTGTGTGTGTGTGTGTGTGTGTGTGTGTGTGTGTGTGTGTGTGTGTGTGTGTGTGTGTGTGTGTGTGTGTGTGTGTGTGTGTGTGTGTTAATATAAAAGGCTTTGTACATTGTAAGGATTTTCAGAGCTCTCATAAATACACGTTTTGACCATTGTTGGCTGGGTCCCTGTCTGCTTCATTCAACCGGAATCTTACACACTCTGGTGGGGCAGACTGAGTAGTTTAATTGAAGTTCGGTTTAAGAACATTGATAACTTAATTCCCGTAACAGGATGGGACTGCCAGCTCTCTGTAACCTAGAGGGAAACCAGTGGGTCCGTCTCCTTTATACCATGTTTCTTGTAGGATGAGAGTGTCTGGGTTCCTGCTCTTAAGGCCAAAGGCAGATGACCTCAGACCTTGTATATTCCAGGATGAGATAGTAAAAGCTTTGTGTTCCATAATGTCTAATGTTGTTTTTGTGTGGTTTAGGCCCAGACCATCACTCTAGGTGTGATAAGAGCATGTTGAGCCACTGATACATGTCTCTTGGTTCGCAGGATGGGGCTTGGGCGGGTGTAATAGTGGGGGTTGGGCCTGTTGCTCTGCTCACGGCCTGGGCTTATGTCCTACTGTCATGTTGATGTCCTTGCCGCAGGGGCGGGGGGCATGGGGTGGGCAGAAGGAGCATAGGTCTGATATGGGGGGCCTATATAGGGTGTGGCCAGGGTTTGCTTGGGGTGGTCTTAGCTTGCTGGGGTGTGGCTGGTGATGCTGTGGTCTGGGTGTAGGTCCTCTTGGCATGGGTTCTCTCAGTGCCGGTCCTTCAGGAGGGGGTTTTGCAGGTCTGGGAGGGTGTCTCGCTGGTCTGGGTGAGACACCCTCTCTGACCTGCAAGACCCCCACCTGAAGGACCTGCAACTACTCACCACATTTGATGCACTGCAGTACTAGATTCATTCTCTGATCCTTTGATTGATTAGACAACATGCCATTTCATGCTGGAAGAGCTCTGATAGGTTGGAGGACGTCTTCCAGAAGTTGTCATAATTACTGTGTAAGTCTATGGAAGGGGGTGAGAACCATGAGCCTCCTAGGATTTGTGTTGAAGTCAATGTACCCAGAGGAGGACGGAAGCTAGCTGTCCTCCGGCTACACCATGGTGCTACCCTACAGAGTGCTGTTGAGGCTACTGTAGACCTTCATTGCAAAACAGTGTGTTATAATCAATTATTTGGTGATGCGAATATATTTAGTATAGTTTTATCTACAAACACTAACTTTTCATGAAATTCACTGAGGAGGATGTTCCTCCCCTTCCTCCTCTTGAGCAGGCTCCAATGATTTTCACACATGGTGAAGATTTGTTAGCATTCCTGAAAAAATATATTAGCTTAATCATTTTTAATACCACACAAATGACTGAAATACGTGGCTACTCTGACAACCTGAGATCAATCTAGTCTAGTCTTGAAGTTTTCATACCCAAATGTTTTAGAACACCTACTCATTCAAGGGTTTTTCTTTATTTGTACGATTTTCTACATTGTAGAATAATAGTGAATACATCAAAACTATGAAATAACACATATGGAATCATGTAGTGACCAAAAAAGTGTTAAACAAATCAAAATATATTTTATATTTGAGATTCTTCAAATAGCCACCCTTTGCCTTGATGACAGCTTTGCACACTCTTGGTATTCTCTCAACCAGATTCATGAGATAGTCACCCTGAATGCATTTCAATTAAGTAGTTGTTTTTCCCACCTGTGTTTGTGGGAGATTATTTTGAGTTAGTGCATGTAGCACCTCTGCCGTCACGGTTTGTGTTTTGTTTATAGTTTATTGTTTGTCTCACATTAAAATAAAAGATGTGGAATGATACCCACGCTGCGCCTTGGTCTCCTTCCTACGACGAACGTGACACCCACAAGGCCAAAAAGAACGAGGACGGGAACCCTCCAAGATCCCCCCCACAGTTCCCCATAGCTGTCCCTCAACCATCCGAGACCCCTCCCACAGTCATCCCCCCAAGAAAAATAAAAAATAAAATAAAATAATAACAAATATAATTAATTCCATTCTCCACTACCAAGAACCCTCCCAATGCATCAACAACCAAGACAATGAACTTATGAGAAAAGGAAAAAGACAAAAGAAAACAGAAAACAACAATGCAAAAAAAGCAAAAGACATCAATGACAACTAAAATCATAACAGCAAGGCCGACTGTATATGTTTGAGTGCATGTCTGCCACTAAATACAATGCTTCAGTAGTAAAGATTGAAAAAAGTAATGGGTCTAGACAGCTGCCTTGGGGAATTCCTGATTCTACCTGGATTATGTTGTAGAGGCTTCCATTAAAGAACACTCTCTGTGTTCTGTTAGACAGGTAACTCTTTATCCACAATATAGCATGGGTGTAAAGCCATAACACATATGTTTGGAAAGCAGCAGAATATGATCAATAATGTCGAAGGCCGCACTGAAGTCTAACAAAACAGCCCCCACAAACTTTGTATCATCAATTTCTCTAAGCCAATCATCAGTCATTTGTGTAATTGCTGTGCTTGTTGATTGTTCTTCTCTGTAAGCATGCTGAAAGTTTGTTGTCAATTTGTTTACTGTAAAATAGCATTGTATCTGGTCAAACACAAATCTTTCCAAAAGTTTCCTAAGGGTTGGTAGCAGGCTGATTGGTTGGCTATTTGAGCCAGTAAAGGGGGCTTTACTATTCTTAGGTAGCGGAATTACTTTTGCTTCCCTCCATGCCTGAGGGCACACAATTTCTAGTAGGCTTAAATGTTTTTCTTTATTTTATTTCATCTTTATTTAACCAGGTACGCAAGTTGAGAACAAGTTCTCATTTACAATTGCGACCTGGCCAAGATAAAGCAAAGCAGTTCGACACATACAACAACACAGAATTACACATAGAGTAAAACAAACATACAGTCAATAATACAGTAGAAAAATAAGTCTATATACAATGTGAGCAAATGAGGTGAGATAAGGGAGGTAAAGGCAAAAAAGGCTATGGTGGCAAAGTAAATACAATATAGCAAGTAAAACACTGGAATGGTAGATTTGTAGTGGAAGAAAGTGAAAAGTAGAAATATAAATAATGGGAATAATGGGGTGCAAAGGAGGAAAATAAATAAATAAATACAGTAGGGGAAGGTGTAGTTGTTTGGGCTAAATTATAGATGGGCTATGTACAGGTGCAGTGATCTGTGAGCTGCTCTGACAGTTGAATTGAAGATGTGGCAAATAGGAGTGGAGTCCGCTATTATCCTCAGTAATTTTCCATCCAATGACAACCCGGTGGCTTGTCATTGTTGATAGACAACAATTATTTTTTCACCTCTTCCACACTAACTTTAAGGAATTGAAAATTACAGTGCTTGTCTTTCATAATTTGGTCAGATATACTTGGATGTGTATTGTCAGCATTTGTTACTGGCATGTTATACCTACATTTGCTAATCTTGCCAATGAAAAAGTCATTAAAATAGTTGGCAATATCAGTTGGTTTTGTGATGAATGAGCCACCTGTTTCAATGAATGATGGATCTCAGGTTGCCTTTTTTCCCAGAATTTCATTTAAGGTGCTCTAAAGCTTTTTGCTGTCATTCTTTATTTAATTTATCTTGATTTCATAGTGTAGTTCCTTCTTCTTTTTATTCAGTTTAGTCACATGATTTCTCAATTTGCAATACGTTTGCCAATCGGTTGGGCAGCCAGAGTTATTTGCCATTCCTTTCGCCTCATCTCTCTCAACCATACAATTTTTCAATTCCTCATCAATCCACGGGGATTTAACAGTTTTTACATTCATTTTCTTAATGGGCGCATGCTTATTGGCAACTGGAATAAGAAATTTCATAAATGTGTCAAGTGCAGTGTCTGTTTGCTCCTCATTACACACCACGGACCAACAGATATTCTTTACATCAATAACATGGGAATCACTACAAAACTTATTGTATGACCTCTTATACACTATTTTAGGCCCAGCCTTTGGAACTTTGGTTTTCCTAGATATAGCTACTATATTGTGATCACTACATCCGATGGATCTGAATACTGCTTTCAAGCACATTTCTGCAGCATTAGTAAATATGTGATCAATACATGTTGATGATTTCATTTCTGTGCTCTTTGTAACTACCCTAGTTGGTTGACTGATAACCTGAACCAGGTTGCAGGCACTGGTTACAGTTTGAAGCTTTTTCTTGAGTGGGCAGCTTGATGAAAGCCAGTCAATATTTAAATCACCCAGAAAATATACCTTTCTGTTGATATCATATACATTATGTGATATCAAGGTAGCCTAGTGGTTAGAGTGTTGGGCCAGTAACCAAAAGGTTCCTAGATTGATTCCCCAAGCTGACAAGGTAAAAAAATAAATCTGTTGTTCTGCCCCTGAACACGGCAGTTAACCCACTGTTCCTAGGCTGTCATTATAAATAAGAATTTGTTCTTAACTGACTTGCCTAGTTAAATTAGAAATAAATTATCAAGCATTTCACACATGTTATCCAGATACTGACTGTTAGCACTTGGTGGTCTATAGCAGCTTCCCACCAGAATAGACTTTAGATGAGGCAGATGAATGTGTAACCATATAACCAACAGTATTTGACATGAGATCCTCTCTAATCTTTACAGGAATGTGGTTCTGAATATAAACAGCAACACCTCCACCATTGGCATTTCTATCGTTTCTATAAAGGTTATAACCTTGTCTTGCTGCCACTGTATCGTCAAAGGTATTAATTATCTAAGTGAGTTTAAGAGATAGTCAGAATATGAACGTCATCTGTTACTAGCAAATTACTGATTTCATGAACCTCGATCCTTAAGCTACATATGTTAACCTGTTAGGGCTAGGGGGCAGTATTGACACGGCTGGATAAAAAACGTACCCGATTTAATCTGGTTACTACTCCTGCCCAGTAACTAGAATATGCATATAATTATTGGCTTTGGATAGAAAACACCCTAAAGTTTCTAAAACTGTTTGAATGGTGTCTGTGAGTATAACAGAACTCATATGGCAGGCCAAAACCTGAGAAGATTCCATGCAGGAAGTGGCCTGTCTGACAATTTCTTGCCCTTCTTGATTATCTCTATCCATTACAGAGGATCTCTGCTGTTACGTGACACTTCCTACGGCTCCCATGGGCTCTCAGAAGGCGGCAAAAAGCTGAATCGTGGCTTTGCAGGCTCTGGCTGAAAAAAAGTAGCGCGTTTGGGTAGTGGCTGGTTACAGTACTGTGAGACTCAGGCGCGTGCCCGCGTCGACCCCATGCCTTGTTTTCTTTCGTCTGTTTACCTAAACGCAGATTCCAGGTCGGAATATTATCGCTTTTTTACGAGAAAAATGGCATAAAAATTGATTTTATGGCCTCCCAAGTGGCGCAGTGGTCTAAGGCACAGCATTGCAGTGCTTAAGGGGTCACTACAGCCCCTGGTTTGATCCCAGGCTGTGTCACAGCTGGCTGTGACCGGGAGACCCAAGAGGCGGTGCACAATTGGCCCAGTGTTGTCTGGGTTATGGGAGGGTTTGGCCGGCTGGGATTTCCTTGTCCCATCGTGCTCTAGCAACTCCTTGTGGCGGGCTGGGCGCTTGCAAGCTGACTTTGGGCACCTGCAAGCTGACTATGGGTGCCAGCTGTACGGTGTTTCCTCTCACACATTGCTGTGGATGGCTTCCGGGTTAAGTGAGCAGTGCAGCTTGGCATGCTCGTGTTTCGGAGGATGCATGGCTCTTGACCTTTGCCTCTCCTGACTCCGTACTGGAGTTGCAGCGATGGGACAAGACTGTAACTACAAATTGGATAACACGAAAAAGGAGTAAAAATAAGTATGCTTATTTTTTGTTATTTGTAAACTCAGGTTCCCTTTATCTAATATTAGGTTTTGGTTGAAGATCTATAACATTGAGTATCAAACATTTGCAAAAATAGAGAAAATCAGAAAGTGTTTACATACATTCTCTTCCTCTTGGGCCCCCCATAGGCCTGAGCTCAGGAGATTCAGCCCCAGTAAGCCCCTACATTAAGCCGGCCGTGCTTCTCACCTCACTTTCCACTTCTTCTCTTCATGATGAGCAGGCTGACCACAGGCCGGCCTAGTTGAGCTACTGAGCTTTAGAAACAGCTACATTAATAGGTGTGGTGTGACAAAGGGACGCTGCTCATGTTGTTTCGTTTTCAGTTACTCTGCAAAACATCAACTCAATAACCACTCAAATATAGAATAACCTACTAAGCCATGCAATGCATATTACACTCTGGGCCTACTTTAGCTAGTGTGGTTTCCCTTGCTCTGATGAAGTGCATCAGATGTAACATTTGTACATCAGTAGTGACTCACCTCAGACACTTTCCCCACATCTTGCTATAACAGTGAATTCATTTCGGAAAAGAAAATGAACAGTGCAATTGAAGGCATTTTATTTTCTTAAACATAATAGTCTGGCTACTGTACAACTGAGGTGTAACCAAACTATTTACAGCAATGAGTTGCAAACTGGTAAAGTGTATTAAGCAGTGGTAGTAGCCAATCTGCTGTGAGATATGTGGAGCCTGTTGTTCTGAGGTCATGAGGTCATGATGATTCATTCCTGAAGGAAACACTTCTCCTAACTTTACTGTAACCTGTGTAAACTCATTGAGATTATTATGTCCAGTAGAGTAGCAGTATGAGTGAACATGAGCGAGAAAACAGAACTGCAATGTTATTCATAGAGAAACTGAGGGAGATGATTTATAAAGCAACAATATTTGTTAAAGTATATGTTTAGATGAATCATGTAAATAAAAAATAGTATGATATGTTACAAAATATCACATCAATTATGAATACTTTGAAAATGTCATACTTATGCTATTTTAAATGTGTGTAATTAAATGTGGTCTCTTGTAAATATACAAATGATCATTAAAATGATCTAATCAGGCAAGTCGGAAAGTGTGAATGAAGTCAACTGTGCTGACATGTTAAAAACAAAGTGCTTTGTAACACTAAAACTAGCGGCAACTGAGCTGCCACCACCATAAAGGAGACAAAACCATATCATTGCTGGTGTATTGAAACATGGTTGTGAGGATATTGGGACAGATTTAAAGTATACTGAAACATTCATCATGAGGTGTTCTGAAACATGATTTGAGGTAACACCACTTAATCAATAGTTGTGCACAACCTAGCCAGAGACTGCGAGCACTGAAAGGTGTTTTGAGTCCTGTGTAGTACAGAATTAAATCATTTCTCTTTTGGTGTTGTTCCCCCTCTCAAAAGCTCCTAAACACTATGATGGTGTTTTGAGTCCTGTCTAGTGCAGGATTAGATCCCTTCTGGAGTTTCCAAATACTGTAAATGGGAGAACCTCTTATTGTATATTCCCTGCTCTTATGTGGTGTGTTGATTAACTCATCATTGGTAATTCCTAAAGGTAAATTGTACAGTATAATGATCAAACAAAGGACACAAGAAAATATAGTTTTGTGGAAGTAAATGAATACGTTTGTCCAGGATAATAATTCATGAGTACAAAATTACTTTTTCAAGACATGATTGAAGCTTCAAATACTTTCTTTTATTTGCAAATTATTAAATAAAACATGAACAGGTCTTTCACATATTTTTATTACGTAAAGACAGTTCAAAGATCAATAAGGTATTAATATTATTATTCAAAATCAATAGAAATGTGGCATTATAGTTCACATTCATGGGGGGGAAAATGCAGGCAATGACTGCTAATTTAAAAGTGGGGCTCATACATAACTTGTACAAAACTTCACCCCAGGGCTCAATGCCTACCCTGGGGCGGCAGGGCTCAATGCCTACCCTGGGGTGGCAGGGTAGCCTAGTGGTTAGAGTGTTGGACTAGTAATTGAAAGGTTGCAAATTCAAATCTCTGAGCTGACAAGGTACAACTCTGTCGTTCTGCCCCTGAACAAGGCAGTTAACCCACTGTTCCTAGGCTGTCATTGAAAATAAGAATTTGTTTTTAACTGACCTGCCTAGTTAAATAAAGGTGTATGTTTTCTGCAGGGGGACAGAAATAGCTAAAAACAATAAGCAAAATGTGAACTTCGAACATTGTGCTCCTGTACTGTTCAGAATTCCCCCAGTCTGAAGCATGGAGGTGGATGTCCTATTTGTGGCAGGTGTGCCCTCTAGCAAACTCTATGATCCAGTATAAAAACAGGCAAGTTTGCAGGTGCCTTCCCTGTATTTGGGTCCTTTATGAACTCAGACAGGTGAGATCACACCAAATGCACAGATGGAAGAAAGTATCCGTCAATGAAAGCACTATAACATTTTATCCCATTGAAGAAGGAAATGGAATTCACTCAATAAGAACATTTATTTTGTGTAGCATTTCGGACGCTAATGCTAATAGTCCAACTAAAACAGCCATTTGGATTCATTGATCAGTTTTCTTGATGCTACATTTACTGTGTAGCATATAGCATTGTTTGCAGCTTCATGCACTTTTATGCAAATTAAGGCCTGCTTTTTAGTTAACACTGCTGGCTTGTTTCCCTCCTAATTTTATGACTTATATTTACTGTTTGATGCATACCCACATGCTATTTGCTACACTAAATAGCCACTGCTATTTTGGCCTGCTGTAGCTTTGGCCCACTTTGGGTGTTTCAAAGTACTTCCATTCTGTTTTGAAATACATTCAGTGTATCATGCCACTTACATTGGGTTTATATTCAAACACCCTCCAAAACACTAGATGTTAGCTAAGGTGCACTACTTTCCATGGTGTATTGAGTCTTTCTATTTGAACAGTTTACCTGGGCAGGCCGGGAGTTGAATAGTGGAGTTTCTGCTGCTAACTTGGTTCTGAACCTTACTGGTTAGGGTTCCTGTCATATCACTCTTCAGTATGACACTGCTCTGGTAGTGGTCATCATAGGCTACGCTCCTGGTCAGTGTCTGGCCATTCATGGTATTTTAATACTGTAGATATAATACTGACAGTTATGTTTCAATGATCACTAGGATGCATGAGATTTTGGATATAAAAAGGTTCTGTACCTTGCATCTCAAGTCGCGTGTTCCCAATGTTGAGTTACAAAGTGCCTTCGGAAAAGTATTCATACCCCTTGACTTTTTCCACATTTTGTTATGTTACAGCCTTATTCTAAAATGGGTAGATGAGTCGTCATCTATAACACAGGTGAGAAGCAGACGTGCGGCCACACACCCTCCACAAGGCAAAACATCACATCTGACAGGGCCCGTCAACTCCTGGGCATGTAGAATAGTCTATCCCCGGGGGGATAATAAACAAAAACAATATACTGTATACAGCAATATGTACACAACGAACAGTATCTGGTGAGCTAGTCCCAAACTGTTTGTGTGTGTTGAAGAGTGGAGGGTGGATTTGAAAGGGAAGTAGCAGCCGCAAGATTGAACGTTATTTCTGTATCGCTGGTGGTGTAGTTGCTGGTGCGTGTGTGTCTGTGTTTGGCTAGTGAGTGAGCACTGGGAGCAATAGTGTTAGACTGGTTTTGAGGGTTATTCGTCGACACCCTTACTGGACATTATAGCCCGTTAAACAATTGTTGTTGGGTGATTGTGGGACGCCATACTGTCACCAGTTCTCTCTGTCTTGTAGTTCTTGTGCGGACATTTGGAATTGACGCTACTCCCATACATGCTTAGAAAAAAAGGGTTCCAAAAGGGTTCTGCAGCTGTCCCTATAGGAAAACACTTTTTGGTTCCAGGTAGAAGTATTTTGGGTTCCATGTAGAACCCTCTGTGGAAGATAGCATCTTTTTTTTGTTGAGTGTAGAACTTTGAACCATCACCACACCCCATTCCTGGAACGAGTGAACCAAACTGGGCCTAGAGATTACAGTGGGGGTGTCACAAAGGGGGTGTCATTATATTGTCATTTTTCTGTGTTTCTTTGTCCAAATACTTTGATTATATGCAACTATTTTACAAGAGACCACAATAAAAGCAGCAACCTGGCTGTAAGCTCCCACCAAATTGTAAAGCACCTGTGAGCTGTTATTTTTAACCTTTCTTTAACTAGGCAAGTCAGTTAAGAACAAATTCTTATTTACAGTGACAGCCTAGGGACTTAACTGCCTTGTTCAGAGGTAGAACGACAGATTTTTACCAGCTCGGGGATTCAATCTAGCAACCTTTCAGTTACTGGCCCCACGCTCTAAAACCACTTGGCTACCTGCCGTTATTGCATGGAAATAGTTCCAAAACTCTTAGCAAACTTAAGTGGCGTGGTGTCGGCTACACTTATTTATCTACAGACTTAAAATGTTAAATTGTATTAACTTATAGTAGGCTAGATTTTGTCAGCTCAACTGGATTTCCTTTTTTTAACAACTAAAATACATTTGTTTTCTTATTATAATACTAATATAATCTTGTAATGTTATCACTGCAGCAATATACGTAAGAAAACACAAATAATATGAATAGCTCTATAAACGTTAAGCACTGTAAAAGATGTACAAGATGTGCAATGTCTTTATTTATCTACAACCTCTTAAGGATTACCCCCTCCAAAAATGACATACACAAATCTAACTGCCTGTAGCTCAGGCCCTGAAGCAAGGATATGCATATTCGTGGTTCCATTTGAAAGGAAACACTTTGAGGTTTATGGAAATGTGAAAGGAATGTAGTAGAATATAACACAATAGATCTGGTAAAAGATAATACAGAAAAAATATATAATAATATTTTGTACCATCATCTTTGAAATGCAAGAGAAAGGCTATAATGTATTATTCCAGCCCAGGCACAATTTATATTTTGTCCCCTAGATGGCATCAGTGTATGTGCAAAGTTTTAGACTGATCCAATGAACCATTGCATTTCTGTTCAAAATGTTGTACAATGACTGCCCAAATGTGCCTAATTTGTTTATTAATAACTTTTCATGTTCAAAATTGTGCACTCTCCTCAAACAATAGCATGGTATTCTTTCACTGTAATGGCTACTGTAAATTGGACAGTGCAGTTACATTAACAAGAGTTTATGCTATCAGATATGTCTATGTCCAGGGAAATTTTCTTGCAACTTACAACCTCATGCTAATCACATTAGCCTACGTTAGCTCAACCGTCCCGTGGAAGGGTCCCCGATCCCGAAGATCATCATTTATATACCGTTCCCAATATATTATATAACAGTTATAACTAAGTATTTTAACACAAATAAACATTGGTACAACAACGTGGATGCCTCAGAAGAAATAAAGGATTACATTTACAGTATGATATCTGTTTACAGGAAATGTTCAGATACTTTCTCTCAAGCAATAGAGCTAAGGTCTGACTTGCAAGCACCCTAGTCGGGATCCATTCAACATTGAAATACAGATAAATTGATAGTATGGTTTTAAGGAAAAATGACAAAATACTTAAAAATTGTCATACCATTGTACAATAGAAAAGCTGTTACTTATTAATCTTAACAAACTCAAAATGACATGCAGTACGTCTTTCTTGTTGTCATCTCTTGATGTTCATTTGTCACTAGTTCAATCGTCTGTCTGACCAACTCAACCAGGGCACAGAATGTTCAGTCAACCCTTGTCTTAGTTCTGCTTTATACAATTACATGTTGTTAAAATGTCTACCCTTGAGTCTCTGGGCTGCCTGCCACATCTGGGTTCCCAGCCATGTTGATCTGTCCATACTCCACCATGTCTGTGGCTGGGGTCCTCTGCTTCCTTTGCTTGTCTATTTTCACATCAGCGTATACCACATCCTCATCCTCGTTAATGCTTACTGAAACATGGAAGGAAGAGGAAAGTTGTTGTACAATCTGGACATGTTGTATGTTCTGCACAAAAGTACAATTTATTTGTAATTTTTACCTGAAGTATCATATCTGGATGTTCGTTTCTTGCATAGATGGTTAATACCGACATATAGTGCAAGAAGTAGTGTGAGTGTTCCAACAATCAAAGCCACTGTCACAGCTACAAAAGGAAACTGGGAAGACACAACTAGAAAGAAAACATCAGTACACTTTTACATGATTCATAATTCATGCAAATTAAATGATTTCTACTCTTAATTCAAAAGGTGGGAATGAAGTCAACTGTCCTGACATTACCTGGGCAGGCCGGGAGATCAATTGTTGAGTTCCTTCTGCTAACATTATTCTGAGCAAGGCAGGTCAGTTCTGCCATTTCACTGCTCTTCAGTGTGACAGCATTGAAGGCTACACTCCTGTTCAGAGTCTGGCCGCTCATGGTCCAGCTATACTGCAGACCATCTCCCTCTGAGGAGCATGTGACCAGGGTCTCTCCATGAGGCAGACAGAGGTGAGACAACACTGGCACTGACACCGGGGCTGACAGACACAAACACAGAGACGCCATAAAATCTACTAACTCATACAAAATGTATATCTAAAGCATTACAGTATATGTCTTAACAATAACCTCTCTCTGTGTAGTATTACTGCTGCCAAGTACTGCAGTATAAACCTATTGAAGTACTGACATCCTGGTGACCTTTCAGAAACCCCCCTCACCAGGAAAAGGATGCGTTAAGTGTTTAGGCCTAACTAAAAAAACAAAAAGGTTCTGTACCTTGTATCTGAAGTTGCATGTTGACCTGGCGCAACAGTGATCCCTCTGAGTTAAATATTTCCATTTTGTAATCTCCAGAGTCATTTTTTAAGACTCTGTCCAGCCTGAATGTTCCATTATTAAATAACTCAGAGCGATTCTTAAACTCCGGTTGCAGTTTCGGTTCCCAGTCTTTACCAGTTTTGATGACCAGAATATATTTATCACCTTTCGTCAGTCTTATTTCTTCATTACTGCTGTCTGCAGCCAGGATAATGAACAAAGCTTCTCCCAAAGCCCCATAGCATTGATGAGTTCCATTATAATGAGAGAGATTACAGGCCGTGGCACTAACTGTGGAGTAATTATTTTAGGTCAGTAGGTAATGTATGTTTGTGTTGCATTAATTTAAGTCTGAAAGTGCATTTAAGTGAAAAAGTCTAAATCTAACAATAGCTCAATACAAAATAATAGTTAAATAGTTAAATAATAGTTAAATAAAGGCAAAAAAAATAAAACAATTAAAAATAGTGAAATTTATGCTAAGCAAATATTTCATATAGAGAGCCTTCAGAAAGTATTCACACCCCTTGACTTTTTCCACATTTTGTTGTGTTACAGTCTACATTTAAATTGATTAGATGTAGATTTTGTGTCACTGGCCTACACACAATACCCAATAATGTCAAAGTAGAATTATGTTTTTTTTTTTTTATATTTATTAATAAAAAACGAAAAGCTGAAATGTCTTAAGTCAATAAGTATTCATCCCCTTTTGTTATGGCAAGCCTAAATAAGTTCAGGAGTAAAAATGTGCTTAACAATTAGTTCAATGGACTCACTCTGTGTACAATAACATTATTTTAGAATATCTACCCCATCTCTGTACCCCACACATACAATTATATGTAAGGTCCCTAAGTCAAGTAGTGAATTTCAAACACAGATTCAACCACAAAGCCCAGGAAAGTTTTCCAATGCCTAGAAAAATGGTAGATGGGTAAACATTTATAAAGCAGACATTGAATATCCCTTTGAGCATGGTGAAGTTATTAATCACATTATGGATGGTGTATCAATACTACAAAAATACAGATGTCCTTCCTAACTCAGTTGCCGGAGAGGAAGGAAACCGCTCAGGGATTTTACCGTGAGGCCAATGGTGACCTTAAAACATTTACAGAGTTTATTGGAGGCTGGAGGAGCAAACTGAGGCTGGATCAACAACATTGTAGTTTCTCCACGATACTAACCTCAATGAGAGTGAAATGAATGAAGCTTGTACAGAATAAAATATTCTAAAACATTCAAACTGTTTGCAACAAGGCACTAAAGAAAAACTGCAAAGACATTTTGCAATAAATTAACTTTATGTCGTGAACTCAAAGTGTTATGTTTGGTGCAAATCCAATACAACACATTGCTGAGTACCACTCGTCATATTTTCAAGAATGGTGGTGGCTGCCTCATGTTATGGGTATGCTTGTCATCGGCAACAACTAGGGAGTTTTTAGAATATAAATAAACGGAATAGAGCTAAGCACAGGCCAAATCCTAGAGGAAAACCTGGTTCAGTCTGCTGCTTTCCAACAGACACTTGGAGACAAACTCACCTTTTACAAGGACAATAACCTTAAACACATGGTCAAATATACACTGGAGTTGCTTACCAAGACGACATTGAATGTTTCTGAGAGGCCCAGTTTTGACTTATATCGGCTTCAAAATCTATTGTAAGACTTGGAAATAGCTGTCTAGCAATGATCAACAATCAACTTGGCAGAGATGGAAGAATAAAACATTTAAAAACTGTTCAAATATTGTATAATCCATATGTGGTAAAGCTCTTAGAGACTTACCCAGAAAGACTCACAGATGTAATCACTGTCGAAGGTGATTGATTCAGGGGTGTGAATACTTATGTAAATGAGATATTTCTGTATTAAATTTTCAATACATTTGCAAAAATGTCTAAAAACACATTTTCACGTTGTCTTCGTGGGATATAGATCGGTGAGATTTTTTAAATGTATTATTCCATTTTGAATTCAGGCTGTAACATAACAAAATGTGGAATAAGTAAAGGGGTATGAGTACTTTCTGAAGGCACTCAGTTATTGATTATTTATTTAACAGTGAACCCACTCTTCTAGAATATGTACTGCTTTTTTTAATATATATTTTAACATTATGTAATCATAGAAACTGGATTAACAGAACATTGGATTAACAGAACATTTTCAACAATTAGCATAATTTTCTGATTGTTTTTGTTTGTTTGTTATTATGGCTTGGCTAGGCCTTATTCTCTTATTCTCTGTAATATAATGTCTTACCTTGTGTTGCTGCTGTCACCACCAAAACTATAACTATCAGGGGATCCATTTATCTTTTGCCTGCATGAAAATTAAGAGGAATGAATTTAAGCATAAATCTCAGAGGAGCATTAGCTTCAAAAAGGTGTAAATTGAATTAAACTGATCAAAATGTGATGATACTATACAAATCAAAGACAGGGTTGTAGACAGTTTGTCAGGGCGACAGACAGACTTTGTCAGTTCTGCATGGCGTGCCCGTGTAGGTGCATGCTTGAAGTGAATAGCAAACCATAACTAGCCTACTCTGCTTGCTTGCAAACTTAGTATTTTATTCCACTGAACATTGTTAGGTATTTACAACATATTCATCTAAAACATAATCCAAGGAACACAATCCCTGTGTTGCAATATTAATAGACCTATCTAAGGCCTTTGTTATTGTCGACTATTCACCACTCATTCAAAGGTTGTCTGAAATGGGCCTCGACTAGGAGTCTTGCAAGTGATTTGGGAACTATCTGTCAGACAGGACACAATGTGTGCTTTCTGATGGTGTCAAGTCACCTCAATATTACTAAAGGTGTCCCGCAGGGGTTGATTTTGGTACCTGTCCTCTTTACTGTTAATATAAATAAGATTTATGTATCTGCAAAAACCTGCAACATTCATCTGTATGCAGATGACACTATTATGTACACTAATGCCCTTACTGCTGACCAGGCTATATTACTGCTGACCAGGCTATGTTAGAGCTGCAATCTGAATTTATTGCCTTGCAGAAAGCCCTTGTTGATTTAAAATTGGTACTTAATGCGGGAAAAAGTAAATGTATGTTTTTTTCTAATTCTCATAGAAATATTTTAGATGGTTTATGCATTGGATGGTTCTCTCATCGAGCAGGTTCCCGCCTATAAATATCTCGGCTTTTGGATTGACAAAAATGTGAGGTTTCAAAAACATACGCATAAGCTAGTTAAGAAGCTGAGATTTAAAGTAAGCTTCTTTTATAGAAATAGATCATTCCTCTCCCGAAACAACAGGAAGCAGGTTGTACATGCAACCATCCTGCCAGCTCTTGATTATGTTGACCCCATTTATCAGAAGGTCGGCTGGACCTCTCTAAATTCCTGTAGATCACTTAACTTCTCTCTTTTTGTTTTGCAAAGCTCCGCTGCACAAGCTTCCAACATATCTCACTTCTCTGTTAATGTATACAATTACGAGGCACCAAACCCGCTCACAGGGTTGGTTAACTCTTCAGGTCCCTTGTGTCTCCACCAACCAAAGTAAACCAGCCTTTAGTTTCAATGCTCCCGTGTTTGGAATCATTTATAAACCTCATTACGTTTTGAATCCCTTGTGCCAATAGGGCAATTTAGAACGCTGACGAGGGATGACTTCACTGAGGTTTGCGAGTGTTTCGGTAGATTGTATTAATTGATTTGTGTTGTTGAAATGTAGCGTACAGTACAGTATCTGTATCTTGTAGTTTATTTTTTGCTGTTTTATTGCATTAGCAAATTGATTTGTGAATTGTTTTGTTCTCAGGGCACCATTGAGAATGAACCCTGGTCTCAATTGGGCTCCTCTTAATAAATAAAAGTGAAATAAAATACAAATGAAAGGTCACTACCTTCAATCTAAATTAGCTGCAATGGAATAGAGATACATTATTACAGTTGCACAAACATTATTATCAATATCATTGTAGAGATTCAAACAAAAGGTCTAAATGTTGGTATTGTTTTTCATTTGTATATTTTTTATAGGCTATTCAGTACTGTATCCACATACCATGTTTACACTGAGTTAAGGTTGCCCATTCGTGTGCCACGCTACAGCATTTCTGCCCCTCTCAAACAGGTCAACTTAATCTCTAGGCAAATGGTCCAGCTTCGGCTGCCACACTTTAATATAAATGTTTTAATTTCCTTTCATCCCAGAGCTAAATCTTTCCATAGGCAAAACCTTCAAAATCTCCTGATACCACTGTATAATCCCAGATTTCTTAATACATGATCATTGCATGGGTTGTTTTTTTAAATCCAAATTAAATAACTGTTACTGTTTTTTATTGGTAAAGATTGGTTTCATTAGCAATGGTTAATACTGTGTGGGCCAGTTTCCTGGACAGAGAGTAAGCCTAGTCCAAAGCATTATCAATAAAGAATGTCCATTGAAATAGCTTTTCAGTCCAGGACTAGTGTGTCCTGCATGCAATTTATAGTAGACTGGATCTTACATTATCTTAGATTTACGATAGTCCTGTCTTTTTCCTCAAGTATCAACTTCCATCTCCATATAACTCATTAGATAGAGAAAATGCATACACGTATACTGACCAGAATCCCTCACCAAAGTCAAAATGGCAAAAAAGTCCTGGAGAAAGTGGGCAAAATGTACGGTGCTTTAGAAAATTGTTATGCTCTTTGAATAGCTGTCATCTCATCTTAGTCCTCTCTTCTAAAGTGAAGAAATAATGTGACTAACGTGTGACGTATGACATCCGCTCAGAATGTGACCAAGTTTGCCACCTGCACGTCTTAATGTCTTAAGGCTTAGTGGGCAGCTGAAACACTCTCTATGTATCGTTTCCACACAAAAAAAGGGAACCTAAAAGTGAATATATACATTTAAACAGATATTTCCATTTGTAAGGTGTCTCTTAAGTTAAGTTAGGCGTCATCATGAGTATTTTGTGTTAGACAAAACACAAATGAAACAAATCTTTAATGAAACTAGTTTGACGCAAAGTAACAATACCTCTTAATGCAAGCCCATACCATCAAAAAGATTGGGATACCACATATAGATGATTAGACAGACGTTGTGGATTACAGATGGAATGTCATGCTTTGATTAATATTGTGCTTTGCTGAAAAACACCATTAAATACCGTTAATAGAATCTGGACTAGTTCTGTGTTAGATGTGCAGTGCTATACACAACAAGGACTCCGTAGTCACTAATATACAAATGTAATGTATGGCGCTTCATTAAAAAAACAACATGAACGTTCATCTAACTCTCAATACAGGAAGGAAACCAGACACTGTAGGCCTGAACATGAAAACAGAGTGGGAGGAGCACCAAAGTGTAACTGGAAGAATGGGTGTCATTTTCCATCTCTCAGAAGTGGTTTCATAAAACTGGCCCTGCTCAAAGTGTGGAGCAGTTTGAAAAGAAAAATGGCATCCTGCATTGAGAAAATAGGTCTCGGTCAATCGCCTTAAGGTAAAAGTTTCAAAGAAAGGTCAAAGAAAGTAACATTATTCCACAGCAACAGGAATGGGTCTTGATAATCAAATCAATTCAATTATTAAAATAACACTAATGATTGAAGGCCTATATATCACATTACAAAAACTCTGATCACTTAAAACACTATAAAAGATGTGCAATACCTTTACATTATAATATCCTTTTATTTACAGCCCCACATTCACAATATATTATATAACAATTGCAAATTACTACTTTGACCCTTTAGAAAATGTATTTTTCTAAACACACACGCACATCAACTTCGGTACATTACAAACTTGCATGCCTCAAAAGAAAGTGTAACTTACCCAGAATAATAAAAAGCGTACTAATATGCCGTGCTCTTATACAGTACCATAAGGTCCTCAGTGTGCTCCTGTCAACAGTGCGAAGACAGGAACAACAGCAACATCAGAGCAACAGTGTGATTGAAGTTCTAATACTGTATTAAAGCGGCAGTAGGCCTGGCCATTATCACCATAAGACTAAACTACAGTATAAAACAAGTATACATTCTGTAGAATCAGTTCTAGAAAAGACACAGAGAATTTGGCTGTTGGGGTTCTTGGTGTATCCTTCCCTATCAAATATTTTGAGGAAAACATTTGTCTTATTCAGCAGATTTGTTCACAAATTGCTTTACAGTACAAAGTGAACTATAGTGAACTGCCAATAGTATACAACTTTGGAAAAAAGAAAGAAGCTAAATCCCATTCTGGCAGTTTTTCACAGCACAATCAAACATTCTGTGAGGAATTCATTGTTAGCACATAGGGAAACATATACTGTAGCTTATAGAGGTGATATAATGTTCGAATTCGTCCAGTATTTACATTCTTCTGACAGTAAAAAGATAAAACACTTGCAAAATCTCAGAGTACATCTGAAATGTCACATTTAACAACTTTTGAGGACTACAAGCCCAAGCAGAGAGAACCAATGCTCATTTTACACTTGCATGCAATATACTGTGATGCTAACACTGGAGAGGAAAGAAACAGAAGGAATGGAACACGTCAATTAAACAAAATCACTTAAAATCATTGCCATTTTAAAATCCACACCAAATCTTTATCAGAACACACTATTCAGTATTAAAAAAACAATCTAACTTATTGCAGAAAATCCTGGAGTAGTGTTAGTGGTCTTTTGCAAATTGCTTCTTACTTTGGACTGTAGTAGGCAGAATACTGTACTTTACACTATCCGTTGCAAGTAAGTTAAACTGCTCTAACAAGCAAGAGGGTTTGTATTGATAACACTAATAGGTAGGGAAGATCTGTACACCCACAGTCCTCATTGGAAGAACCGAAAGAAGTGCTTTAATATTACTTCCACGTACAGTACCCTAACCATGTTAAAAATAGCTGTTTCTGTAGATTACAGAGATGTATTTGTGTATAGTATTGAAGCCCAGAAATGGCAGTTTGTTGCCCTAGTCATATAATCACATGAGGTGAGTGGCTATTCAGACCAGCGGTCCACCATTTAATCCTTTAAACCTGTGAGGGGAAAGTACGGTTTCCTCCGTCTACGCTAAATGTGCTCGAGGCACTATGGTCATGGGGTGGTGGATTATCAACTGTGGAATACACCATAAGACATTCATAATCAAAAGGAACATTTCACTGTCCACTTCTCATAATCCAATCCATGTCAAATTAAACAACATATACAGTAGATATTTTGGTTCAACGATACACGGTACATCTTTAATGTTTCTATCATAGCTTTCAAGTCCGGGTTCAGAGGATTGCATGGCGGTGTGTAACGGTATGGTGTAAGTGCAACTGCATTGAAAAGGCCAAGTCACGTGTAAAAAAAAAATCTAGGCGGAGATTACGGCAAGTGCTTTAGAGATTCAACCCCGCTCATACATCCATTTGTACTAATTGTGCCTCTGCCAATGAAACATGACAAGAAAAAAATGAAAGTCAGAGCAGAGACAAAATGACAAGGGCCGAGATGTTCCTGAAACGCACAGCATATATACATACATGAGAGCCTGACATGGTGTGACATTTTATGCGATTTGCTTGTGACGGCGTTGAGAGGAGTAATCTGATTTCAAGTAAAGAGATGAGATGCAGTGGGCTCGTGTTTCCTCAGGCCGGTCGGTGGGCATCCCTCTGTGTCCCCACGCAGCCAGCTGGTCACCCACCGGTGTCACTCAGAGAGATGTCTCACTCAAACCCTACCGCTCTGGAGCTCAGCTGGGTGCAGGGGAAGAGACAGAGAAACGAAAGGTTAACTTACCTCATTCAAAAACAAATAGGAGAGAATTAAAGAGATGAAAAAGAAACACTGAAAACAGATGACAGTAGTCTAACCCTGTCCAGCTAATGTATCTCTGGCATTGAGTAATAATAGGCCTGCATGCAATTGCAACATCTCCCACAAGATGGCAATCCCTGATCTGAGATAAATGTCTCCAAGAAAGACAGTAGAAGAGCGGCGAGGAGACTCACCAGACTGACTTACTTGGTGATGGCGGAGGGTGATCCAGAGCGATGGAAGTGGACTATCTGCCACTTGCCGTCGCGGCGGTGCCAGATGCGTGTCTCCTCAGACTGGGCGGTGCGGGGCATGCCGTTGGTGTCGATGTATTGGGTGATGCGGATGTAGGCGATGCAGGCGGCTTCCTCCCCGATCAGGTGGATGTGGGGGTTCAGGATGGTGGTGTGGACAGGCTTACTGTTCTTAGACCACACTGGGGTGAGGAGTAACAAACAAATAAGACAACAGTCAGTCAATGAATAAGTCATTCTACAGGAAGACAGGGATTTCCACAGTGGTTTATGACTAGGTGTGCCAGGTTCTCTCTTGCTGATGATGTCACTTTTCCCTTATCAATGCTTTATGGAATTAATATTTGAGTGGGTTCATTAATGTTATCATATAAGCATGTCTCTCTCAGCCTGCCACACTCTCATTATGTTTCTCTCCATTTCTCTTTTCCTCTTTCTCGCTCTGTCATTTTCCCAAATAGCCCAATCATGCCCATTAGAGCCGTTTCCACTGCCTGGGAGAACAGTGGCTGATATGAGAGGATTAGAGCAGAGCAGGGTTGGTCCATTACTCACCACAAATGAGAAATCAGGGAGCAAATGAGCCAAAAGCGTGCTGTCTGCAGCCACGGCTGGATACAGCCACTGCATCAGCTAATGAGCACTATATTCACTTACAGAAACTGGCCCCAAGGTTCTGTTCTCTACAAGCTTCTGTTCTCCACAACTTACTGTAATCCTGTAATTGTCGCCTTGGTAGTTTACTCCTGCATTGTTTTTATGAAAAAATATATTTTTTGGTCCTGCTTTAAATTACGTACAGCTGATATAGTCTTCTTAAACGCTACATCAATGTGTCAGAAATCACACATTTATGTCATGCTCTATAAAGGGTTTATAAATGTGGCATAACTGTGTGACATAACCACCAATGTCAAATGTGACATAAACCCGTGTTTTATAAAGGGGGGCATAAGCACCGCTTAATAAAGGCTTTATAAATCATATTAAAATAGGCTTCAAAGTGGCATGCGTCTTGGTAGAGCATTGAAATGCCAGGATAGTGGGGTCTATTCCTAGGACCGTCCATAGGTAAAAATCTATGCATGCATGACTGTAAGTCGCTTTGGATGAAAGCATCTGGTAAATTGTATATATTATATTACTCTAAAATATTTCTAGGATGGCCCAACCTCTTTCCCTTTTTAGTGCATAGCCAGTATTGGACATGACCTCAACTTTCCCCAAAATGCAGTGCTGCAGGATGACACACGCTCTAAAGTGCAGTCATGCACAGCAAAAAACAGGTTTCTGATTTCCCCCATTTTTTTCTGGTTTTCCCCAGTTTTTTCACACTTTTCAATAGAAAAACAACTAAATTGGATTTTTCTGTGTTCACAACAATGCTTAAAACATCTTAAGCTGACAGTCCCCAAAATCGGGCACTGGATTTACAAAAAAAATAGGTACAGTGCATTCAAAAAGTACTCAGACCCCTTGACTTTTTCCACATTTTGTTACGTTACAGCCTTATTCTAAAATGGATTAAATAAATGTTTTTCCTCATCAATCTACACACAATATCCCATAATGACGAAGCAAAACAGTTTTTAGAAATCTTTACAAATGTATATAAAAAAAATGAAATATCACATTTACATAATTAAGACCCTTTGCTATGAGCTCAGGTGCATCCTGTTTCCATTGATCATCTTTGAGATGTTTCTACAACTTGACTGGAGTCCACCTGTGGTAAATTCAATTGATTGGACATGATTTGGAAAGGCACACACCTGTCTATATAAAGGTCACACAGTTGACAATGCATGTCAGAGCAAAAACCAAGCCATGAGGTCGAACTAATTGTCCGAGACAGGATTGTGTCGAGGCACAGATCTGGGGAAGGGTACCAAAAAATGTCTGCAGCATTGAATGTCCATAAGAACACAGTATCCTCCATCATGGAAGAAGTTTGGAACCACCAACACGCTTCCCAGAGCTGGCCGCCCAGCCAAATTTAGCAATTGGGGGAGAAGGGCCTTGGTCAGGAAGGTGACCAAGAACCCGATGGTCACTCTGACAGAGCTCCAGAGTTCCTCTGTGGAGATAGGAGAACCTTCCAGAAGGACAACCATCTCTGCAGCACTCCGCCAATCAGGCCTTTATGATCGAGTGACCAGACGGAAGCCACTCTTCAGTAAAAGGCACATGGCAGCCCGCTTGGAGTTTGCCGAGAGGCACCTAAAGACTCTCAGACCATGAGAAACAAGATGCTCTGGTCTGATGAGACCAGGTTTGAACTCTTTGGCCTGAATGCCAAGCGTCACGTCTGAAGGAAACCTGGCACCATCCCTACGGTGAAGCATGATGGTGGCAGCATCATGCTGTGGGGATGTTTTTCAGTGGCAGGGGCTGGGAGACTAGTCAGGATTGAGGGAAAGATGAATGGAGCAAAGTACAGAGAGATCCTTGATGAAAACCTGCTCCAGACCTCAGACTGGGGAGAAGGTTCACCTTCCAACGACCCTAAGCACACAGCCAAGACAACGCAGTATTGGCTTTAAGACAAGTCTCTGAATGATCTTGAGTGGTCCAGCCAGAGCCTGGACTTGAACCCGATTTAACATATCTGGAGAGACCTGAAAATAGCTGTGCAGCGACGCTCCACATCCAACCTGATAGATCTGATACAACTTGATAGGGGTGTTGTGTGCAGATATATTTTTAATCAATATATAATTTAATACATTTTAGAATAAGGCTGTAACGTAACAAAATGTGGAAAAAGTCAAGGGGTCTGAATACTTTTCAAATATGTTTATATTCGAATATTGTATATGTTTACATTACTTATTTTATTGGTTACCCACTGTTTTAGAAGTCAGAAGACAGCCATCCAGCCATTCCTAGGACGATGTCAACATCCCCAGTCGAATAAACTTGTATTTGCCTCTATCTGGCGGTCAGCTGCATCTTTACATCCATTTATATAACTTCACTGCAACGTTATGTCAAAGGGGCGGTCCGTAGAAAAACATGAATCCAGCTCGACTGCATCAGGGCACAGACATGACAAAGCAATAGCTGAATTTGTCTCAAGCAGGCGGATCTAAATCCAAAACTTTCATAGCTCTACGATAAAGAATGCGACCTACACCCTTAAACCTAAAATAAGTAAATAAGTAATTTTGTGGGGAAGTCAAACATTAGTTTTTTATGTCGGAGGCATATGCTCACAATGACAAAAATCGAGCCCTTTACATAGTCCTTCTCCCCTTGTCTGTTTAATGTTGATTTAGACGTTCACAAATTTAACAGATTTTAACTATCACGAATGTTAGCATTTATTAGCTCAACGTAATTTAAAGCAGGACCTCTTCGGTTGATAGCTATTCAAGTATTTTTACGTCTACTCCCGCTCCCCCTCTCTGCCGCTCAACGTTTCCGGTCTACTAACCACCGAACCTGGCAACCCATCATTACGCACACCTGGCAACCTTCATTACGCACACCTGTGCCTCATCATTAAGCACACCTGGACTTCATCACTTCCCTGATTACTCACCCTTTATCTAGCCCTCCATTGTTATTACCCATCAGGCAGTATTGTTTCTGTGTTCATATGCCACTCTTATTCGTGTATCCACTCTGTTCGTTCTTATTAAACTCACCAACTGCACCTGCTTCCTGACTCCCTGTGTCTTCGTTACAAGTGGAATACAGAAATTTTTTTGATCAACAATTTTTTATTAGTTTGGATATTTGACTACTTCTCCAATAAACTAGCTGGCTGTTTTGATTTGAAATACCAGCCTAGATCTTCCTATATCATCTCATTGCCCGTAGCCAAAGACCGTTGTGTTTTTCATGCATGCAGTTTTCTGTACATTGCTTCGGAATGGTTGCTTCAACTGCTGGATGAAGGTTTACTTCTTCAAACAGAGGACTTTTAGCTGCTTTTTTGCTGCTTTTTATGTTCTTCTCACCTGTGGTAACCATGGAAACTAACGATGCAACTAGACACCGGTACACACGGGAGAGCCTGCTTCTTCTAAGACATCAATTCTAGTCTCCACCAGGGCTGGATTGTCACGCCCTGACCTGTTTCACCCGTTCTTGTGATTGTCTTCACCTCCTCCAGGTGTCGCTTATTTTCCCCAGTGTATTTATCCCAGTGTTTCCTGTCTCTCTGTGCCAGTTCATCTTGTATGTTTTCAAGTCAACAAGCGTGTTTTTTCCCGTGCTCCTGTTTTCTATTCTCTTTTTCTAGTCTTCCCGGTTTTGACCCTTGCCTGTTTTTTTCTGGATTCCGTATCCGCCTGCCTGACCCTTCTGCCTGCCCTGACATCGAGCCTGTCTGCCACTCTGTACCTCTTGGACTCAGAATCTGGTTATGACCTTTTTGCCTGTCCACGACCATTCTCTTGCCTACTCCTTTTGGATTATAAATAAACTACAACGACTCTAACCATCTGCCTCCTGTGTCTCCATCTGGGTCTTGCCTTGTGCCCTTATATGGATGGGATGATGGATATAGTCAAGCCACACCCGCAAGCCCATGTTTGGATAGGAAAGCCCAGGAAGTGAGAGAGAAGAGGGGGAGTGAGGCAGAGGCTAAGGAGACTGGCGGCGGCTAACGCCGGAAGGTGCCAGGCGGAGGCTAAGGAGACTGGCGGCGACTAACGCCGGAAGGTGCCAGGCGGAGGCGGTGGTCGCTCCACCATCCGAGGCGGAGGTCCAACGCTGGGTGAAGATGGACTGTGTTGAACCCGTGGTGGGAGAGTGGACAAAGGACCAATCAATTGAGAACTCAACCAAGTATCCCAAACGGATCTTCCTGAGGTGGACTCATTCAAGCCCATTCAAGTCCCAGTTAGATTCTTGAGTGATGCTGCTGATCATCTTGGACCTTATGTAACCCTCAGAATCAAGAGGTGAAACATGCAAGAGTTGTTCCTTTATACAAGAAAGGAAGCAAAGTTGAACAAGGGTACTACAGACCAGTGTCAGTCTTGACTGTGTTGTAAAAGGGTTTTTAAAGATCACTCCATGAACAGATCCTAAAGTACATTTTATAGGACCTTCAGTCCAGTTATATATTCTTCCGGCACTTGTTTACTATACTTGACAGATTTTATCAAGCAATAAATTGACAAGGGAAACTTCTGTGGTATGGACATGCTTGACCTACAAAAAGCATTTCATGCTGTGAACCATGATATTTTGTTGTACAAACTGAAAGCAATTGGTTTTGGCACCAACTCCTTATTATGGGTGAAGCCACACCTAACTGATAGGGTCCAAAGTGTGGATGCGGGCAGGACATTGTCTGATGCTAAGGAGATAAACTGTGGTGTCCCCCAGTGGATCATTTTGGGGCCATTGCTTTTTTTGCTCTACCTAAATGACATACACTCCGCCTGTTCATGCCCTCTGTTCCTGTATGTGGATGATTCTGCCCTCTTGGTTTCACATAAGAATAAGGAGACCGTTGAAAAGACCCTAAGCAGCGAACTGACTAAAGTCAGTAAGTGGTTATCCGACAAAAACTGTCTCTGCATTTAGGCAAGACAGAATGTGTCCTGTTTGGTTCCAAACACAAAGTAAGAAACTCCTCCAACTTCTCTGTCAAGTGAAATGGTGTAGCGGTGAAGGACAAATGCTCTGTTACATACATGGTATGTGAACTGGACCAACACATGACAGGTGAACTCATGGCTCTGAAGGTCATTGGGAAGGTTCACTCCATGACAACGTTCCTGGCAAGGGTAGCCAAGTTCCTGGATACAGAGTCTATGAGGACCCTGGCAACATCTCTAATACATTGCCACTATGACGATGCTTGTATCTCATGATTCAGTGGCATAACAAAACATCTGAAAGAAACGTAAAACGTCCAAAAACAAACAAAGGAAAATGACACTCAAGCTCAGCCATAGGATGCACATTTCAGGGAACTGAACTGTTGATTTGGTGGTGCAGATCAAACTGTTGATGTTTTTTAAAGTTATAAATGATCTTTCCCCCAGTTACCTGTCTGGTTATATTCATTTCATTAGAGACTCTCATAGCCATCACACCAGAGCCAGTTGGCAATATCAGACCGCTGCGCTATAGAAGCATGGCTGGAAAAAGCTATTTCCATTACACTGGTGCAGAGGAATGGAATGGTGTACCAAACCATATAAAATACATCCCTACACTAGGGAATTTTAAAATAAACCATAAGAAATGGTTTATGGGCAAAATGCTTTACAACTACACAGGCTTAGAGAAAGTATACTTGTTTTAATGAATGTTACCTGGTAATCAATTTTATTTCATTTTCAAGGTTTCCTCCTTATTGATGAGATGGATTTGAGATGTACTTTGTTTTCATGTTATAATCTTGCGTATATTTTGTTTTCATGTATTTTCATGAAGCATTTTGTGGTTCTATTGTTTTTATAATAAAATAAAACATCTTAACCACATCTAATGAAATATAAATTACATTTTGTCACTTATTATGGATACTGTTAGCTAGAGCTTATTGGCACGAAGGGGCTATTAAAGTGTATTCCAAAGATATATTATACTATAGTGTCACTCTCTCCCTCACTGGGACAATAAATGGATTGTTACTGTTGTATAGCAAGAGATTTATAGTCATCCTGTGTACAGCCCTGGGATTTTATTACATATCCTCTGAAATTCAACACAGTTTTCCTATAGCATGAAACTGTCTGTGTGTGATGTAAAATGTATATTTATAATTTCAAAAGACATAGTAGGAGTGAAGGGGGAGGAAGGAAGCAGCTTACAGTTCTCAAAGTAAAAGCGGTGGAAGTCCAGGCCCTCCACCAGGTTACCCAGAGCCTCTGGCTCAAACGCTGTCACACTGGGGTCACACATCTTCCTACAGGTGGAAGAGACAAGCGAGAGAGAGAGAGAGAGAGAGGGAGAGAGGGAGAGAACGTGAGGGAGGAGGGGGAGAAAGAGGAAAAAAGTGAGACAGAAATAAAGAGAGACAGAAGCAGACAGAGTCAGGGGTAGAGACAGTAAGACAACCGGAGAGAAATAGAGCCAGGGTTATCTTCTGTTCTGCTCTTTGAAGTGCTTCAGTGAAGCAATGAGACTGACCCTCCAGTCACAGCTGCTCATGCAGTATTTTGGGGCATGTGACTCACTCGACACAGTGTTTTCCGTGTCCATGGCAGATCGCTGCATGGTTGTAAAAGAGTTGAGCATGCAGGGAGAAGATTCTTTCCAGGCCTTGGCAATTGGCAGACAGCGCTACCATGACTGTGAACCTCTAACAACCACAGAAGAAAAAAATCCCCTCCTGGCCTGGATGGGAATTTTATACCCTTGGTTTTGAACAGGTGCTCCGGTGACCCCCTGGCCGCAAGTTGTGACAGACATGCGAGGGACAGACTGGGGGGTTGCTACTCCCCTCAGAATGCCAAGTTTGGAGAAAAACTTGCTGCTGAAGAAATCTATATCTGGCACTGTGCAGTGGGCTGGGGGAGAGTCACACTACTCAAGCACTTCCAGATGGGATATGGAATTGATCCCTTTTACCATTTACACATTTCAAGAGCTGCATATAATGAATTAAAATGTTATTCATATGGTTCGCATATAATATATTACCATGCAGCATATGTGCAACATTTTGGAGCAAATTATTGACATGCACAAGCTATTCATGACCAAGGGATCAGCTTGTTAAGCCTCCAAATGGCCTCGATTGGCCAAGCAGACAGTTTTCTCCCCTCCTTTATCAGAGGAATTTAGCTCCAGACACATGCACTGGGACTGATGTTCTCTCTAAATCAGTAAGGACATAGACCTAAGGAGTTCTCCCCTCACAACCACCTTAATGTCATCTTGGATTAACGTCTAAAGCCAAACCCGGAGTTATCAATTACACTGTCACAATTGAGCTCATCAGACTCTATCAGTGGAATTGCATTGGAAACAGATGTTACTAACATTTGTTTCTATTCCATCTGTGTTACTTATATGCACTCTTAGAAAAAAAGGGGTTGTCTATAACCTAAAGGGTTTCTTCGACTGTCCCCATAGGAGAACCCTTTGAAAACACCTTTTTGGTTCCAGGTAGAACCTTTTTGGGCTCCAGGTAGAACTCTTTCCACAGAAGGTTCTACATGGAACCCAAAAGGGTTCTATCTGGAACCAAAAAGGGTTATTCTGTGGGAATTGCCGAAAAACCCTTTTGGAAGCCTTTTTTTTCTGAGAGTGTACAGCAGTACAGTGAGTGAACAGCAATGGGAAGGTACAGTATATGATTTGTTTACTTACGTGTAGCTCTCGAAGTCTCCATTGCTGATGGCTTCTATAAGCTGCTCTGTCACCTTAATGATCTCCTGTTTCCTCACTGTGAAACACAGACACACAGCTCAGACACACAGCTCAAACACACAGAACAAACACACAGCTCAAACGTACAGCTCTGCACGGAAACTACTGACAACAAGCACTATGATGAATGGGACGGCAGTAAAATGCATTATTTTCCAATATGCCTGGCAGTGGAAGAAATAAATTAGATCCCTCCTTCATAAAGCCCTGGGATTTGATTAGATATCCTCTAAAATTCAACACAGTTTTCCTGTAGCATGAGACTGTGAGGTACCATTTCAAAGATACAGTACATAGTAGGAGTAATGTGTGTGTGTGTGTGTGTGTGGTGTGCGTGCGTGCGTTTGTGCGTGCATGTGTGCGTGCGTACATGCATGTCTGTGGCCTTGTGTCTGTGTCCGTGTGTGTGTCCATGTGTGTGTCCACGTGTGTGTCAGTGTGTGTGTCCACGTGTGTGTCCGTGTGTGCTGCCTACTGCCTCCCAGTGCTTTACTGCGTGTGAAGGGGCTGTTCTCTGCCCACACGGAGAGCTGCTTGTGTCGAGAGAGCTTTTCTCCCACCAGCTCTGGGTCGCAGCTCAGAGTTGGGAAAGCAAGGTCGCGCCTTGCATATGGTAAAGAGGGGTCGCTCACAGGGGTTACATCCTCACAGTTTGTCCTCATAACTCACTTTTCCTCTTCTGTAAATACAGAACTGATAGAATTATAATTTTCTCTCTATCCTTCCTTCAGCCCCCTAGCACCTCCTCCAACCACTGCAGAGAACACAGTTCTATCTCTCGTCTCGCCCACTCCACCCACACAGTTTCTCTGCATCACCCGAATTGCAGTTCTGCCACATGTATCTCACTCCTCCCTGGAGAAATCACAATGCAATTTTCTGGAACTATCTTGTGGAAGGAGATAAGGTGTTGAAATGTACACATTTGTTTCCAAAAAAAAATCAACGAGCCTCTCTATTCAAAGAGGAGCCTTAACTCACAGGCCCTTCTCTTCAACACTCTTAAATATACAGGTGCAAGTTGGAACCAAATAAGGTTATTGAGAGCGAGGTTAGAAGGGAACCATTTTAAGGTCTTTGAAGAATCATGAATGGGATGGTTCTTTGAAGAACCGTTCAGAAATCCAAAACCAGAAACGTTTCAACCAGTACCACACGTCTATTTTTGCTAGTGACAGAGACATGGTTGTTGCATTCATTCATTTTCAGTCCTGTGGCCCTCACCAAGTGAGATCCTAAGTGAATATGTTGTCATTAAAATGGTATTATTCAAGACTATACATATTTCATAAGGCCTTCTTTTGAGGGCCTAGTTATACCCTAATACAGTGGCCTGAAACTCATAGTTTACAAGCCACATCAGGCCTGCAAGTCACATTATGCTGGCCTGCAAAGTGATGTGTAATTCTTATTGGAATCCAGCCAGAGTGGGGATATCCAACATTTAAATGTTTTATTACACCGCAACCTGAATTTAGAATGACTGCCAGGGTTTGGAAGACTAATGTATGAGACAACCATAAACATCTAAACTGGAACAATCATATCAGTAACGGGTGCGATAAATCCAAGTAACAGATTGGAATATTTTTGAAATATGTATGTTATTTATATTTGAGTAGCCTAAGATGAATGAATCAATCAATGTACATGCAAAAACACTAAAACAACAAACAATTACAAACAAATCTACCAGCAATAGAGCATGCTGGGAAATATGATAATGATGGGCATGGTTTTGGTTAAACTCTGGTCATAGAGAGCAATAGTAATGGCGTCTTTTTGTAGGCATTAACTCTGTCATGGCTTGTTGGCCAAAGCCTATGGTAAAGTTAATGGAGTTTAAGTGTTTTGGATAAATGTCGAAAATAAGATCTGTGGTAAACACAGGCTTAGGAGAGTTTAAATGTTTAAATGTTCTGTTCTATGAAATAACCTGTGTTTACCTCAGACCTTATTTTTGCCGTTTACCCCAAAACCTTTTTCTTTCGCCATTCATTTTCCCCATAGGAATGGCTGAACGAACCAGAGGTAATTAATTTCCTGTTTTTAGGACTACAAACTGGCAAGCTCTATTAACACCAACACTGTGGTAATTTTCCACCTCTGAATCAACATATGTTTGAAATAGTAATTTATTTTTAGAATTCTGAAGAACCGTAGATGCCATGTTAGGAACCCCACAATTAACTCAAAGGTTCTTTATCAGGCAAGAGTTCTCCAGGGAACCTTAAGAGCTGAGAAAGAACCACTGAATAACTTGCATTCATTGTTCAGTGTAGTTGGTAAGAGATGGAGGTCTTTTTTATCTTTTTATCAGTCTTTTTATCTATTTATTCCCATTCCCTAGAACATGGAGGCTCAAACTGAAGGAGCCCTTAATGACATAAGCAATAGCAATGCAACTCCCCCACCAACCGTTATCTAACTGACTTACTCATATTCATTCATAAGGGTACTGCCGCTGTCAATGTATCAAATGGGAGTCAATACAGTAGCTATTTGCATTGCTTTATGAACTGAAATGTTTTCACAGTAGTCAATTGTCATAGTAGACCTGTCTCAAAAAACATACAGCAGAGATTTTAGAATCTGCTCTCCCCCTCTGTTAGGTTGTCAGTCAGTAGCCATGTACAGTGCATTCTGGAATAATTCAGACCCCTTCCCTTTTTCCATATTTTGTTACGTTAGAGCCTTATTCTAAAATGGATTTAAAAAATGCCTCAATCGACACACAATACCCCATAATGACAAAGTGTCACACCTTGATCTGTTTCACCTGTCTTTGTGCTTGTCTCCACCCCCCTCCAGGTGTCGCCCATCTTCCCCTGTGTATTTATACCCGTGTTCTCTGTTTGTCTGTTGCCAGTTTGTTTTGTTCGTGAAACCTGCCATTGTTTGTTCCCCTGCTCCTGTCTGTTTCTTGCTCCTGTTTCCTAGTCCTTCCCGGTTTTGACCCTTCTGCCTGCCCTGACCCTGAGCCTGCCTGCCATTCTAAATCTTGCCCCATCTCACTGGATTATCAACCCCTGCCTGCCCTGACCCTGAGACTGCCTGCCGTTCTGGACCCTTTGCACCTTCTCTGGACTTCTGACCCCTGCCTGCCTTTGACCTGTCGTTTTCCTGCCCCTGTGTTTAGAAATAAACGTTTGTTTCTTCAACCCTATCTGCATCTGGGTCATACCTGAAACATGATACAAAGCAAAAACAGGTTTAGAAATCTTTGCAAATGTATTAAAAAGCAAAAACAGAAATACCTTATTTACATAAGTATTCAGATCCTTTGCTGTCAGACTCAAAATTGAGCTCAGGTGCATCCTGTTTCCATTGATCATCCTTGAGCTGTTTCTACAACTTGATTGGAGTCCACATGTGGTCAATTCAATTCATTGGACATTATTTGGAAAGGCACACACCTGTCTATATAAGGTCCCACAGTTGACAGTGCATGTCAGAGCAAAAACCAAGCCATGAGGTCGAAGGAATTGTCTGGAGAGCTCTGAGACATGATTGCGTTGAGGCACAGAACTGGGGAAGGGTATCAAAAGCCAAACTGAGCAATCGGAGGGAGAAGGGCCTTGGTCAGAGAGGTGACCAAGCACCCGATGGTCACTCTGACAGAATTCCTCTGTGGAGATGGGAGAACCTTCCAGAAGGACAACCATCTCTACAGCACTCCACCAATCAGGCCTTTATGTTAGAGTGGCCAGACGAAAGCCACTCCTCAGTAAAAGGCACATGACAGCTCGCTTGGAGTTTGCCAAAAGGCACCTAAAGAACTCTCAGACCATGCGAAACAAGATTCTCTGGTCTGATGAAACCAAGATTGAACTCTTTGGACTGAATGCCAAGTGTCACGCCTGGAGGAAACCTGGCACCATCCCCACGGTGAAGCATTGTGGTGGCAGCATCATGCTCTGGGGATGTTATTCAGTAGCAGGAACTGGGACACTAGTCAGTATCGAGGGAAAGATGAACAGAGCAAAGTACAGAGAGAACCTTGATGAAAACCTGCTCCAGAGCGCTTAGACTGGGGTGAAGGTTCACCTTCCAACAGGACAACGACCCGAGGTACACAGCCAAGATAACGGAGGAGTGGCTTTGAGACAAGTCTCTGAATGTCCTTGAGTAGCCCAGCCAGAGCCCGGACTTGAACCCAATCAAACATCACTTGAGACCTGAAAATAGCTGTGCAGCAACCAATCTGACAGAGCTTGAGAGGATATGCAGAGAAGAATGGGGGAAACTCTCCAAATACAGGTGTACCAAGCTTGTAGCGTCATACCCAAGAAGACTCAAGGCTGTAATTGCTGCTAAAGGTGCTTCAACAAAGTACTGAACAAAGGGTCTGAATACTTATATAAATGTGAAAATCTAAAAACATGATGGTGTATTGTGTGTAGATTGATAAGGGGAAAAAACGATTTAATCAATTCTGGAATAAAGGCTGTATTGTAACCAAATGCGGAAAAAGTCAAGGGGTTTGAATTCTTTCCGAATGCACTGTAAGTGGACTGTAACTGAAGTAAGAGTGAACCTATTCATAGCCGTGTTGTGCTGGTGTTAGGGTTATTTATAGCATTATTGAATGTCACTTTCTGAGCCAGAGAAAGCCATATCTCAACAGCTGTGTGTGTGGTGTGTGTGTGTGTGTGTGTGTGTGTGTGTGTGTGTGCGTAACATACAGTACATGATACTCATAGGGTATCTGTTAGGTTTAGCAGAGATACTGTATATTCCTCCTGAAAGCTGTCACCCTGTCCTATTAACATGTATCGTCTGCAGGTGGTGAGGCTGTGAGAGGAAAGGAATAGCCTTACCTCTGGTGTCTTCATCCTCAATAGTGGTGTTGGTGCTTTCAGAGGATTCCTAGAAACAACACACAGACAGGTTCAGAGATTCACACTCAATTACAGCAGGTGTTATTCTCTCCACACGAGGGTGAGTGGAAGATCCGAGTCAAGACACACACACACACACACACACACACACACACCTCGGACAGACGGACAGCCTCCTCCCTGTCTGCACCTTTCAGAGAGAGAGAACAGGCTATTTGGTTATTCAGAGTTCTGGGTGGCAAGAGGAGTAGGGTGAGATATGGGAGGGAGGAACAGGAGGGAGGAAAAAACCTAGAGAAGGAGAGATGGGTTACCCCACGATGACCCCCCCCCCCCCCCCCCAAGAGCATATAAAAAAGCAGCGGGATTAGGCAACGTTAGAGATGGGATGTTCACACACAAAAACAAAAAGAAAGTCCAGCTCCATTTTGAATGACAGCTTTATTTGCTTGTTCTTTGGATCGTTTGGATTTTTTAAAGCTATTATCACTTTCCCTGTTAGGCGGAAAGCCGAGCGCGGCAGAGACGCGCTGTCAAGAGGATGGGGGGAAATTCACACTCACCATCAGCTGGACGCTGGAACTGGACTTCCTTTTCTGGAAGAGAAATGAGAAGAGGTTAGACAGTAACACGCAGAATGAGATGGAGACGGAAGCCAGGGAGCAACAGAGGGAGGAGAGGGAGACCTCCATGCTGCAGAAGGAGGACGTGTGTGTGTGTGTGGGTTTGAGGCTGAAGATGTTTGTGTGTGTTTGGGGTTCGTATTGCCACGGTGTCCTTGTCGTCTCCCCCGGACACCTCTCTGAGCCGTCTGGTTGGCAGGCCGTGTGGCGGTGTGTCATGTAGGAAACCTCCGGGCCAGGCAGGTCTGTGGTCAGGGAGGAATGCCTTTGATAAGGCAGAGGTGGCAGGGCTGAGTGGCCAGCAGCATGCCTCACTTATCCCAGTATCAGACATCCTGGACTGGACTGGCTGCTCCTTAAGGCCCCCAGGGGAACTGGGGGATTACCACAGGTGGAGCATATCCCCTGATACATGTATATATTAACTCACACACACTAACTCACAAAACAGACTCAATATACTGGAACAGACGAACGACATCAATAAACAGACAAACTCTCCTTTTGGCTCTCAGACAGATAAGATGTCCAAGCACTAATCTCGTTAGCTACCTATCTAACTGACAATATGCTGAACATTGGATGACGTTGTAGCAAAGCATGTTGTCGAACAGAGTTGCTATGAATCTTCTGTTCTCCTGTGTACTACTGCATATGTTAGTAGGGGAATTCGTCCAGCCATTAGGAAAAACCAGGAAACGTGTGCATTTACAACTTTGGACTTATGTCAAGGAAGATGACTGAACTTGGACTGCTTCTCCGCCAGCTGTCTCTGTGCATCTGAACAGTGGGACACGAGCGCAAAACGAAACATAACACCTCTCCACTCCACCGCTCAGTCTCACACCAAGGCATGGGGCCGAGACAATAGACTGTGTACGGGGGCAAACAAACAGGGAAGCGGGGGCTATTAGCAGCTCCAGTTCTGTACACTGGAGGAGATCAAGGCTTTGGGTGGGGCCAGCATGTTCAGAGAGAATGGAGCAAACAGTCAAACTCCCATAATCCCATATTGTACTTAGATCTGTGTTCAGACGTTTTCAAAGAGCATGTTTGATTATTCCATTTCGCAGTGAAGCTTTTGACGTGAAAGCACCTTTCACCTTTCACAAAATGTTGAATAACGGCCAGATTTTGGAATGATAATGGTCTATCGACAGCGTGTGTTGTATACACTAAACGGCTAGCCTCCAAAAGTCCTCCTCCAGGTCAGGTTTATTCCACTGTGAGAAGAGAAACCTGTGGAGCTGGAGCCCTACCTTCACACCATCCGTCTTCTTGTTGGCCTTGTTACCTCCTGCGCGGGACACAAAGAGAAAAAGGGACAGGGCGATCAAAAAGGGCACGAAAGCCCAGAAGAGGAGGGCGAAGGGCATGGCCAACACTCAGTCGAATGCAAAGAGTTAGAAGAAAATGGAGTAAATCAGATCCATGTGTCTCTGGGAAATAAAATGTGATATTTTCTTCAAATCCAGCCCGCTTCCTGCTCTCCACTGATCATAAACTCGATGAGACAGTAATATAGGGTCACTAGTAGCATCCAAACCCAACGGGTTGTTGAAGATTCTCTCAGGTCATTCAACTGGTCAAATAAGAGATTTTAGGGAAATAAAGCACAGTTAAAAAAAATTGAAAAACACAAATTTCAAATGGTTGACTCTATAGCGTAACACCAGAGGTTCTGGTGATCCAGACTGGGCTCTGCTACAGAGGCTGGCTGGGTGGGTGAGAGGGATCCGTGATATAGGAGCACTTGAGATAGGGAGATACCACGGGCACATTCCAGACCCACTCCCTCACTCTCTAGAGTTTGGCTATGATCCATACAGTACATCACGTCCTGTTATTCCTAGTGCTCTGGTCCAGTTTGTTGCCCGCTCCCTCTACCTATCCTCTTCCCTTCCTCTCCTCCTCCTCGTCTCTGAGCTGGAATCATTTATTTTATGTCCTGTCTATGAGAGCTGAGCCAGGGTGTTTCCCCCACTTTATTTTCATCAACATGGCTACTAATTTTAGCCCTGGAATGGGCCGGGGCCGTGTGGAGCATGGCCTCTCATCTGGCCTCTCGTCAGCTGGGGCGTAGCCTGATCCCCGCCTCGCAGCCCCCTAGCTCCCTGGCACTGTGACCCCAATCTCTCCTGCTGCTGGGGGCTGTGAGGGGTTGTGGCTGAACGCCGATGGGATTTCCCCCTGGTCTGCTCCCCGTCTGCAGCGGAATGTCTCTGGTAACCCCAAGCACTGGCCTGAGGTCCGCTTTCTCTACCCTAATCCAAATCGCACTATTTACCATTTTAAAACAAATCTGGCCTTGGACTAGCGTTTACACAGAACTTCCGCACCCACCCCAAGCATAATAGGAGAAGTTAATAGACTAGAAGAAAAGGCTATTAAAAGCTTAAAAGGGGAGATTTGGCTACAGCGACATTATCATTATTGTAAATAGGCATAAAGTGGTAATCTTTCCGTATACAGTATCTGTAGATTGTAGTTCTCAACGGCTATCTGGAGGGTAAAGATAGACCAGGGGAAAAAGGAAATCTTGCCGTATACAGTATTTAAAAAAGAAATTTACTAGGCAAGTCAGTTAAGAACAAATTCTTATTTTCAATGGCGGCCTAGGAACAGTGGGTTAACTGCCTGTTCAGGGGCAGAATGACATATTTGTACCTTGTCGGCTCGGGGATTTGAAGTTGCAACCTTTCAGTTACTAGTCCAGCGCTCTAACCACTAGGCTACCCTGCCGCCCCTATCTGTAGACTGTAGTTCTCAACGGCTATCTGGAGGGTAAAGATAGACCGGGGGAAAAAGGAAATCTTGCCGTATACAGTATCTGTGGACTGTAGTTCTCAACGGCTATCTGGAGGGTAAAGATAGACCGGGGAAAAAAGGAAAGATGCATGGTAGTGGTTAGAGGTGCTGAGATGGTTTTAAGTCCACAAGGCCTCTAGGGTCAATGCTGTGGGGGCTTGGCTTTCAGACAGAATTCAATGGCAGGTGGGAGATATAGGGTGGGGGTCTATTCCTGACTGGTATGAGAATGTGTACCCATTTAAAGATGGCCCCTCACTGCTATTCATTTCCCCTGCTGTCCCCTTCAGGTCCACTTCTTTAATATAAGAATGGTTATGTGGAGCTATGAGGGGAGATACACTCTGCTGGATGGAGATTGGTAGAGATGTGTAAACTGTGAGATTGGAAGGGGATCCCTTCATCTCTGCTTTGATTTTTTTTTTCTTCTCAAAACAATGTTCAACTGTGACTCCTTCATCAAGCCGTCCCTTCCTTGTAACCAAGAGGAATATAATAAATGAGAGGATTTTGACAAAACATTGCAGATTACAGCAACATAGGGATGGTAAAAAGCCACATTATGTTCCACTAGTTCAGTGGTGGATTCGATGGCACAGAACCATCTGAGTGAAGTCATGGAGGGACTGGGGATCCAATAACAGATGGCTCCGCCACAGTAAGTGGGCTGGGATGACAACAACACATGCACCTTTGTCAATCAACAATCTACATTGTGATAACAACTAGCCTTTTAGTTAACAGACGGCCAGCCTCTTTCAGCCTCCCTACTATCATTAAGCTATTGCTTTACAGATTAAACACAAAATGTCCTTGAAAGATTTTAGTCTCTGGAGAAAAGAGTATGTCCTACAATGTGTCCGTTTTGAACAGAAATCACAGACATCATTCCAATGAATGTGACAGTGAATGTATTGGTATATCCGGACCAAAGTGTCTGACAGGGAGGTGCCAATTTAAATGGGGAAGTGTCCTGATGCATGACCAGTGAGTTCCACAAACTGTCATCATCTCCTCCCTGTTCCATGGGCTTGGAGCCCCCCAGTCTAGGAGCAGCCATCTGAGACCATGTCACTCCTTTAGGACAGTGACCTCCCTAGGGACACCGTTAAGCTGTCCTCTAGTCTGTAGCTCCGTTGGTAGAGCATGGCGCTTGCAATGCCAGGGTAGTGGGTTTGATTCCCGGGACTACCCGTACATTAAAAAATTAAATAAAAAAAAAAACAGAAAGGAAGCATGCATGTATGTTGCTTTGGATAAAAGCATTCGCTTAATGGCCAATTATTAATCCCACTCATGAATGGAGAGGAGGACCGTTCCGACAGGGCACCTCTGCATGACTTACCGGAGAAGTTCCGGGTCGCCAACATGGTGGTGAGAATGGCACCCTTTGAACAAAGAGAGATGGATCGTTACATAAGATGAAAGAACAAACGGATTCATCAAAAAGGAGAGTTTATAACGCCACCGTGTTCTCGTTGGCAACCAAGCTTGGCTAGAATATAGTATTAACAGTTTGAGTAGGTTGCTTACATGTAAAATCAACAGCTTGGATTGCTGCTTAGTGTCAGTGTAATGGCCTAGAGTACTTCAACAGTTTCTGTGTCTTAACAGCACCAAATTAAATGTGCATTGGCAATCTCTATTCAAAAAGCAGTTGGTGTTACTGCATGAATATCACAATTCATTAGTTTTAAGGCGTAGGTTGTTCAGATTTTTTAAGTGGAAGCTGAATGCATTACAATTAAATGGATCTGCCTGAAAGGGGTTGTGTAAAAGGGCAAACACAAAAGCCGTATGTACAAAACCAAATGCATTAGATAGCTTCCACGTGAAACAAATCAAACAAAGAGACGTCCTCTCATCTTGAACCGTGCATGGACTCGTCTAATGAAAGACATTTTGCCTCAATAGATCGCGCCATGAAGGCTATTTTGCCAAAGATCGCATTTCCATCCTCATTCAAACCATCCTATTGGACTCAAACCCCCTCACTGATATTTGTTTCTCTCCCTACTCTGGGCAATACAGAGATTACCATGTTATGTTCCAGTATCATATCGACACTTCATTTTGCTCCCCGGAGCTCTGCAATACCTTCAGCTTTCTTCTGGCGTTGAACTTTTTCAGGCATTCCACCGTCTCCTGTCTGTGCATGCAGGAGGCCACAGTGGAGCGGTGCTGTAGAGAGACAGAGAGAAAAGGAGAAACAAAAGTCATGCCCGGTTAGATACAGGGTCGAATCTCACCGCACATCGTGGCCATCGTGAGAATGTACGGACGTGCTCGCTCTGAACTCACTGAGATCCACGGGTGCTTGAGGACCTCAGAGGCTGTGATGCGCTTGGCAGGGTTGATCGTCAACATTTTGTTAATGAGATCCTTCGCCTCTGGAGTAACAGTGTCCCACTCCGGCGAGGGGAACTACAGTACATATAAGAGGAGACATAGCACAGAGCTGATGGCCTTTACATAGAAATAAATCATGGGAATTTAAGCCGGTGATTATATTCGAATGAGCGAGAATCCCTTTCCCAAACGATTTTCCAAAGTCTGTAGTCAGAGTAGAGGAATAAGAAAGGTTATGAATGTGACAGTGAATGTATTGGTGTGTATTGGTGTTCAAAACAAACGATTGTCCGAAGTCTGCAGGCAGAGTAGAGGAACAAGAAACGGTAGAGTGTGCCATGGGATACTATGACTGTAATTGAAGAAGAAAAAACATGCAGATCTTTTTTCCCTCCCAGCAGAACGCCACAATTATATCAGGCACTGAATTAAAATGATTAATCTACTTGGAAACTGGTGCGTTACACAATCCTGAAGAGACACTGCATTTCAACTGTTGCCCAGCAGCCGTGAGCAGTGAAGTAACGGAGGGGTATCGTATTGTTAAGAACAGGAGCTAGGAGGGATGTGACTCACATCGTAGGCCCCAGCCTTGATCTGCTGGTACAGTCTGTGCTGATCCTCATCCCAGAACGGAGGGTAGCCCACCAGCAAGATGTACAGGATCACACCTGGCACAGACAATATACATCACAATACAATAGGAGACTGCCCATCACTCCAGTTACTCAAGAATGAACTAGCAAAGGTAGATACAGCTATCTACCTTTGGTGAAAAGAAAAGGTGCTGCAGAAATCAATACATCTGAGCCTTGATCACTCACATATGTATATATGTATGTATGTACAGTGTGTGTGTGTGTGTGTGTGTGTGTGTGTGGTTACATTAATATCTCTATGTTTGTTGAAAAGAAAAGGTGCTACAGAAGTAGTGTATACTGTATGTATGTACATTGGGGCAAAAAAGTATGTAGTCAGCCACCAATTGTGCAAGTTCTCCCACTTAAAAAGATGAGAGAGGCCTGTAATTTTCATCATAGGTACACATCAACTATGACAGACAAAATGAGAAAAGAAAATCCAGAAAATCACATTGTAGGATTTCTAATGAATTTATTTGCAAATATGGTGGAAAATAAGTATTTGGTCAACCTACAAACAAGCAAGATTTCTGGCTCTCACAGACCTGTAACTTCTTCTTTAAGAGGCTCCTCTGTCCTCCACTCGTTACCTGTATTAATGGCACCTGTTTGAACTTGTTATCAGTATAAAAGACACCTGTCCACAACCTCAAACAGTCACACTCCAAACTCCACTATGGCCAAGACCAAAGAGCTGTCAAAGGACACCAGAAACAAAATTGTAGACCTGCAACAGGCTGGGAAGACTGAATCTGCAATAGGTAAGCAGCTTGGTTTGAAGAAATCAACTGTGGGAGCAATTATTAGGAAATGGAAGACATACAAGACCACTGATAATCTCCCTCGATCTGGGGCTCCATGCAAGATCTCACCCCGTGGGGTCAAAATGATCACAGGAATGGTGAGCAAAAATCCCAGAACCACACGGGGGGACCTAGTGAATGACCTGCAGAGAGCTGGGACCAAAGTAACAAAGCCTACCATCAGTAACACACTACGCCTCCAGGGACTCAAATCCTGCAGTGCCAGACGTGTCTCCCTGCTTAAGCCAGTACATGTCCAGGCCCGTCTGAAGTTTGCTAGAGAGCATTTGGATGATCCAGAAGAGGATTGGGAGAATGTCATATGGTCAGATGAAACCAAAATAGAACTTTTTGGTAAAAACTCAACTCGTCGTGTTTGGAGGACAAAGAATGCTGAGTTGCATCCAAAGAACAACATACCTACTGTGAAGCATGGGGGTGGAAACATCATGCTTTGGGGCCGTTTTTCTGCAAAGGGACCAGGACGACTGATCTGTGTAAAGGAAAGAATGAATGGGGCCATGTATCGTGAGATTTTGAGTGAAAACCTCCTTCCATCAGCAAGGGCATTGAAGATTAAACGTGGCTGGGTCTTTCAGCATGACAATGATCCCAAACACACCGCCCGGGCAACGACGGAGTGGCTTCGTAAGAAGCATTTCAAGGTCCTGGAGTGGCCTAGCCAGTCTCCAGATCTCAACCCAATAGAAAATCTTTGGAGGTAGTTGAAAGTCTGTGTTGCCCAGCGACAGCCCCAAAACATCACTGCTCTAGAGGGGATCTGCATGGAGGAATGGGCCAAAATACCAGCAACAGTGTGTGAAAACCTTGTGAAGACTTACAGAAAACGTTTGACCTGTGTCATTGCCAACAAAGGGTATATAACAAAGTATTGAGATAAACTTTTGTTATTGACCAAATACTTATTTTCCACCATAATTTGCAAATAAATTCATTAAAAATCCTACAATGTGATTTTCTGGATTTTTTTTCTCATTATGTCTGTCATAGTTGAAGTGTACCTGTGATGAAAATTACAGGCCTCTCTCATCTTTTTAAGTGGGAGAACTTGCACAATTGGTGGCTGACTAAATACTTTTTTGCCCCACTGTATGTATGTATAGTGTGGTCCATAATTATTGGCAACCTTGATAAAGATGAGCAAAGAAGGGTCTAAGATCTCTCCCAATCTGTTCTCCAATCTCATATGACAATTTAGAAAAAGGCTCAGTGTGTTAGCCTTGCAAGGTGAGGTATTGAACGGTATTGAATACAAGGGTGCCAATAATTCTGACCACTCTTTTAGATTTTGTAAAAAAATTATAATAATCTCTGAGCAATGTATTAGTATAAAATAATATAGTTCTGTCTCTCAGATGGGTTAACCATACACACAATGGTGTATGTCTTCCATACACCCCTCCTCTGTCTCTCAGATGGGTAAACCATACACACATTGGTGTATGTCTTCAATACACCCCTCCTCTCTCTCAGATGGGTTAACCATACACACAATGGTGTATGTCTTCCATACACCCCTCCTCTGTCTCTCAGATGGGTTAACCATACACACAATGGTGTATGTCTTCCATACACCCCTCCTCTGTCTCTCAGATGGGTTAACCATACACACAATGGTGTATGTCTTCCATACACCCTCCTCTGTCTCTCAGATGGGTTACCCCTAGTAATTTCTACTCCCTCATTCCCACACTGTTGCCCCCCTTAGCCATCAACCTTATGTATCCTGTGACTTCCTCTCACTCCCCCGAAGCCTGGCCATGAACCCATTGGCCATGAAGCCCACATGCATCTCAAGGTCAATATCAAAAGGCAGAGAAATACAGCTATACATAGCGATGAGCCTTCTCCTTTTTTTTTTTATCAAACCACAAGGTTAAACTGCTCATTCTAGATTATGCCGGACAACAACCTCTCCCTCAAAGTCAGCAAGACAAAGGATCTGATCGTGGACTACAGGAAACAGAGGGCCCAACACACTCCCATCCACATCTACAGGGCTGTAGTGGAGTGTGTCGAGAGCTTCACGTTCCTCGGTGTCCACATCACTAAGGAATTTACATGGTCCATGAATTAACATACACGGCAATGCCTTTTCCCCCTCAGGAAGCTGAAAAGATTTGGCATGAAAAGATCCTCAGAAAGTTCTACAGCTGCACCATTGAGAGCATCTTGACTGGCTGCATCACCGCTTGGTATGGCAACTCCTTGGCTCTAAAAAGGGTAGTTATTTCGGTCCAGCACATCACTGAGGCCGAGCTCCCTGCCATCCAGGACCTCTATAACTGGCGGTGTCAAAGGAAGCCCCTGCAAATTTTCAATGACTCCAGCCACCCAAGTCACAAACTGTTCTCTCTGCTACCGCATGGCAAGCGGTACCAGTGCACCAAGTCTGGAACCAACAGGACCCTGAACAGCTTCTATCCCCAAGCCATAAGACTACTAAATAGTTAACCAAATGGCTACCCAAACTATCTGCATTGACCCTCTTTGCAGTAACTATTTTGACTCATCACATACACTGCTGCTACTGTTTATTATTTATCCTGTTGTCAGGTCACTTTACCTTTACCTATATGTACAGTATAGTACAGTCGTGGCCAAAAGTTTTGAGAATGACACAAATATTAATTTTCACAAAGTTTGCTGCTTCAGTGTCATTAGATATTTTTGTCAGATGTTACTATGGAATACTGAAGTATAATTACAAGCATTTCATAAGTGTCAAAGGCTTTATTGACAATTACATGAAGTTGATGCAAAGAGTCAATATTTGCAGTGTTGACCCTTCTTTTTCAAGACCTCTGCAATCCGCCCTGGCATGCTGTCAATTAACTTCTGGGCCACATCCTGACTGATGGCAGCCCATTCTTGCATAATCAATGCTTGGAGTTTGTCAGAATTTGTGGGTTTTTGTTTGTCCACCCGCCTCTTGAGGATTGACCACAAGTTCTCAATGGGATTAAGGTCTGTGGTAGTTTCCTGGCCATGGACCCAAAATATCGATGTTTTGTTCCCCGAGCCACTTAGTTTTCACTTTTGCCTTATGGCAAGGTGCTCCATCATGCTGGAAAAGGCACTGTTCGTCACCAAACTGTTCCTGGATGGTTGGGAGAAGTTGCTCTTGGAGGATGTGTTGGTACCATTCTTTATTCATGGCTGTGTTCTTAGGCAAAATTGTGAGTGAGCCCACTCCCTTGGCTGAGAAGCAACCCCACACATGAATGGTCTCAGGATGCTTTACTGTTGGCATGACACAGGCCTGATGGTAGCGCTCACCTTGTCTTCTCCGGACAAGCTTTTTTCCGGATGCCCCAAACAATCGGAAAGGGGATTCATCAGAGAAAATGACTTTACCCCAGTCCTCAGCAGTCTAATCCCTGTACCTTTTGCAGAATATCGGTCTGTCCCTGATGTTTTTCCTGGAGAGAAGTGGCTTCTTTGCTGCCCTTCTTGACACCAGGCCATCCTCCAAAAGTCTTCGCCTCACTGTGCGTGCAGATACACTCACACCTGCCTGCTGCCATTCTTGACCAAGCTCTGTACTGGTGGTGTCCCGATCCCGCAGCTGAATCAACTTTAGGAGACGGTCCTGGTGCTTGCTGGACTTTCTTGGGCGCCCTGAAGCCTTCTTCACAACAATTGAACCGCTCTCCTTGAAATTCTTGATGATCCAATAAATGGTTGATTTAGGTGCAATCTTACTGGCAGCAATATCCTTGCCTGCGAAGCCCTTTTTGTGCAAAGCAATGATGACGGCATGTGTTTCCTTGCAGGTAACCATGATTGACAGAGGAAGAACAATGATTCCAAGCACCACCCTCCTTTTGAAGCTTCCAGTCTGTTATTCAAACTCAATCAGCATGACAGAGTGATCTCCAGCCTTGTCCTCGTCAACACTCACACCTGTGTTAACGAGAGAATCACTGACATGATGTCAGCTGGTCCTTTTGTGGCAGGGCTGAAATGCAGTGGAAATGTTTTTGGAGGGGATTCAGTTGATTTGCATGGCAAAGAGGGACTTTGCAATTAATTGCAATTCATCTGATCACTCTTCATAACATTCTGGAGTATATGCAAATTGCCATCGTACAAACTGAGGCAGCAGACTTTGTGAAAATTAATATTTGTGTCATTCTCAAAACTTTTGGCCACGACTGTTACCTAGTACCCCTGCTCATGGACTCGGTACTGGTACCTTGTGTATATAGCCAAGTTACCGTTACTCATTGTGCTTGTTATAATATTTTCTATATTTTTCTCTCTGCATTGTTAGGAAGGGCCTGTAAGTAAGCATTTCACTGTTAGTCTACACCACAGGAGGCTGCTGAAGGGAGCACTGCTCATACTAATGTCTGGAACGGTGCAAATGGAATGGCATCAAACACCTGGAAAGAGTATTTTTGATGTATTTGATACATTCCATTGACTCCGCTCCAGTCATTACCACAAGCCCGTTCTCCCCATTTAAGGTGCCACCAACCTCCTGTGGTCTACACCTGCTGTTTAGGAAGCATGTGACAAATGCACAATGTGAAAAGTTCCTGTACCACTACATATTGTCAAAGTTTATATAATGTTTACATATGATTCATATGATATATACATGTACTATGTTCTAGGTAAAAGTTTTTCACACATCGGGTATAATTTCGATCGTCTATCTAAATAGACCAGAGGAGGGCCAATTGGAGAGTGAATTCTGCCACCTTGTTGACACAGAGGCCTGTGGTACAGTATGTACATAGCACCTTTTTGTTCTAAGAGTGTATGTCTATCTAGAACCAAAAAGGGTTCTTCGGCTGTTCCAGGTAGAACCCTTTTGGTTCTATATAGAACCTTTTTGGGTTCCATGTAGCACCCTTTCCACAGAGGGTTCTACATGGAACCCAAAAGAGTTCTACCTGGAACCAAAAAGGGTTCTACCTGGAACTTAAAAGTACCCTTTTGAAACCCAAAGAGTGTAGAGAGAGCTCCGATCAGATCAATGGACGGCTGCCTTCTTTCCTCTGCTCTGACAGAGAACTCATCTCTGCACCTTGGGATGAAACCAACAGGCCCCCATAAATAAACTGGTGCACTAAATCATAGGTTTTTTTGTCAACATAACTCTAGTAGGTTAGAATCAGAAGCAATCCCGAGTCTGGCCAACTGAGACAACATAAAGACAAAGTTGTATAAATGAGGAAACTCATCACATCAGGTGTGAAGTCTATATCATGTTTTCTGTAGGGAGTAGCAACTCAGACGTAGATAAAAACAAACAAGGAAAGAGGTGGATATCTGAAAGCCGCCCTGCTTACCACAAGCCCACAGGTCCACAGCTTTGCCATATGGGTCCTTCCTCAGAACCTCAGGAGAAAGGTAGCCAGGTGTCCCTGCAAAGCCTGCATCACATCCAGACAGAGGCAATGAGTCACAGATAATACAGCTCTGTTGAAATCAAACGATAGGCAATAAGCAATGGGAAATAATGTTGAGATGCTTTTTCCCATTGGAGAGGAAGTTTATGAATTGCCTGGATGGGCTGTGAGACAGGGGGTTGATAAACCACAGGCATTAATCATGGATTATCTTGAATAACATCCAGGATCCAAACGGATCATTTTATAAAGCTCTAGAAGGGTTACTCTCAGTGAAAGTAAAACAACAGGGGGATAAAGTATAGCTCCATATAATGCTCTAAATACTGGTATCGTAATGCTATGCAATACATATTGATATAGGTTTCGATCAAATGCACATGTTGTTTTATGTGTGAAGTGACACTAACCATATCAATCCATTATATACTGTAATACAGTACAGTAAAGAGATAACCATCTTCAAATTCCTGAATGCATAGAATACTTCAACCTTTGTCGCAATATAACAAAGAAAAGACAGAAGTCTTCCTTGAGAACTCTGTAGAAAATCCACTTAGTATTCTGTCACAAACCAAGAACAGTGCACAGTGTTAGAGAGACCTGCTCTGATTATTATCTTCCCCCGGAATGTAAGAGAGTGTAATTAACTTGACATCATCCACAGGTTCCTGGGGCCGCCTGCCTTACACTTCTCTCAATAGGGCTTAATTTGTGGTGTGCAGTCCGTATCCTTATTACCTACCTTAACCAGACGGGTTTCTAACGTTCTGGTAAGTCTGGACATTAACTCTTTATGAGGGGTGATGAGAGCTTTATTTCACTCTCATTTTAAGGATTCACATCATCTTCTCATGTTCCAGCCTCGTTTTGTTCCAGACATTGTGTCACAGCAGATCCACTAAACTAAATCAATTTGCCCATGGGAGAGAATATGGATTGCAAATCATGTGAAATGATTATCACTGACAATTAACAAGGTTGCTTGCTACTTGGATAGATTATGGATTACTGTATATATCAATCATCAAAACAGAGAAGAAGAATACATTCTTCCATTTATTCTCCAGACCCATGGAACCAACCTGGGGTTTGACACACTGTGAACAAAGAAAAGGTTGAAATATCGAGACTCATTTCCATGAATGTGTATGTGTAATGTGTATAGAATAATTATATCAGGGTTGGGTAAGTAACATTACTTTTGGATTACTTTCAGTTACTTTCCCCTTAAGAGGCATTAGATAAAGACAAAGGATCCAAAGGAGCCATTATAGGCATTTGTTGTATCATCAGTGGTCTCTGACTTGTGGTCAGACTCGCTCAGGTGGAACAAACTTAAACCTACACATCTTTTCAATGCTGAATTGAATGTCATTGAGAAAACAGAAAGGTTTCATAATGTATTTTTTTGCAAAAATAATCCAATAAGTAATTATTTCATTTTTCAAAAGTATCTGTAATATGATTACAATATGTTTGCTAATAACGTAACGGATTACAGTTAAAATAAGTTTTTAATCAAATTACATGTAATCACCTAATCCCCAACCCTGATTATAATGAGCAGCAGAGGTGGATGACAGCTCCACCAGCACTTCTTAGAAAATCAAAAAAATATAGCAACAAGCCAGGCATCCCCCAAAGGGTTTAGAACATCATCCTGATCTAAGAGAGGTGTGTCTTTAAAAATGAATTGTGGGTATTGGATAAGTGTCCTCTGGTTCATTAAAAATGAACTGAATACTAAAAGACATTCCTAGTTTTAAAACAACGACATGGGTCGTTCAACCAAAGGAATTCCTTTTGAATTTTAAAAGGCTGTTATATTCAGGGAAGTGGCATTTAAAATAGGCCACAAAGAGATTTTGATAAATCAGATTTTTAATATGAAAAAAATACTCGCTAAAGTACCAAAATTCAGCATTTTCTGCATCCGTGCACCCTCTGTGACTTAACCCTGAAGTTTGTAAAGATCTACTTATCTTGTTGCTTTGACAAAGTCATTTCTGAAGATGATTATTTCCTTAATGTGATTAGTGATGACACAAATTGTGATTCATTTTAAGTCAACCCTGTTACATGAACTGAACTCTCTCATTTTAATATGGTTAAACTATTCCCTTTGAAATTCTTTTTTCAAAATATGGTGTAAAAGCTGGTGAGCTGGTTCTACTCTTTTTGGCGGTAAACTGAGTTGGTTGATCATAACACTTCACAAAACTGTTACCCACAGGCTCGAAATGTTTTAAAAATGTCCTTTTTTTTAAAAGCTTGCATTCAATTGCTCCTCCCTGTTGCACATAACAACCTTCCATTTCCCCTGTCTCAAAGGGATTTATGTCTGATTTAGTAAAGATGCACTATGCAGAAATAGCTCAGCCATTACCTGGTTGCTAAAGTTCACATACTTTCAGTTTATGTGACAAAACAAGCAAGTATAGTGTAGAGAATCATTGACCCTCTAAACCGCTGTGAAAAATATTTTCCGTAACCAAACATATTGTATTTTCAGGTGTTTGAAACTGGTGTACAAAACCAAAAGTAAAAGACGCAAAAACAAAACTTAAGAACAGGAAGCATAGAAATAATACGCATAGAACAGATCTACCGCTTCTTAGACTTGCTTTCAATGAGAATGACAGATATATAACTCACCTTTCAACGTGAATTTGGTCGGGTCGCCCAAAAAGTTTCATATTGTAGCTCTAAGATGAAGTCGTCAACCCTGTTACGTTCAACCTTTATACTTTATTTGGCACTTAATATGCACTTGATATAGTCATTGTTTTATTTAACCTCCGGAGATGGGAAACCATGTTTTTATTAAGTTGAACATGGTTTAATCATTTAAATATGTACCGGCTTAAAACCATCAACACGTGCGCCTATCCCTTGCTTTGTTTACAAACCGTAAGCTCAAGCAGAACACACTACCAAAGATACTGGTAACCTTTCATCTGTGGTGTGACTGTTAGTTAGCAAGCTACTTGCTAGCATGCCGGCAAAAGCACATAGTGTTGTTACTGGAAGTCAGTGTAAATTTAATGCTACACTATTTTCCAAAGAATGAAGACATATGACAGCAGTGGCTACTTTTCATTTCGGATGGACAGGCCGAACAGAAAATGAAGATCAGGTCATGCGTGTGCAGTCCACATTTCGAGCGAAGTTGCTTTATCAATTAGGGAGAACATTCGATGGGTCTTGCCAGGAAGCTAATCTTGAAGATGGACGCTGTACCATCATTGACAGTGGATCTTGCAAGCGGTGACCATAATGTAAGTATCATAGTTTGATCATTTCTTGTCAACGGGGTGGTGCAGGATTATAATTTTTTTGCCTGTGCTACATACGGCTATATCGGTCGCTAATACAGGACTAGTAAAGGCCCAGTGCACCACTTTTGTGGGGGGGAATTGCCCTCGCTACAGACAGCTATATTGACCCGTTAATACAGGACTAGTAAAGGCCCAGTGCACCACTTTTGTGGGGGGGGAATTGCCCTCACTACAGACAGCTATATCGATCCGTTAATAAAGGACTAGTAAAGGCCCAGTGCACCACTTTTGTCGGGGGGAATTGCCCTCGCTACAGACAGCTATATCGATCCATTAATAAAGGACTAGTAAAGGCCCAGTGCACTACTTTTGTGATTTTTTTTCTTCTTTTTTGATTTTTCAGGGGGTGCTGCAGCATCCTCAGCACCCCTCTATTTGGATGATATCCTGAAAAAGCCAAACTATCGGCATATGCCAAATCTCCCATTCCTCCTAACATTTTTTTGAAAACGCTTTTGCTCAGCAACTCACAACCTTCCTGAAGACAGTCTGGTTTTAGACCCCATCATACTACTGAGACCACACTCGTGAAGGTGTGTGAAAAAATGTATCATATTTCTCCAGTGCTAACCTCTGGCTTCCTGTTAAGGCTAGGTCTGATTCCAAGGTTTTACTGCTAACCTACAAAGCGTTACATGGACTTGCTCCTACCTATCTCTCCTATTTGGTCCTGCTGTACATACCTAGACGTACACTACAGTCACAAGACGTAGGCCTGCTTATTCCTACAGTAGAATTTCTAAACAAACCGCTGCAGGCAGGGCTTTCTCCTATAGAGCAACATTTTTATGGAATGGTCAGCCGACCCATTTGAGAGACGCAGACTCGGTCTCAACCTTTAAGTCTTTACTGAAGAATCATCTCTTCATCAGGTCCTATGATTGAGTGTAGTCTGGCCCAGGGGTGCGAAGGTGAACGGCAAGGCACTGGAGTGACAATCCACCCTTGCTGTCTTTGCCTGGCTTGCTCCCCTCTCTTCACTGGGATTCTCTGCCTCTGACCCTATTACGGGAGCTGTCACTGGCTTGCTAGCACTCTCCCATGCCGTCCCTAGGAGGCGTGCATCACGTCTTGCCAGGCTTTTATTCCCCCGCTATACTCAACTTGAGTGGGTTGAGTCACTGACGTTATCGTCCTGTCCGGTTTTGCGTCTTCTCAGGCTCTTGTGGTGGGGAGATCTTCGTGGGCTATACACCGCCTTGTGTCAGGGTAGTAAGTTGGTGATCTGTTGACATCCCTCTGGTGGTGTGGGTGCTGTGCTTTGGCAAAGTGGGTGGGGTTATATCCCGCCTGATTGGCCCTGCCCGGGGGTATCGTCCCATTGGGCCACAGCGTCCCCCGATCCACCCTGTCTCAGTCCTCAGTGTCTATGCTGCAGTAGTTTATGTGCCGGGGGGCTAGGGTCAGACTGTCCTATTTGGTGCATTTCTCCTGTCTGATCTGGTGTCCTGTGTGATCTTAAGTGCGCTCCCTCTAATTCTCCCATCTCTCTCTCTCTCTCCCCTCCCCGAGGACTTGAGCCCTAGGATCATGCCTCAGGACTACCTGGCCGACCCTGTCCCTAGTCCACCTGGTCGTGCAGAAAATGTTGTGACCACCACAGCCCTAGTTGTGCTGCTGATCCAGTTTCTGCTGTTCTGCCTGCGGCTATGGAACCCTGACCTGTTCACAGGACGTTCTGCTCAGTGTGTCTTTGAACACAGCACAGTCCCGAGGGGCAGGCCGATGAAACATCTGAAAGAGAGGCACTGTGAGAAATTACTGAGGACATCCTCAAGCAGGCACGGAAAACCACAGCATTGGGACAGCAGAGAGACTTCCATCCTGGTTAAGGGAGAGCTCCTATCCCAGGGGCTCATGGAATTGGCTGGATTAAAAATCATAGATTTTCTGTGACCATCATGTCTTTAAAAGGCACTGTAACTATCTTGCTTACAATTTGTGATGAGTGAGTGTGTTTTTGCAGAAATAAATAGGACTGTGCAAAAAAAATAATTATTTGTATGAAAAATAAATAAGTGTGGAAAGGTCTGTTCACGGCCCTGTTCTGGACCTAAGGGCACCAATCACAAGGCAGCACCAGTCAGTCAGTTAGGTTAGTTAGAGCAGAGTGATGAAAAGTGAGCTGTGCCTAACCTATTCCAACAAGACGGTTTTACACAGCGGGCCTCACTACAAATGAATCTGGATGACGCTGTGGTGACATTTCTACTTCTGGATGACAATTCATAAATAAAACAAGCAGCAAACAGCCCATTTTCTGTTTCCCCTGTTGTAGTCGGTGCTGCGGAAGTCTTTTTTCCTACCTTGGTGTTTTTTTTAATGATATGTTTCCCTTTGTTTTTAGTTGTTGGTATTTCTCCAGAGTAGCTGTTTTTTTGTTGTTGTTGAGGATGTTCGAGGCAAAGAGTTGTTTTGATTGGATTCCACGGGAGTCTTTTAATTATTTATTTCCCTCTGAAGATTCAGACTGGAATTCTTTGTGCTCAGAAAACTCCTTCTTCTTCTCTCATGACTCTATGTGACCCCCCTATGCAGTTTCCCTGCTGGTTATACATCTTAAATCTTGCATAAGTAGACCTGCTTTAGAAGCCATTCCTTATTTGCATTTCTGTTTATTTTTTGTGTGTGTGTAATTACGATTAATATCAGCCATTAGCCATTACCGAACCAGGCTTGTTGTTCCCCCTCAACCTCGATGGCCAGGCCGAAGTCTGCCAGCTTCACTGCAGCACCCTTGGACTTGGAGGCAAGCAGAAGGTTCTCAGGCTGGGTACAAAGAGAGAATAGCCAATCAGTCAGCGAGAAGAGACAAGAGACCTGAGCACAAGCAGGAATAGGGTGACAGACAGACATGATTCTGGGCCTGATTGAATAGTGTTCAGTTTCTTTTGTGGTTGCGGCATTAGAGAGCTCTGATAAATCCGTCCTCCCACACAGGTGGAGGAATGACACCCCCCCACTCTGCTACTGCTATGAGATGTTATCTACCCCCTGATACACACAGACATACACCACACACGCACATACATACACCCACACACACAGAAATCCATTTTATCATTCCATCTTCCCTCGGGGGCATCTCTTTGTACGGGAATTTGTTAGTGTATGTTTATAACAGTGTGAGTGCTGAAGCAGTCTGTAAGAAAGATTTAAAAAATGTACCTTTGAAAGATTGAGCAAGAAGGCTGCGTTTATACAGGCAGCCCAATTCTGATCTTTCTTTCACTAATTGGTTTTCAGATCAGCTCTGAAAAAGATCTGATTCGAAAAGATCTGATGTGATTGGTCAAAAGACCAATTAGTTGAAAAAAGATTGGAATTGGGCTGCCTGTGTAAACGCAGCCAAATGCACCTCTGAAAGGGTGTGGGGTTATGATAGCGGCTCTTGGACATGTAGGACTATAAATGGGACAGCACTGGAACCAATCCTGTGCTTTATCTGTCCTTCATTGACACAACAACAAAGCAGATATTGTAGCACACACAATGCCGTCTGAAATGATGGAGATGGTGTGAGGTTTTGTTGCCGCTTTTACTGTAAATTAGAAACCCCATTCTTTTATGGGTCCCTCGAGCTGACATTGAGATATGAAGTGCACGTGCTGTACATGACAAGTTGACAACAGAACAACGGATTGACGGTTGTTGCACTGTAAGTGAATGCCTATTCTATAATCGTCAAACTGTGTGCAGAGGACATGACTTAGCAGCATGTCCCCTGAATGTTTTGTATGGGCTTTTGATATTCTGTTCACATTTTTCTGCTTCTCCTCTTGCTTACTGCCGATTTCCTCTGTCTGTCATGTCAATGTGCTGTGTGAAGGAAGTTGATGGTCGCCATCAGGTCAGCAGTAACATCCAGAATACGGACAGATGGAACAGACAGAACCAAACGGAGTGGATAGAAGAGGGTGTGCCATCAGAGTCACACAACCCCAGTAATGACTTTGAGTTGCAATCGCCATCTCAAGTGATTGTGGCCTGCAAGCTAAATCCGTCTTAATGGGATATGATGATGAGAAAATAAATGTCGATACAGATTGACCGCTACAGCACGTGGCACTATTAAAATCGGTTTTAACGAATGATTTGCCTGGACTATAAATCAATAAAGCACTAAGTCATCATGAGAAAATAGCAGTAGAGTTTAAGAATGCAGTTGATACTGTAGAGAGTTATGACACACAGGAGGACGAAGCCACGAGGCGAGGCAGGTCAGGAGTCTTTAGTAACGCCTGACTCACTGTGGGGACCAGAGGAGGTGATTGGTGGATTCCCTAACCAACCACCCATCATGTCCTTGTTCCACCTGGACTGACCTGCTATGACATTGTGGTGCTGAATCTCCCAAAATAAATGTCCCTGAACTGAATAAAGTATGACTTGAGGACTGTAGCGGTATTAACAAAAGTTATTATTGTCCCGTATGCTGCTGACTAAACCTTATGTTTTATGACTAGTTCTCCCTCTTCCTCTCCTCCTCCTCCTCTTCCCGTCAGACCTCTTTGTGAGAACAGTGTGGGGGTGTGACGGCTGGAAACAGATTTGCTAACATCCCATCCCATCTCATCCTACACTCCCTCCCCACTGTAACCACAGTGCAATTATGTCACATTTCACAGAGGTGGTCCTCACAGAACCATTCAGTAGGAACAAAGCTTCTAATCACAGCCCAAATGGTCTGTTGTCTGAAGCCTGAGCAAACATTGAACACATAGACGTGTCCTTTAAAGGGGTAATTGCTACGGCAGTTGCTACATCCATTTCTGGACTTATAAATGAATGATATACATTGATTCTTGAAGAATATTACTGATAAATGCCTCATATGAGCTGTCGTACCCCACCAGAACCCAAAATATAAGGTTGTTTGACTCCAATGTTTGCAAAATAAATGTAAACGTACACTGTATAGCTTCAAAACATGGTTACAACTATACTTTTGACATCATGGAGGGTGACTCCTTGCATCCATAGCTCTGTCAGTTTTTTACTGAAACAGTGGCGGGCAGACCACTTTATTGTTTCGACTGCTGATCGTCGCTCTAAGGTTCAAATGAAAGAGTCTGGACGACTAAAATGAATGGGTGAAATGTATTTCAATTCATTACAATATCCCCAAAATATATCATCTAAACATTCCGGGTATACTTTCTTTAAATTCAAATCCAATGTGATAAACTGAATTTTGATACACAAACAAATGACAACAATGCCATCAGAGTGGAGTGTATTGCAGTGGATAAACAGTCGGTGACTGTGCCGAATATCGTCAGTGTCTTTCAATGTATTCCTTTTTAAATCTTACCTTCAGGTCTCTGTGAACGACTCCCATCTGATGACAATGAAGCACTGCCTCCAGAATCTGCTGAATACAATGACTATGAAGAGAGAGAGAAAACAGAACGACTGAGTGGGCTGGGAGTTCGGCGGCATTAAATTGAGTGCTATTGAAAATGGGCTTTGCTTCAGCATTAATCCACACATCATTTGGGGAAAAAATGGTCTCTGCACCTATAAAGACACAACGAGCCGTTAGATTTGGCCATTCATTTTCCTAAAGCTGTCGATCAACAGAGTAGCATGGGCCAAAGCCTGTCTAATGAATTTCTGCATGTTGGGCTGGGCGTCAGTGGGAGGCTAATTAGCCACTACACTCAGCTGTCAATCAAGCAGTGGAGCAGCGAGAGCCCGGTCCGCAGAGAGAGAGAGAGACTGATACACTAAGCCCGGAGCGAAACGTGTACATTGATTGGAGGTCACTCCTACACCTCCACAACCATCTGTTTCCATTTGATTCTATTCATTAATTTGTCCTGTCGCTCTGTCACTGCAAATCAATGGCCCAGTCAGTAGCTTTCACTGGTTAGGTGAAGTGGGGAAATTCTCTATCCATGAAGGGGCTTATGCAGGTAAAGCTGATCAATCCAAATGAACACTCCAATAATTCAAGAAAGAAAAGAAAGGCCTCTGACTGACTACATCACAAAAAAGGGTTGTAATAGCCTGGGATAAAAATCTTTAGACAATATATGTCAGGGTTCTTTATCTATGCCTTTAGGTCCGCCCTAATCTCTCTGGATTGGGAGTGTGGTGACCTCTGTATAATCCACCTAATTTAATACATTTTACAGCTCAAATTATTACGTTGAAATCTCTACATTGCTATTCTCACGTATCTGTGTTTTGGTGTATGCTGTGTGTATCTGTGTTTTGGTGTATGATGTGTGTATCCGTGTTTTGGTGTATGCTGTGTGTATCTGTGTTTTGGTGTATGCTGTGTGTATCTGTGTTTTGGTGTATGATGTGTGTATCTGTGTTTTGGTGTATGATGTGTGTATCCGTGTTTTGGTGTATGCTGTGTGTATCTGTGTTTTGGTGTATGCTGTGTGTATCTGTGTTTTGGTGTATGATGTGTGTATCTGTGTTTTGGTGTATGATGTGTGTATCTGTGTTTTGGTGTATGATGTGTGTATCTGTGTTTTGGTGTATGATATGTGTATCTGTATGATGTGTGTATCTGTGTTTGGGTGTATGATATGTGTATCTGTATGATGTGTGTATCTGTGTTTGGGTGTATGATATGTGTATCTGTATGATGTGTGTATCTGTGTTTTGGTGTATGATGTGTGTATCTGTGTTTTGGTGTATGATGTGTGTAACCGTGTTTTGGTGTATGATGTGTGTAACCGTGTTTTGGTGTATGATGTGTGTATCTGTGTTTTGGTGTATGCTGTGTGTATCTGTGTTTTGGGTGTATGCTGTGTGTATCTGTGTTTTGGTGTATGATGTGTGTATCTGTGTTTTGGTGTATGATGTGTGTATCTGTGTTTTGGTGTATGATGTGTGTATCTGTGTATGCTGTGTGAGGCAGGTAGTCTAGCGGTTAAGAGCATTGGACCAGTAACCGAAAGGTCCCTGGTTTGAATCCCTGATCCGACTAGGTGAAAAATCTGTCTGTTCCTTTGAGCAAGGCACTTAACCCTAGTCGCTCTGGGAGGTGGTTTCACTGACCTGGCGTCGGCCTCGCTGTAGTACTCTCGAGCAACAATGTCTTCAAAGAGCTCCCCGCCTGTCACTCTGAGGAAGAGAGGATTGTGAGGCTGCCGGTTTCAAGGATGCAGGTGGACTGGAGCATGGAGCCAATGTGAGAGAAATACACCCTTCCCTGTACCCTTCATATCAGCCACTGAGACATGTTGACATGGAACCTAACAGGCACCTCAATGGTACATTTCTGATGTGAGAAAAGGCAAATCATTGACAAAACTCTATTCGTCGTCTCACTGTTGCAAAGTACAGACTATGAGAGTATGAATCCTTTAAAATATGCATTCTCAGGGCTTAGGGCAACACATACCAGTGTGTAATGTATTGCAATGAGTGCAAGGGCGTGGGTGCTGACATTTCAAAGTTCAAAGCAGCCTTCAGTGTGGGAAAGTGTGGGAAAATTGCCTTGTCAATTTGTCAGTATGATGAAGTCCATGCTCCCATTTAATAGGTGGGTGTGAGGCCATCCATCTATCAGACAGCCTCAACTAAAATAGTGGATTCCAGAGCAGAACACCCTGCCTGGCTTTCTGCTGCATGGGAGAAATGTTGCACCTGGGAGCTGGTCCCTGTGGTGTTGGTGAGTCAGATAAACTACATTCGTAAAGTATTCGTTGCAGCCTTGATCTAAAATAGATTTTTTTAAAAATGTTTCTTATCAATCTACATACAATACCTCATGATGACGAAGCAAAAACAGGTTTTTTAGATTTTTTTGCAAATGTATCAAAAAAACTCTAAAATATCACATTTACATAAGTATTCAGACCTTGTACTCAGTAATTTGGTGCCGCACCTTTGGCAGCGATTACAGCGTCGAGTCTTCTTCGGTGTGACGCTACAAGCTTGGCACACCTGTATTTGGGGATTTTCTCCCATTCTTCCCTGCAGATCCTTTCAAGCTCTGTCAGATTGGATGAGGAGCGTCGCTGCTATTTTCAGGTCTCTCCAGAGATGTTTGATCGGGTTCAAGTCCGGGCTCTGTCTGGGCCACTCAAGGACATTCAGAGACTTGCCTCAACGCCACTCCTGCGTTGTCTTGGCTGTGTGCCTAGGGTCTTTGTCCTGTTGGAAGATGAAACTTGGCCCAAGTCTGAGGTCCTGAGCGATCTGGAGCAGGTTTTCATCAAGAAACTCTCTGTACTTTGCTCTGTTCATCTTTCCCTAGATCCTGACTAGTGTCCCAGTCCCTGCCACTGAAAAACATCCCCACAGCATGATGCTGCCACCACCATGCTTCACCGTAGGGATGGTGCCAGGTTTCCTCCAGACATGACGCTTGGCAATCAGGCCAAAGAGTTCAATCTTGGTTTCATCAGACCAGATAATCTTGTTTCTCATGGTCTGAGAGTCGTTTAGGTGCCTTTTGGCAAACTCCAAGAGGGCTGTCATGTGCCTTTTACAGAGGAGTGGCTTCCATCTGGCCACTCTACCATAAAGGCCTGATTGGTGGAGTACTGAGCAGATGGTTGTCCTTCTGGAAGGTTCTCCCATCTCCACAGAGGAACTCTGGAGCTCTGTCAGAGTGACCATCGGGTTCTTGGTCACCTCTCTGACCAAGGCCCTTCTCCCCCAATTGTTCAGTTTGGCTGGGAGGCCATCTATAGGAAGAGTCTTGGTGATTCCAAACTTCTTCCATGTAAGTATCGATGGAGGCCACTTTGTTCTTCAATGCTGCAGAAATGTTTTGGTACTCTTCTCCAGATCTGTGCCTCGACACAATCCTGTCTCGGCGCTCAACAGACAATTCCTTCGACCTCATGGCTCGGTTTTAGCTCTGACATGCTCTATCAAATGTGGGACAGGTGTGTGCCATTCCAAATCATGTCCAATCAATTGAATTGACCACAGGTGGACTCCAATCAGGTTGTAGAAACATCTCAAGGATGATCAATGGAAACAGGATGCACCTGAGCTCAATTTTGAGTCTCATAGCAAAGGATCTGAAAACTTATGTAAATAAGGAATTTACATAAAAACCTGTTTTCGCTTTGTTATTATGGGGTATTGAGTGTAGATTGATGAGGAAACATTTTTATTTAATCCATTTTAGAATAAGGCTGCAATGTAACAAAATGTGGAAAAAGTGAATACTGAATACTTTCCGAATGCACTGTATTTGTGGGCCTATTTTATAAACCTGCTAGTACAGAGGGATTGGGCTCTGACAAAGCAGTTTGCTCCAAAATGTGTCAGCTTTAAAGACTATCCAAGGTAATTTAGTTTGTATTTTCCTAGTCTCTCATTTGTGTCCTTTTGGAAATTTCACTAAGTATCTGTGGCTGAGCTCACAGAATTAAAGGCCCAATTCAGCCATTTTTATGTCAGTATCAAATCATTTCTGGGTAACACTTAAGTATTTTACTGTGGTCAAATGGTCAAAAAGAAACAAAAATAGCTTCTTAGCAAGACCAATTTCTCAAGCAAGAATTTTGCTAGGACTGTCTGGGAGTGGTCTGAGTCGGGAGGGGGAAACTGAAAACTAGCTGTTATTGGCAGAGAGGTTTGGAACTATTTCTTATTGGTCTATTAACAAATTCACAGCATGGTGATGTCACCAGGCAGACCAAAACTCCATCCCACCACAACAGGCTGAAACTTCAAACAGCTCTTACACTAAACGGGCATTATCATAATTTTCACAATTTCACAGTATTTATTCCAACCTCATAGTGTGGCAATATTTATAAAACACAGGAGGCTGCACTGGGCCTTATAACAAATCATAGGGCACAATAAGCAAAGAGAAGATATTGTATGGAGTTGTGCTCATGGGACTGCTTCTTAACAATACCCTGCTGTTTCAAATCAGTTAAGAATAACTTGCATTGTCATCAAGATCTTCTTATGCAACACTTTGTCCTGCTGCTCACTGTCTCACACTTACAAAGCTGTTTTTCATTCAGAGACATTAACAGGGAAGAGGCAGGTAAAAGAAGACACCTCACAACGGATGCAAGAAGAGTTCTCTTAAAGTTACAATACTGTAAGACTTTACCAATGTTAAAGTGTCCAGTTTCTGTAATGAAAAGCATTCAACGCCTCCAGAATACTGTAATCACTGTTTTGCAGACTGAAATCAACAGTTCCTTGAAAGGCATTGAAAGGTATTACATCATTTGAGTGTTTAAAATGCTTATAATGGTGACTTTTACAGAACTATTATGGTGCACTCAAACGAAGTACACTCAACACTACATGGGCTCTTTAGCCATAACTAGCAGTTAGATCCAAACCACAGCCTATACTGTATAGCTTACTAAGGAGCTCATTGAATTCAGGACCTCTACTAATATTAATGGTAGATAGTGATTCACTGTGGTTCCGTCTTATACGGACTGCTCTGATCAGTGTGAGTAGGACACACATCAAGACTCACGTCAAGCTACCGCCCAAACCAGAAACATCACTGTGTCATTAACGTCAATCATCCTCACTGTGTGTGTGAAAGCAGACGGAATGATGCAGTAGATAAATTCACGGCAGTGCATTACTCACAGGTCAAAGATCAGGTAGTGATGCCCCTCCTCTGAGATGCTGTCATGGAGACGCACTGGATGGAGAAAAGAGAGAAAATAAGTAAACATATGCAGGAAAGCCCTAATATTTCACACATAGAATGCATAGTCAATAACCTTCAAATATCTAAATCACACATCTCAATCACCCAGTCCACTGCATATGTCAAATCACAGTGTCTCACATTCCCCAAAATACACTATATGGCCAAAAGTATGTTGACACCCCTTCAAATTTGTGGATTCGGCTATTTCAGCAACAGGTGTATAAAATCGAGCACACAGCCATGCAATCTCCATTGACAAACATTGGCAGTAGAATGGCCTGTACTGAAGCGCTCAGTGACTTTCAATGTGGCACCGTCATAGGATGCCACCTTTCCAACAAGTCAGTTCGTCAAAGTTCTGCCCTGCTAGAGCTTCCCCGGTCAACTGTAAGTGCTGTTATTGTTAAGTGGAAACATCTAGGAGCAACAACGGCTCAGCCGCGAAGTGGTAGGCCACACAAGCTCACAGCATGGGACCGTCGAGTGCTGAAGCGCATAAAAATCGTCTGTCCTCATGTTGCTATACTCACCGAGTTCCAAACTGCCTCTGGAAGCAATGTCAGCACAATAACGGTTCGTCGGGAGCTTCATGAAATGGGTTTCCATGTCCAAGCAGCCACACACAAGCCAAAGATCACTACGCATAATGGCAAGCATTGGCTAAAGTGGTATAAAGTTCGCCACTATTGGACTCTGGAGCAGTGGAAATGCATTCTCTGGAGGGATGAGTCACGCTTCACTATCTGGCAGTCCGACGGATGAATCTGGGTTTGCCGGATGTCAGGAGAACGGTACAGTACCTGCCTGAATGCATACTGCCAGCTGAAAAGTTTGGTGGAGGAGGAATAATGGTCTGGGGCTGTTTTTCATGGTACGGGCTAGGCACCTTAGTTCCATTGAAGGGAAATCTTAACGCTACAGCATACAATGACATTCTAGATGACTCTGCTTAAAACTTTGTGGCAACAGTTTGGGGAAGGCCCTTTCCTGTTTCAGCATGACAATGCCCCGTGCACAAAGCAAGGTCCATATAGAAATGGTTTGTCGAGATCAGTGTGGAAGAACTTGACCGGCCTGCACAGATCCTTGACCTCAATCCCATCGAACACCCTTGGGATGAATTGGAATGCTGACTGCGAGCCAACATCAGTGCCAGACATCACCAACGCTCTTGTGGCTGAATGGAATGCAAGTCCCTGCAAGTCCCTAATGCCCATGATTTTGGAATGAGACAATCGACGAACAGGTGTTCACATACTTTTTTTGAGAATATCTAGGTTTTGATTATAGGTAGGCCTAACTGAAGTGATGTGGTATATACTGTTCATGAATTACTTTAGTCAAGCTTAGATAGTGCTTCTGATGTCCTGTTGCTGTCCTTATGTTATCTCCGCGATGGAGAGAATCTCTCTCTCTTTCTCTCTTCTACCCACCAGTGCCCACCACACTCCTCCCCTCCCCCAGCAGGCAGTGTTGTGCTGCTCTGTGTGCATGTGTGTGGGCGTGTGTGCACTGAGAGAGAGAGAGAGAGAGAGAGAGAGAGAGAGAGGGGAGAGGACACACGTGCTTTTGTGTGTGGGTGCTGAGATAGAAAGGGGAACAAAGTGGAAGACTGCAGTTTAGATACCTTCACCTGCCAACACCGATACATAGCAACCGTCTCACCATTACATAAGCCTGAAACAGCAATCTCAATTCATTCTGCTTAACGTTGCCGGAAAATACTTTGATTTGCATTCGCCACTTTCAACATTTCTAAACAACCCCCCCCCCCCCCCCACTTCCTTTTTTGCTGGGTTTTGCTTGTTGTTTTTGTCTACACTTAAAGTATGTCTTATTTCCTAAAAACTGCAGAAATCCTATACCAAACGGAGGTATAGAGAGGGAACTTTTCAAAAGTAGTCATGGAAGTAGTGACATTCTAAATGTCCTCATCGGTTTTGATAGCCTTGTGATCCTGAACTGCTGTTTTGTTCACAAAGAGGGTTTTAGCAGAGGAAAAGGCCAATCTGGTGTTACTTCCTGATGGTGATGCTTTTGGCCTGTCGCTGTCTGCTTTTGGTTCTCTTGGCAGGGCTAGTCACAACCCCCTCTGTTATGGGTTGTGACTAGGTTGTCCCAAATGGTGTATTTCCTGAGAACTCTTGATGGAAATCTTTGATGTCAGCCTCTTTAAGAACCTTTCCTTTACCAATCACTTGTCCAGGCTGTTGTTAGGCTATCTGAATATAGATGTGTTTGGGTCGCTCTTGAATTACGGTGGCATTTGGGCATGGCATTTTATATATACTGCTCAAAAAAATAAAGGGAACACTTAAACAACACATCCTAGATCTGAATGAAAGAAATCATCTTATTAAATACCTTTTTCTTTACATAGTTGAATGTACTGACAACAAAATCACATAAAAATAATCAATGGAAATCCAATTTATCAACCCATGGAGGTCTGGATTTGGAGTCACACTCAAAATTAAAGTGGAAAACCACAATACAGGCTGATCCAACTTTGATGTAATGTCCTTAAAACAAGTCAAAATGAGGCTCAGTAGTGTGTGTGGCCTCCACGTGCCTGTATGACCTCCCTACAACGCCTGGGCATGCTCCTGATGAGGTGGCGGATGGTCTCCTGAGGGATCTCCTCCCAGACCTGGACTAAAGCATCCGCCAACTCCTGGACAGTCTGTGGTGCAACGTGGCGTTGGTGGATGGAGCGAGACATGATGTCCCAGATGTGCTCAATTGGATTCAGGTCTGGGGAACGGGCGGGCCAGTCCATAGCATCAATGCCTTCCTCTTGCAGGAACTGCTGACACACTCCAGCCACATGAGGTCTAGCATTGTCTTGCATTAGGAGGAACCCAGGGCCAACCGCACCAGCATATGGTCTCACAAAGGGTCTGAGGATCTCATCTCGGTACCTAATGGCAGTCAGGCTACCTCTGGCGAGCACATGGAGGGCTGTGCGGCCCCCCAAAGAAATGCCACCCCACACCATGACTGACCCACCGCCAAACCGGTCATGCTGGAGGATGTTCCAGGCAGCAGAACGTTCTCCACGGTGTCTCCAGACTCTGTCACGTCTGTCACGTGCTCAGTGTGAACCTGCTTTCATCTGTGAAGAGCACAGGGTGCCAGTGGCGAATTTGCCAATCTTGGTGTTCTCTGGCAAATGCCAAACGTCCTGCACGGTGTTGGGCTGTAAGCACAACCCCCACCTGTGGACGTCGGGCCCTCATACCACCCTCATGGAGTCTGTTTCTGACCGTTTGAGCAGACACATGCACATTTGTGGCCTGCTGGAGGTCATTTTGCAGGGCTCTGGCAGTGTTCCTCCTGCTCCTCCTTGCACAAAGGTGGAGGTAGCGGTCCTGCTGCTGGGTTGTTGCCCTCCTACGGCCTTCTCCACGTCTCCTGATGTACTGGCCTGTCTCCTGGTAGCGCCTCCATGCTCTGGACACTACGCTGACAGACACAGCAAACCTTCTTGCCACAGCTCGCATTGATGTGCCATCCTGGTTGAGCTGCACTACCTGAGCCACTTGTGTGGGTTGTAGACTCCGTCTCATGCTACCACTAGAGTGAAAACACCGCCAGCATTCAAAAGTGACCAAAACATCAGCCTGGAAGCATAGGAACTGAGAAATGGTCTGTGGTCCCCACCTGCAGAACCACTCCTTTATTGGGGGTGTCTTGCTAATTGCCTATAATTTCCACCTGTTGTCTATTCCATTTGCACAACAGCATGTGAAATGTATTGTCAATCAGTGTTGCTTCCTAAGTGGACAGTTTGATTTCACAGAAGTGTGATTGACTTGGAGTTACATTGTGTTGTTTAAGTGTTCCCTTTATTTTTTTGAGCAGTGTATATTTTTTGACCATTATGATAACATTGTGCCACCAGTAGAAGTAGTAACACCAATGAGAAATGTTGGGTACATTTTCTAGAAATCTACGGTCATCAGTCCTTTAAAAATAATTGACAAAAGTGACATAATTCATTCTATATTTTAATAGCCCTTGTTTTTATTGACCTATATAATATATGAAATACTTTTGTTTACTGTCTAGCATTCATAATAATAGATTGATTTCTCTAAATCCCCAAAAACATATCACTACACCTCTACACATCCAGCGGGACAAGCCAATTTGCTAGTCCCCTGTAGTTTCTACAATGCATACAAATAGATGTTTTGCAGTTTAACAGACTTACATATGTCTTCGTATAACAGTTAAATAAAACAGAAAAGGTATGCTTTGTCATGTTTTTGTCCTTTGAAATTGTTTTTACGTGGCGTCCAAGTCAAGGGACAGCATTTACCACCGCTATTCAAGAAGGAATTCTAGCTGAATAGGGATGGGATGGTTAAAGTACTTTGTCTCTCCCACAGAGCAATATGACAACACACTGAGGAAAGCTTTATTACACGGTTGAGAGCCTCTACACTGATACGCCAATTATCCCTAGCAGAACACAATGCCTTCAAGTGTGGCAACATCATCATATAGGTAGGGACTGCTGTCAATCCACCAAACATGAAAAGCATGAGCCTTTAGGATATCTCCAAACCGCTATATGGGTGTTACTGTCGTAATGGGTTTGAGTGGGTCTTCTACAAAAAACCATTCCCAGGAATCACACAACTTACAACAACAAAAAAAACTGGCATATTCTATTGAGAACCAAACGTACCAAACCTGGCCCCTAGCCCTTGGCGTGATGAGCCTGAATTAGGAGTATTAGAGCCAATTCATCCAACACGTTAGTTCTCTCCTCTCCTCGATCTATGTGGGCGGACTTTGGCTCTTTGACGAATAGCCGCCCCCGATTTCGGCAGAGGAAGGCTGCCATGTAAAGAATGTGCCGATAAACAAAACGAGTCAATCCGAAGGCTGCAAAGTCAATTGGGAGGTTTTAACTGGTGCTCTGCACCGTCTCAACCAGCATGGTGGATGTAGGAGCACATGAAAAACGCTGGACATGGGCCAGTTCGTTAATAGCCTGTGATGGTCGGTTAGGCTCAGGGATAGAGAGCACAGGATGAGGGAAGTGTGTCTCAATGCATCCAGCGGATTCAGAAAAAGGCAGCTAGCTCACGTCAGAGCCTATACTGTACAGAACCCGGGAACATGACTACATTATCAGGGGAGAGCTTGACGCTGATGATCTTTATTCTATTGAGCTGCAGTCTGTGCAGGCAAATTTCCCACAAGGGCTATAAAATGCATACACGGCCACAGGGGCAAATCTTCAGCGAGATGACAGCAGATAATGTATTCCTTTCCTCCCCGTCTGTCTGTTTAGGAGCAGGAGGAATTCAGTTTAATGTTGATAGAAGGCTGGATGTTTCAGCTTCCCCCTCTCTCTCTCTCCTCTATCCCTGACAGATCACAAAACAGCATACAACCTTATCTGAGGTCATCCACAGGCCACACTCGTATTGATTCTCTCTCTGACCACTCGGAGGCTGGGTTAGACATACTGTACAGTACTGTCAAGTCGTGTTCCCTCTCTTCCTCTCTCATTCCCTCTCCCTCTCTCTCACACACTTCAAACGGTTGAAAACATCTTCAGATTAATAATGCAGTTATATTTACAATGTAGTAATCTAGCAGACATTCTTATTAAGAGCAATTTGCAATGAATGTATTCATCTTAAAATAGCTAGGTGAGACAACCACATATCACAGTCATAGTAGTACAATTTTCCTCAATAAAGTAGCTATCAGCAAAGTCAGTGCTAGTAGAAAAATAAAAGTGAAAGCTTTTTTTATGGGGGGTGGATAAGACATATGTCTTATTTAACATTATTTTTTGAAGAGGTAGGGTTTCAGACGTTTTCGGTGAGATGGGCAGGGACTATGCTGTCCTAGCATCAGGAGGAACCTCGTTCCAGCATTGGAGTAGCAGGACAGAGAAGAGCTAGGACTGGACTGAACAGGACCTGACCCCCGTAAGGGACAGCCAAGAGACCAGAGGTTGCAGAACGGAGGGCTCGCTTGGGGGGTAGGGTTGGAGCGTAGCCTGAAGGCATTACCATGGTCTTGTAGTGGATGCGAGCTTCAACTGGAAGCCAGTGGAGTGTGCAGAGGAGCGGGGTGACATGGGAGAACTTGGGAAGGTTGAACACCAGACGGGCTGCGGCGTTGTAGATAAGTTGCAGGGGTTTGATAGCACAAGCGGGGAGCCCAGCCAACAGAAAGTTGCAATAGTCCAGACGGGAGATGACAAGAGCCTGGATTAGGACCTCCGCCGCATCCCGGTGTGAGAAAAGGTTGTACTCCGCAGGAGCGAGTTGCTGCTTTGACGTTTGTAGAGAACAACAGGGTGTTGTCCAGGCTCATGCCAAGGTTCTTTGCATTCTGGGAGGGGGACACCGGGGAGTCAACTGTGATGGAGAGATCTTGTACAGTCAATCTTGTCCATGGCAGCGAGTGGGATGCATTATTAAACACGTATGGGGCTGAGAAAAGTAGGAAAGTGCTTCTCAGCCTATTAATCAGTAAATTACCGATTGTGGTCCTGAGCCGGCTCTGACGGTGCCACACCTCAGGCTGTCACAGAGTGACGTTCCCCGGCTGTACGCACAGGAACCACAACAGTCAGCTAGCTGTCTGTCTCTCTGGATGGCTGTCGTACTTTCACTGGGCACATGATTCTGCTCAATGGAGGCAGATTACATCAACGCAGACAACAGTAAGTTTACAATACGTTTTCTATGCTGCCGAAAGAATCTGATCCAAGATTAGTGACGTATCTTTTTGAAGTGTCCCAGTCTGAACTGCTTCATATTAGCTAGTGTGAAAGAATGTATATAACGTAACACATAATATTGTGGAGTCAGCCAATCAATGAGACAGAATAACCAAACAATTATTTGAATGGATCATAGTGCTTCTGAGATATACTGAAAGAGTGAGAATAGGATGAGGAAGCCAGCATGACCTGACTGGCCTCCAAAAACGAAAGAACTCACCGATGTTTGAGTGCTTCAGCAGTCGGCAGATCCTGGCCTCTCTGTCCAGCTTCTGGTGATCTGAAACGGAAAAAAACACAGACAGGTTCATAATGCAGGATACAGTATGTCTCTTTCCCAGACATGGGTCTTTGTCAGGTTCCATGTCAAATACGATGTACAGAACTGTGTAATAATTCAACTGTCAGGCCAGAGCTGGTCTGGCTCTGGTTCAGCAGCTCTGTGGCCTGATGATGGGCTGTCTATGGAGCTGGTTATCTGCGGATAGATGGCTAAGATGGCACCAACAGAGGGCGCCTTGACTTGAGCTCCAATAAAACATTGCAGGTTTCTACTTTGTGTTTTTCTCTCATTTTCATAATCCGTTTGTTTCGTGATTACCATTTTGATTCTTTTATTTCACTTTGTCCTGCATATTGGAGCTCGAAGCCTAAGATTTTCACTGTACACTACAATAACACCTGCAACTCTGTACGTCTGATTATTCAACACTCTGGCTCTGAAATCATTCTAGACCTCAGCTGAATCTGATAATGATTTATGTGGCTGTTGAGAAAGTTGAGGAGTCTTAATGACTTGGTGTTACCTTGCATTGTAAACTGTCATGGTCAAAACATAGTGATTAAATGGTTGTAAAATTCGGGAGAGGTCTGTCCGTGATAAAGAAATGCTCTGCTTTTTTTGACACCACACTCCACAAAGCAAGTCCTGAAGGCTGTAGTTTTATCTAACCTTGATTATTGCCCGGTCACACGCTGCAAAAAAGGACCTAGAAAAACTGCAGCTGGCCCAGAACAGAGTAGCACATCTTGCTCTTCACTGTAATCAGAGAGCTAATATGAATACTATGCATGCCAGTCTCTCTTGGCTAAAAGTAGAAGAGAGACTGACTGCATCACTTCTTCTTTTTATAATATTAATGTGTTGAATTCCAAACAGTTTGCATATTCAACTTACACACAGCTTAAAAACAAAGGTGTCCATGTATGCCAATGACTCAAGTTTTATATTAAGTCCGCAAGCTAGATGCCTGCAATGTCTCATTGAAGGTCTAGATAACTTTTCTGGATTCTTTGGACAAAAACCTAAATCATGATAAGTGTACAATATTACGTATTGGATCTTTAAAAAAATAAAACTTTTACATTACCCTGCAGTTTACCTATAAAATGGGCTACCGGTGAAGTAGACAAACTTGGTATTCATATCACAAAAGATATAAATGAGCTCTCCACAATGAATTTCAATAGAAAACTTGTAAAAATAGACAAGATCCTGCGACCATGGAGAGGTAAATAGCTGTCTATTTATGGAAAAATTGCCCTGATTAACTCCTTAGTCATATCTCAGTTTACTAACTTACTTTAGGGTGCTGCCTAATCCTGATGATTTGTTTTTCGAATAATATGAGCAAAAAATATTTAGCTTTATCTGGGATGCTAAACCAGACAAAAGAAAGTGTGCCTATCTATATAATGAATATGAATTGGGTGGGTTGAGATCATTAAATATAAAAGCACTAAACCTCTCTAAAAGCTTCACTTATTCAAAAGTTTTACTTTTTACTTTTAAGAAAAGCTCATCCATTCTTTAATAATTGCCTTTTTGCCTTTGTGCAGATTGCCATGTCTCATTTTCGATTAATTGAAAATGATACTTTTTTCAAAGTATCTTTCTTTTTCAAACAAGCATTGCAGAGCTGGCTACTATTTCGAATTTTATCCCCCTGAAAAGATAGAACAAATATTACAACAAATATTATGGCTGAACTCAAATGTGCTGGTTGATAAAATACCTGTATTTATGGGAAAGATGTTTGAAATTGTATTTTGTAAATGATATTGTACATTGGAACAGTAGAGTTATGTCCTTCATGGAGTTATCAGAATTGTACGGGAAGGTCTGCTCAATCCAAGAGTACAACCAATTGATTACAGCATTACCCCAAAAATGGAGGAGGCAGGTGGCAGTGGGAGGAGGTAGGGAACTGGTCTGTCTGCCCAATATAAAGGATCAAAACTGGTGGAGGAATAAAAATAGCATAAATAGGTAAGTATGCCAGTTTCATTTGAGGACCAGGATGTTGACAGCTATGCCATACAGATTGCAAAATAGTTGGGAAGAGATATTTGATCTACCGATTCCATGCTACAGGGTGTACGAGTTGATATATAAAATGCTGCAAGATTCAAGACTTCGTGCTTTTCAGCAAAAATTATTATATAGAATTCTTGCCACCAACAAAATGTTGAATATTTGGGGCATTCAATCATCGAAGCTCTGCAGATTTTGTTGTGAGGATTCAAAATCAACAGACCATTTATTTTGGTATTGCCCTCAGGTAGCCTGTTTCTGGTCTCAGGTTCAGGAATGGCTGAAAATGCATAGCATCGATCTAAAATTGACCCTAGAAATAGTACTGTTGAGAGATCTGGAGAGACCGGGTCAGTCAATTAATAATATACTCATACTCTTAGCAAAAGTATTTATCTTCAACTCACAATCTGTGGATTCTATTCGATTAGATAGATTGAAATGATATGTTAAACAACACAGCATAGCTGAAAGATATATGGTGCGTAGAAATCCAAAGAGGGTGGCCAGCAGAGATAGGTGGGAGGGGCTGAGGGAAGCTGAGGGTTGGGATATGGAATTGGAGACAAGTGGGAGTGGAGTTGCTGGGCGGGGGATAGAATGACGTTCAAAGATAAAAGTATTAAAAAAAATTAAGTCAAAATAAAACATAATTAAAAGTACGTTTGAATGACACTAAGGGGCAGTGTTTTTACAGCTAATGCTGGTTTGCCTGAGGCTGATGCCTTGCAGGTGTTTGTACACATGCATTTACACACACTCTCATTCAAATGCACAACATGTGCACATACACGGACACACACACAGGTAAATAGTGCAGTACATGCACTCAAACACTGACAGTTGGCCTTGCTGTTATAATTTTTGTTGTCCTTGATGCCTTTGTTGATTTTTGCATTGTTATTTTCAGTTTTCCTTTCTCTTTTTTTCTCTTTTGTTCATTTTGTTGGTGCATTGGGTCTTGGGGGTGGGGAATGGGGAATAAAAAATAAAAAAATATATTATTTATTTATTTTCTGAGGCTGTGGGGGGGAGGGGGGGGGGGGGTTCGGATGGTTGAGGGGCAGCTCTTGAGGAACTGTGGGGGGGGGGGGTCTTGGATGGCTGGCGGTTGGGAGCTTGGGCCGGAGGCTGATGGATCACTGGTTCAGGTCCCCGTTTTTTGACCTTGTGGGAGATCTGTCGACGTGCCCTTGAGCAAGGTGTTAACCCTGGTTGCTTCTGTGTGTCGCTCTGGATGGGAGTCTGTTAGATGACTAATGTGATGTAGTTGTTGAGCGGCTTCACTGCAAGTATATTGTATATTTTAAACGTTCAATAAAAATTGTAATTAAAAATTCAAATGATAGTTCTGACACAGTTCTGACTCACACACTTACCCCACCACAGTCTCCACATAGTAATATATAGAGCCATGATTGCATGGAACTCCCATCTCAGATTGCTCAAGTGAACAGCAAACCTGGTTTAAAAAAACAGATAAAGCAACAGCTCTGAGCAAAGCAAATGCATGTCGTTCTGTACTTGAGCTGTTCTTGTCAATTAATGTTCTGTATTATGTCATGTTTCATGTTTTGTGTGGACCCCAGGAAGAGTAGCTGCTGCTTTGACAACAGCTAATGGGGATCCTAATAAATTACTAAATACTGAATAATACTCTTATAATACCATTATATTATTATAATACCCTTTTTCCTTAAGAGATGTTTGAAAATAAGGCCTGAAATTTCAGCATTTTTTCAAGTTGGCGTTTTGGCCTGCCTGGTGAAGTCACCAGGCGGTTTAAGTTAATAGACAAATAACAAAGGGAGTTTCAAACCTCTCCACCAATAACAGCTATTTTTCAGGATACATATCCCTCCAATTAGGCTCCTTTAGTTAGGTCCCTCACTTAGACCACACCCTCACAGTCCTAGAAAAATAGCTTTTTTCTAAGAAGCAATTTTTGTTTCTTTTTGACCATTTTAATTGAAAACAATCACAATACGGTACTTAATTGTTACCCAGAAATTATTTGAAATGTAGATTACAAAAATTGCTGCATTGGACCATAAATACCAGTGTTGATGATACGGAAGGAAAAAATATTGTACAGTGCCTTCAGAAAGTATTCACACCCCTTTACTTTTTTTACATTTTGTTGTGTTACAGCCTGAATTTAAAATGGATTACTTTGAGATTTTGTGTCACTGGCCTACACACAATATCCCATAATATCCAAGTGGAATTATGTTTTTAGAAATGTTTACAAATTAATTAAAAATGAAAAGCTGAAATGTTTTGAGTCAATAAGTATTCAAACCCTTTGTTGGCAAGCCTAAATAGGAGGAGAAAATCGTATTTGCTTAACAATAAGATGCATGGACTCTGCCTGTGCGCAATAATAGTGTTTAATATGATTTTTGAATGACTACCTCATCTCTTCACCCCACACATACAATTATCTGTAAGGTCCTTCAGTCAAGCAGTGAATTTCAAACAGATTCAACCACAAAGACCAGGGAGGTTTTCCAATGCCTCACAAATGAAGGGCACTTGGTAGATTGGTAGATGGGTAAAAAAAAATCTAAAGCAGACGTTGAACATCCCTTCGAGCACGGTGAAGTTATTAATTAAACGTTGGATGGTGAATCAATAAACCAGCTCAGGGATTTCACCATGATGCCAATGGTGACTTTAAAAAAGTGACAGAGTTTAATGGCTGTGATAGGAGAAAACTGAGGATGGATCAACAACATTGTAGTTACTCCACAATACTAACCTAAATGATGATGGCTGTATCATGTCATTTTACCTTTATTTAACTAGGCAAGTCAGTTAACAACAAATTCTTATTTACAATGACAGCCTACACCGGCCAAACCCAGACGACGCTGGGCCAATTGTGCGCCACTCTTATGGGACTCCAAATCACAGCTGGTTGTGATACAGCCTGGATTTGTACCAGGGTGTCTGTAGTGACGCCTCAAGAGCTGAGAGGCAGTGCCGTAGACTGCTGCACCACTCGGGAGCCCTGGGTATGGGAATGTTTTTCATTGGCAAGGACTGGGGAGTTTTTTAGGATAAAAATAAACGGACTAGAGCTAAGCACAGGCAAAACCTGGTTCAGTCTGCTTTCCAACAGACACTGGGAGACAAATTCACCTTTCAGCAGGGCAATAACCTAAAACCAAATATACACTGAATTTGCTTACCAAGACGACATTGAATGTTCCTGAATGGCCTAGTTACAGTTTGACTTAAATCGGCTTCAACATCTATGACAAGACTTAGAAATGGCTGTCTAGCAATGATAGACAACCAACTTAACAGAGCTTGAAGAATTTCTTAAATAATAATGTACAATCCAGGTGTGCAAAGCTCTTAGAGACTTACCCAGAAAGAATCACAGGTGTAATCACTGTCAAATGTGATTCTAACATGTATAGACTCAGGGTGTTGAATACTTTCTGAAGGCACTGTAGATGCTGATGGTTGACAGTGCTGGTAATGTGTAATGAGGGTGTGGGTGGGAGGGTGGGAGGGGGTGATGATGGGCATGGTGCAAAGGAGGAGGTTCAGGAAAAGAGAGAGGTCACATCGCCACGAGCCACTTTCCCCACTAATGAAAGTGAGGGGGAGGGCAGCCAGTGAAATAACAATGCCGCTTTGCCAAATAAATGCTACCTTCCTGTGTGAGAGCGGAGGGCTTTCTGCGGTATTAATGAGCAATCCAAATTGGCAAATGAGGAAGAGGAGACCCCCTTTTCCCTCCTAATTTCTACCCCTCTATTTAATAATACAGCCCTTCACTGTCTGCACAATCTGTAGAGCGCAATCAGGGACAGAGAAGGCCTGTATCAGCCCTAAAGTCGTACAAAGGCATTGCCCTCTTTATCAAGTTCATGATCGCGTCGGAGATTGGATAAACCAAGCCTCCTCCATCATCCAGGCTTTTCTCGTGTGAGCAGAAGCTTCACAGAACCCCAAGTGCTGTGTAGCAGCTACATTTATCATTATAAATGAGTAATGTTTCAGTGATTCCACCATTAGACAGACAAGATATGAAACAAATATCACCTCATTCTTTACTTCTATAATATTTGCTGCCGTACCAGCGTTTTAATAAGTGTATGACAATCTCCCCTCCGTACAGACCTCCTGTACTGTACTGTATCCACTGTAATGTATAAGCAAAGATATGTTCTGGACTTTGAAAATGGTGTTGCTAAGCAACACTGGCAGAATATACCAGAAATAGAATTATAAGATATATGAGTTTGAAAAAAAACTACAGAGGGAAAAGTCACAGCAAACTTAGTTATTATAACCCTGTATATATCATCCAACGGGGAGGATTTCAAATAAAAGCTTCAACAACTCTGAGCACAGGTCAACGGCAATATACAAGGAGAGTGTGAGACGACAATGAACCATACAAAACCGTTTCCCAATCATGTATTACCCAACAACAGGCAAACAGCAAATTACATAAGCCGTAGAAAATGATATGTCCAATACACCATACCAGTGGAACTTTGTACAGTATCATTGGTGTTCAGTGTTCAGTGAATGGATTTACAACTTAACATATGAACAGTATTGATTAACACATCGACACAGACACCATGCCAATGGGTGGTCTTATTTTGCACTCTTGCTGCATGGACTTTAACCTGTAAGGTTCATATCTAGGCAAACATGGACCTGACCCTGGACGAAAACCTGCTGTTTGTCTCCGTGTAGACGCACAATAAATACACTTCTGGATAGTGTGATGCCTTGAGTTGATTTTACCATAACTAATACACATTTTGCTGTGATGCCTTTTTAAAAATCGAAAGTCAGAAATAAAGCTCACTCACAGCTGATTTGGGTTAAATGTTCCAACCAACTCCTCCTGGCCTAGCAGTATATTATCAGAATGCTAATGGACCTCCCCTACTACTCAGCCAAGTGTCTTTCCCTGCTCCATGCAATCCATTCTGTTCACCCTTACACCTGAGCCTTACACCTGAGGGTCCCCAACCCAAAGTCAGTCTCTACATAGCAAGTAGAGAGGCAGGCTTTGTGTAAAAAAGTAAATAGTACATGTAAAATCCCCGCTAATCATTTTGGAGCAAATCATCTGCATGTATCTTATCTCATGAAGAAATGTCTGCCAAGTCTTCCATAGCCAATTACAGAGGCACACCAACTCATTAGACAGTAACTTAATTATGTGCATCATATTATTGTGACCTGTGATTTAACGCATGAGGAGGTCATATTAAAGGAGTGGTTTACTTTTTTTAACCAAATCTCTATTTTTGATGTAAAAGGGACGTTATAGAAGTCTCCCGACCCCTCCTGTCTCAGCCTCCAGTATTTATGCTGCAGTAGTTTATGTGTCGGGGGGCTAGGGTCAGTCTGTTATATCTGGAGTATTTCTCCTGTCTTATCCGGTGTCCTGTGTGAATTTAAGTAGGCTCTCTCAAATTCTCTCTTTCTCTCTTTTTCGCTCTTTCTTTCTCTCTTTCTTTCTCTCTCTCTGAGGACCTGAGCCCTAGGACCATGCCTCAGGACTACCTGGCTTGATGACTCCTTGCTGTCCCCAGTCCACCTGGCCGTGCTGCTGCTCCAGTTTCAACCGTTCTGCCTGCGGCCTTGGAACCCTGACTTGTTCACCGAACGTGCTACCTGTCCCAGACCTGCTGGTTTCAATTCTCTAGAGACAGCAGAAGCAGTAGAGATACTCTCAATGACCGGCTATGAAAAGCCAACTGACATTTACTCCTGAGGTGCTGACCTGTTGCATCCTCGACAACCACTGTGATTATTATTATTTGACCCTGCTGGTCATCTATGAACATTTGAACATCTTGACCATGTTCTGTTATAATCATCACCCGGCACAGCCAGAAGAGGACTGGCCACCCCTCATAGCCTGGTTCCTCTCCAGGTTTCTTCCTAGGTTCTGGCCTTTCTAGGGAGTTTTTCCTAGCCACCGTGCTTCTACACCTGCATTGCTTGCTGTTTGGGGTTTTAGGCTGGGTTTCTGTACAGCACTTTGTGACATCAGCTGATGTAAGAAGGGCTTTATAAATACATTTGATTTTGATTTCCTTTCATTTGGTTTTGAGAAACTTACCGCCCCAGCAGTAGACTTCTTCATTGCTTGTTCTGCAGTATGGGGGCCATGGCTAAACATGAACAAAGTCTCCAAAAATACCCAAATATGTCCTTTTCAGAAACGGCAAATGTTGTACCTTTCATACTTTTTCCACCAACTTTACCATACCGCCAACTTTTTTTCTGCGTTTTCTTTATATCTGAAAGGTATTGCCTAAATCAAAGCCGAAACTTTTAATTCCGCCAAAAAAACAAGTAATCATTTCAGTAAATGACAGCTTAGTATGAAAGCACAATGCTGAGGAGGCATTGGCACAAACTATGCTCCTAAAGAGTAACTTTCATGAAGAATTTTTTTTAATCGAAAACCAGATGTTTTTGGCATAGTTATAGTTGAAACACGTAAATTCTGGTCTTCATTTTGACAGTTCGTTGCAAAAGTGATATATTTTGGTCTTTTAGTAGTCAATCTATCTATTTTTTTCTAGCTATTTTTTACTGTCTTTTTTCCATTTATGAATGTGTTATTCAATGTGTTTCTCTGGTCTATAGTAGTAAAGGCCAAATCCAATATTTTAACTAATCATTTATTTATTTTCTTGATACCTAAAGGGGTCCTACAATTCAAATTGAAATATCTAAAGGATCCACAGTATGACCATCTTAAAACAATTCCATATGTTAGTTCCATTTAGTATGATATGTTATGTGTCTTATGGTATGTATTCATTTGTGGATGTCCATCACCCATTTCGTATTATACGTTATGAATTACAATTTGTATTATATGTTACGAATTTTCAAAATGTACAATATGTTGCACATTTTCTAAATGTACAATATGTTACGAATTTTCAAAATGTACAATATGTTGCACATTTTCAAAATGTACAATATGTTACGAATTTGCAAATCATATGATACATTATGAATTCTAGCTAGGTGGCTATGTGGGTAACATGCTAAGTAGTTGCAAGGTAGCTAAAAGGTAGTAAGTAGTTGTAAAGTTGCTGATCAGGTAAAATGCTAAAGTTGTCCATGATGAGAACTTGCAATCTTTGGGTTGCTAGAAATTCGTGTTATACACCCACCCACCCAACCAACCACCCACCCACCCACCCACAATACTTAAACCACCCACCCACAATACTAAACATATACTAATTTGAGTGTCCTGGATTTACATTTACTCTGTTACATCTAGTCTATGAGACCAGGCTGGAATTACTGTGGTAATAAATATCATGGAATAGGGAAAATATTGGAATAAAGTAGGCTAATCCAATTGAAAGCATGTATCAAATTGTTGCTTACTAAAACTACTAAAGTCATCCAATCCTTGTAAAACATTTGAAGCAATAGCCTACCTGCGTGTGGTCAACGAGATGATAACCACATCAACACCGGTATTATTGGAACAGCAGCGTTGCGCTGCTTTGAGACAAGCGTGGGGACTCTTCTTGATAAATCAATGTCAGATTTTTGTTTTCACTAAATCTCTGTTTGGATATTGGTTATCGGCTACAATTAGGCTGGTGAAATGTTAGCTAGGTTGAGGTGAGTTTGCTCATCTATCACTCATCAGAAACATTTAGCATGCAATAACGTAGCCTAAATCAAGAATATTATTGTATTTTATTATTTTATATTCTGTTATATTCTTACTGTAAAATATATGTCTGTTGAATGTGATTGGGTAGGTGTGTCTTGTCCGTTTAATGAAACAAAATAATGAACTATTGATTTCATTTGGATGGCAGCCATGGCTGCACAGACCTGTACATAGGCCTCATTATACTCAAAATATGCTATTCTATTCTTTTGAAAATACATTTGATTAGTCTGATGTTTCTTAGGACCTGTCTAAACTAATGAATAATGGATTTATTTTTGATGGTGTATACTCTCAATGGATTTATTAAAATAGACGCCCACCAGCATCTGCACACCACTACCACCACTTTTCCCCGGCAATGCCGGCATGCGCACGGCAGGTATAAAAAGCGCATGCAGGCAAGAATGTGGTAGAAAAACAGTATTAGAGAGAGTCAGCAATTAGAGAGTCAGTAGGTAGAGACTCAGCATGTGCTCAGTCTGCCACCCTCTCCTTCCCCTCCGTACCCTTCCTACTGCCTATACCTCCCCTTCCTCCCTACTCTCTCTTCACTCCCTCCCTCCCCTCGCTCCTCTCTCTTCCCTCTCTTCCCTCCCTCCTTCCACGCTTTCCCCTCCTTCCCTCCTCTCTTCCCTCCGCCTCCTCCCTCTCAGGGGAATCAGCAGGCCCCACGCCAGGTCCTCTGAGGGCCCTTCAATCAGGCTGCACCCAGCAGTCCAACACGGCCTCTTGTTGTTGTTTAAATGATGTGTCACCGTGCGCCCTTCACATGAGAGCCCAGTAGGAGGACATGGTCAGAACATCGAGCCAATATCAGACTCTCCTGGTGGTCAACGCCCGCGTCACAATGCTGTGGTTCTAGTGATGAGATATTTAGTGTAGTTCTCATACAATAAAATGGTTTTGAAATGTTGATACTTCAATACAACACACAACACTACCTATTTAAACTCAAACTAAATATCAAGCAAGTGGTGCTTATCTGGAAGAGCAGTAAGCTCAGGTATACTCTGACTCTGGAAAGATGAGTCAGTATACAATATGCATTCCTCCTAGCAATACAAGTACATTTCAACCATTTTAAGCAAATATGTTGGTATTGATGTTGTCTTCCACTGAGCCATCAGTTGGCTCAGGAGCCTTTCCTTCAGCAGCTCAGTTGGTTGTTATATGGGTTGCATCACAACCAACTGAAGAAAAACCTTTGATGACACTCAAAGACAGGAATTGTTAACTCATTAATATTAATGAATCAGAGCGTTTGATTCATCACAGTCTTTCTCAGTAAAGTCTCCCACGCAAGACACAAAGTGACTTGGTATTACAAAGAATGTGCACATTGCACAAACTCCCACCACGGGGAAGGTATAGAGTTGTGTAACTCTCTCACCTTAGTGACTAATGCTGTTCAGGAACACTTCAACAAATGTGAAGCAAAAGACCTGGAAAGCCAAGTTTAAAGTCAATGCTTCATTATGACACTTTAAGTTTGAATCATGGCAACATGAAATGCACCATCTTGAACAGACAGTGACCCTTAAAATCCCCTAATAGGACTGAGTGTGTTGGGCTTTAGTGGAAAAGGAATGGATAAAAGAAGAATCTATTGTGCGGAGGAGGGATGGGAGACCGGGTGAAATGGGAGTTGTGTGCCAGGGATAAAGGAGAGGAGGATGATACAGCACAGCAACCTGGACTGGTAGACGTAACATAGTACACATAAAACCAGAACACTCCAATTAGTACTATATGTTACGTTTCGTTTATGGTACCATTTAAAAGGGGGTTTCTTTAGTTTTACTATTTTCTACATTGTAGAATAATAGTGAATACATGAAAACTATGAAATAACACATATGGAATCATGTAGTAACCAAAAAAAGTGTTAAACAAATCTAAATAAATTTTATATTTGAGATTCTTCAAAGTAGCCACCCTTTGCCTTCATGACAGCTTTGCACACTCTTGGCATTCTCTCAACCAGCTTAATGAGGTAGTACGTGGAATGCATTTCAATTAACAGGTTGTTAAAAGTTAACGTGTGGAATTTCTTTCCTTCTGAAATAGGAGTCCCGTCAACGGGGTAGTTATAAATCATGCAGCGCCGTGTGTCACAATCGCAGATTTTAGAGAAACAACAAATGTCGGTACATATAAGTGTCTTATATCGGCTGAAAGCTTAAATTCCTGTTAATATAACTGCACTATACAATTTACAGTAGCTATTACTGCGAAGAAATGCCATGCTATTGTTTGAGGAGAGCTCCTAACAACAAAACACTTTTTTCACTGCGATAGGTTTGATAAATTCACCTCCGAAGGTGAAATGTGTACTTACATTCTGAAATTTTGCTCTGATTTGTCATCCCAAGGGTCCCAGAGATAACAGTAAGTGTCGTTTTGTTAGATAAAATCCTTTTTCATATCCTAAAAAGGTCCATAAAGCATGCACGATCGATTTTGTATTTCCACTCGTTCAATTTGCAAAGAAAGGAATCTGTGAAAATCTAACCCTAAATGTTGTTTCAACCAGTCAAATTATGTTCGTATTTATTCCTCAGAGATCCTAGAACGTAACCAGACTTCACTATATCATTAGGAGTGTAGTATATCCTATAGGACACCAAATTTGGTCAGAGAGCGACGCCGTCATGGTGCGCCGATGACACGGCGGGTCTTCACATGATTGACTGTAACTTTGTCAAATAAGCATTAAAGCTAGCTAGATAGCCAATGAGCTGGGCTTTACGGGAGTATGCGGAAACCCTGTATCTATCTGTTGCAAAATTTGGCTGCTAACCTTGTGCGACAGTAAGCCTTTTCTTTTTGGACAACATTTGCAAGAATATGGAGAGTTATGAAGTTATGACAACTGGCTGTTTTGCAAATGTTGAACTTACAATATGGCTACTAATACTGGAAAAGCTAAATCAAAGTCCAAGTTTACAGATTTGATGATATTCTTGCAGAAAGATGTCATGTAAATGTGCCCTTCACGATTTGCCCAAATGTACCTGGGTGACTTCACACTAAATGTCATGTAGCTTGCTCATACTTCACGTTATCAGTCTGAAACTTTGCACATACATTGCTGCCCTCTTGTGGACACCATCGTAAATACAACCAGAGTGAAGGCTAGATGTGGGACCTTTCTGTTGCACTTCAAATCTGGTGGTAGAAAGAAAATACAAAAAGAACAGTTGTTTTTTTCTTTGTATTTTCTTCTACCAGATTTATTGTGTTATGTTCTCCTACATTCAGTTCACATTTCCACCACAAACTTCAAAGTGTTTCTTTTCAAATGGTACCAAGAATATGCATATCCTTGCTTCAGGGCCTGAGCTACAGGCAGTTAGATTTGGGTATGTCATTTTAGGCGAAGATTTTAAAAAAGGGGGCGATCCCTAAGAAGTTCTTCTTAATGCATTTGAGCGTATCAGTTGTGTTGTGACAAGATAGGGGTGGTATACAGAAGATAGCCCTATTTGGTAAAAGAGCAAGTCCATATTATGGCAAGAACAGCTCAAATAAGCAAAGAGAAACGACAGTCCATCATTACTTTAATTAAGACTTGAAGGTCAGTCAATAAGGAAAATGTCAAGAACTTTGAAAGTTTCTTCAAAGGCAGTCGCAAAAACAATCAAGAACTATGATGAAGCTGGCTCTCATGAAGACCAACACAGGAAAGGAAGACCCAGAGTTACCTTTGCTGCAGAGGATAAGTTCATTAGAGTCAACTGCACCTCAGAAATTGCAGCCAAATAAATGCTTCAGAGGAGACTGTGTGAATCAGGCATTCATGGTTGAATTGCTGCAAAGAAACCATTACTAAAGGACACCAATAATAAGAAGAGACTAGCTTGGGCCATGAAACATGAGCAATGGACATTAGACTGGTGGAAATCTTTCCTTTGGTCTGATAAGTCCAAATTTGAGATTTTTGATTCCAACCGCCTTGTCTTGATCTTCGCATGTGTGGTTCTCACCGTGAAGCATGGAGGAGGAGGTGTGATGGTGTGTGGGTGCTCTGCTTGTGACACTGTCAGGGATTTATTTAGAATTCAAGGCACACTTAGCCAGCATGGCTACCACAGTATTCTATAGCGATACGCCATCCCAAGTGGTTTGCGTTTAGTGGGACCATCATTTGTTTATCAACAGGACAATGACCCAACACACCTCCAGGCTGTGTAAGGGCTATTCGACCAAGAAGGAGAGTGATGGAGTGCTGCATCAGTTGACCTGACCTCCACAATCACCTGACCTCAACCCTATAGAGATGGTTTGGGATGAGTTGGACCAAAGAGTTAAGGAAAAGCAGCAACAAGTGCTCAAAATATATGACAACTCCTTCAAGACTGTTGGACAAGTATTCCAGGTGAAGTTAGTTGAGAGAATGCAAAGAGTGTGCAAAGCTGTAATCAAGGCAAAGAGTGGCTACTTTGAAGAATCTCAAATATAAAATATACACTGCTCAAAAAAATAAAGGGAACACTTAAACAACACAATGTAACTCCAAGTCAATCACACTTCTGTGAAATCAAACTGTCCACTTAGGAAGCAACACTGATTGACAATACATTTCACATGCTGTTGTGCAAATGGAATAGACAACAGGTGGAAATTATAGGCAATTAGCAAGACACCCCCAATAAAGGAGTTGTTCTGCAGGTGGGGACCACAGACCACTTCTCAGTTCCTATGCTTCCAGGCTGATGTTTTGGTCACTTTTGAATGCTGGCGGTGCTTTCACTCTAGTGGTAGTATGAGACGGAGTCTACAACCCACACAAGTGGCTCAGGTAGTGCAGCTCATCCAGGATGGCACATCAATGCGAGCTGTGGCAAGAAGGTTTGCTGTGTCTGTCAACGTAGTGTCCAGAGCATGGAGGCGCTACCAGGAGACAGGCCAGTACATCAGGAGATGTGGAGGAGGCCGTAGGAGGGCAACAACCCAGCAGCAGGACCGCTACCTCCGGCTTTGTGCAAGGAGGAGCGGGAGGAGAACTGCCAGAGCCCTGCAAAATGACCTCCAGCAGGCCACAAATGTGCATGTGTCTGCTCAAACGGTCAGAAACAGACTCCATGAGGGTGGTATGAGGGCCCGACGTCCACAGGTGGGGGTTGTGCTTACAGCCCAACACCGTGCAGGACGTTTGGCATTTGCCAGAGAACACCAAGATTGGCAAATTCGCCACTGGCACCCTGTGCTCTTCACAGATGAAAGCAGGTTCACACTGAGCACGTGACAGACGTGACAGAGTCTGGAGACGCCGTGGAGAACGTTCTGCTGCCTGCAACATCCTCCAGCATGACCGGTTTGGCGGTGGGTCATTCATGGTGTGGGATGGCATTTCTTTGGGGGGCCGCACAGCCCTCCATGTGCTCGCCAGAGATAGCCTGACTGCCATTAGGTACCGAGATAAGATCCTCAGACCCCTTGTGAGACCATATGCTGGTGCGGTTGGCCCTGGGTTCCTCCTAATGCAAGACAATGCTAGACCTCATGTGGCTGGAGTGTGTCAGCAGTTCCTGCAAGAGGAAGGCATTGATGCTATGGACTGGCCCGCCCGTTCCCCAGACCTGAATCCAATTGAGCACATCTGGGACATCATGTCTCCCTCCATCCACCAACGCCATGTTGCACCACAGACTGTCCAGAAGTTGGCGGATGCTTTAGTCCAGGTCTGGGAGGAGATCCCTCAGGAGACCATCCGCCACCTCATCAGGAGCATGCCCAGGCGTTGTAGGGAGGTCATACAGGCACGTGGAGGCCACACACACTACTGAGCCTTATTTTGACTTGTTTTAAGGACATTACATCAAAGTTGGATCAGCCTGTAGTGTGGTTTTCCACTTTAATTTTGAGTGTGACTCCAAATCCAGACCTCCATGGGTTGATAAATTGGATTTCCATTGATTATTTTTGTGTGATTTTGATGTCAGCACATTCAACTATGTAAAGAAAAAAGTATTTAATAAGATTATTTCATTCATTCAGATCTAGGATGTGTTATTTTAGTGTTCCCTTTGTTTTTTTGAGCAGTATATTTTGATTTGTTTAACACTTTTTTGGTTAATAAATGATTCCATATGTGTTACTTCAAAGTTTTGATGTATTCACTATTATTCTACAATGTAGAAAATAGTAAATATTATGAAAAACCCTTGAATAAGTAGGTGTGTCCAAACTTTTGACTGGCACTATATATGTATTAATTTGTGGATGTCCATCATCCATTTTGTATCATATGTTATGAATTACAATTGGTACAATATGTTGCGAATTTGCAAAACATACAATATGTTGTGACTTCTAGGTGGCTAGGTGGCTCATGCTAATGTTACCTAGGTGGCTAACGTTAGCTATGCTAGGGGTTAGGGTTAGGGGTTTAGGGTTAAGGTTTAGGGTTAGGGTTAAGTTTAGGTTAAAGGGTTTGGGGAAGGCTTATCAAACATTTTAATTACTTGCAAAGTAGCTAAAAAGTAGTAAGTAGTTTCAAAGTTGCTAATCAGCTAAAATGCTAAAGTTGTCCGTGATGAGATTCAAACATGCAACCTTAGGGTTGCTATTTGCCTTATACGCATACACATCCACCCCGACCAACCACCCTACTTTAGTTTTTGTCTTAAGTCACTTTCTGTCTTATGCAACCATACCAAACGTAACATATCATACTAATTTGAGTGTCCCGAATTTACATTTTACTATGTTACGTCTAGTCTATGAGACCAGACTGAGTACAGATGTGGGACATGGTGAGGTAGAGTAAGGCAGCAGTGGAGGCTCTTCAGTGAATTTCATAAAAATTTAAATTGTAAAACTTAAATAGTTATCCTTTTTTAGATAAAACTATAGTAAATATAATCACGTCACCAAATAATATTTTAAATCACACTATTTTGTAAAGAAGGTCTACATTAGCCTCAACAGCACTCTGTAGGGTAGCACCATGGTGTAGCACCATGGTGTAGCCTGGGTACATTGACTTCAATACAAAACCTAGGAGGCTCATGGTTCTCACCCCTTTCCATAGACTTACACGGTAATTATGACAACTTCCG